>NW_025544699.1:5093-372575 GCF_011800055.1 Colletotrichum gloeosporioides
TATATAAATAATATATCTAATAGGTAGTATTACTTATATTAGTATAAATATATACTACTCTAGTAGTTTAGTAGAGCTATAAAGTATAAGAGATATAAAACTTATTACTACCTAATTAGTTATACTAATAAGTATTACTATTCTTTACTAAGTTATTAAGTTTATATAATACTAAAATATAAATAATTAAGGTTTTAATACTTATAATAGTTAGTTATAAAAGTAATATTAAAAAGGAAAAGTTTTATAAAAACTTAATAAAGCCTTATAAAATATAAAAGTTATAATAATATAATATAATAAGGAGGAAAAAAAAAAAAACTAACCTTAAGTAGGAAAAAAAGNAGTACTACTTTATAGATAAATATAAAGTATTATTAAATAGTTAGAGAGGTAACTATAACTTTAAATAGTAAAAATAGTAGTTATTTACTATAGTAAATACTACTAAAAGTAAGAAAATAAATATAATAAATTAATAATAATAGTTACTATCTAATATTCTAAATAGTTTTATAATATATCTATTTTAAAAAGAGGATAAATAAGATAAAAAATAAAATTATTATAAAGCTATTATTTAAAGAGGGCTTACTAAGTAAAGAATAAAATATTTATAAATAAAAAATATAAAACTTATTAAAAATAATTTCTTTTTTTAAGAAATAAAAAAGACCTCTAATAAAATCCTATTTAGTAAATAATATAACTCTAAAAATAGAATTATAAAACCTATAAAAATAATAATAATATTAAGAGATAAAGAAGCTTTAGTAAATATATAGTAAATAATTACTATATAAATAATAGAGATAATTTATAATAATAATAGTAATTATAAAAGCTTATTATAAATAATAGAAGTTCTTACTTATTACTAATCCTATTCTATAATAAGGATAATTATAATTAAAAGGGGGATAATTATAAAGGTTTAGTTACTTAAACTAAAAGGGTTTAAAAATAGTTTAACTAAATTAAGTTAAAAGAATAGAGAACTTTATAGAAATAAGGTATAAAACCCTCTATAGTAAAGACTTAGTAAGTATTTACTAAAAGGTTAAAAAAGAAGATCTTAGAAAAAATAAATAAAAGTAGTATAATAATATTATACCTACCTTTTAGGTACTTCTTCTATTAGTTTAACCTAACTATAGCCTATAGCCCCTAAATACCTTTATAAAAATCCCTTAAAAAGAGGTATTATAATATTTATATCTTTTTACTTATTTCTATATAATAAAAGTAGTTTTTAAGTTTAAGCTAAGTTTTAAGTTTTAAACTTAAACTTAAGCTTAATTAATTTCTATATAATAGATTGTTTTAATAGTAATAATATATATAATTAATAAACTGTTATTAAAAATCTATTATATATATATATATATATATATATCTTTTAAAATAGAAAGAACTTATAGATTTAAAGGCTTTCTCTTTTATTTTATAGCTAATATATTTAAAAGTTCTTTTAAAACTAATAATTAGCTACTTAATTAAGAAAAAGTTCATAATAAGTAGTTTAAAAATTATATAAGTAGCTAAATATAACCTTTCTTCTAAAAAGTATTATTAAATAAATAGTATATTACTACTCGTACTTTATATTATTATAAATTATTTAATTTTATTTAATATCTAATAATTTAATCTTTTATTTCTAATTCCTTTTTTTTAAAAAAAATAATAAGTATTAAAACGCTATACTTTAGCATAAATTATAACTTTATAATATAAAGGCTTAAGCTATAGAGTTATTAGTAATAAACCTAGTAGAAGCTAGTTTCTTAAATAGACACCTAATATAAGCTTTACGCTTAATGCAGGCTAACTTACGCCCCTAGGTATAAATATATAACCTGCGCACCTAACTTCTAAATTCCTTCTCTCTCCTACTTATAAACCTTTCTTCCACCAGCTCCTACATAACATGGAACCAGACCCTTTTAAGGCTCGCACGCTCGACGAGGTCCCTACCCACCTCTCCGCTTACGGACGAGACGCTTACCAACGCACCTGCCTCAGCATGCTCAGCACCGGTATCCACAAGTGGGGCTTCGTTATCTACCGCTGTACATACGATGACGACGAACTCTGGAACCGCTACCTCGCGCAGCTTAAGAGCTTCTGCCATAACCAACTCGTTGAGTACCAACGCGCTGAGCTACTTGAGCAGTACTTAGATCGGGTCGTTATCGAGGACCGCGCCACCCTCAACAACGCCTCCCGGGTTGAAGTTAGGAAACACTTTAATCAATGGGTGTCTGAGCAGAACGTCCCCATGTTCCCAACCAAGGCCTACCTGAATATATTTCCCATCCAGATGCCCTGTTTCCGATACTGTCTTTATGTCGACAAGCAGTGCCTCAACACTATTATCCAGTTCCAGGAAGCAAACGACGGCACAGCATTGTTCTTATCGGAACTGCCGCCAATGGTTTTTGCTATCGTTGATCGAACCTGGACACCAAATGGCACCCAGGACGAGTTCGATATTCGTAAGGCTTTGAAAGAAAAGGAAGAGATTGACAAAGAGCATGGTGATAACGAGCAGGATGACGAGGAAGAGAGTGAGGACGAGGATGAGGATGAGGATGAAGACGAGGAGGACGACGAAGAGGACCAGTACGATCGCGGCTATTCCCTTATTGATGGCAGCGATCGCAGGTATGTTGGGTGGATGTATTGCAGCGCTCTTTACGTGGCGGGCCTGTACGAACAGCTTCATGGGATAAACGGCTTGGATGACGAAGATTCCTATTTTCGCCCACCCGGGATCTATCCTCGCAGGGGCAGATCGATGCCTAGTTGAAGAGGTCTCTGATGAGATTTTGGCAGGACTGTTTGATTGGTGGTCCTGGATTAAGATTTTTGGACTTGTTCATCAGCGTGTCATTGATCAACTACTAGCCCTTCTGCTGGCTGTCTTTTGCTGACCTGTCTGCTAGTTCCCGACCCTTGCTGCAAAATAGCAAACAACCAACCAGCCAAATGTCGCGGGGCGGCTGAATTAACCGACTAACTTGGGGGCCAAAGTTGGCCGGGCTGGTTCAAGCCACAATGCGGGTCTACTCAATGATACTGCCTGCTACTTACGTGGCGGCGCCTTTATGTCACCCAGTCGACCTCTCAGGGCTGCTATCGCGGCATTAATGGCAGCCATGTTTGGCGGTGCCCGGCCGGAGAGTACAAGCGGAGCGAGGGCGTTTTGTATATCGTCCAGCATCTCTTCCGCCCAAGCACGGGTTCTCCTGGCTGCTTCTTCGTCAAATTCCCTGACAAGATATTCCAGGTTCGCAAACTCAATGATCAACATGGCAAGAAGATGAGCTGCATTAAACAGATTCTGCCGGTTGCCTTGGACCGTTGGTAAAACGTCATGGTGGTTCAGATAGACGAACACCGAAATTGCCCACAGTGAATACATCAGTATCAAGCTTTCGCTGGCGTGTGGATTCTGGATAGCGGTAAAAGCTTACTCTGGCGATCCCTCTAAAGAATTCATCCTGATCAGAAATATCACCAGTCAAAGCCCCATTACGCAAGTCTCGCATTGTATTGCGGGCAACCGGGTCATCGAACCCGAATATTTTGCCCTTCATGTTGTTCAGTTTCTTCTCGCAGAGAACCATTGGCGCTCGGTTTCCGATAGAGCCGAACTGATCTTGGAAGTAGTCCTCTGGTGTATAGAGAGTCTGGCTTTTGCCCGCCTTCGGAAAAAGTGCCTTTAGGAAACTTCTTTTTCCAATATTTTTTGATGTCATCGGCATTTATCCGCGAGAAGACAGACTGCTTTCCATTCGGCAGAATACCGGATGAGAGAAATTTCACTAAATCAGGCGTGAATTGTAGCTGTTTTCCGCCTGTTAGCTGAAGGTTCGACTATTCTTTTGACTTGGATCGGTTAGGGGAGGATGGTTGAAATGCTTACATCTGGGTTGTGCTCTGTGTCGAGCCACTTCCCTGTCTGCGCCTTCGTTGCTTTTGTGTCGTATTTAGTGACAAGGATATCAGGGTTAGTACAGCCAGCATCCTGCCTGATTGAATGGGTAGTCGTGTTAGAACTGAGGCTATGAAGTACTTCTGATCAGGTTGTTGGAGGCAGGTTGCTTACTGGAATACGTTGTCCGAGGCCTCAGGTTGGTCAAGGAGCGAGCCCGCGCCAGGATACTCTCTGGCTATGATGGTCATCGCCACAATAATTTGCAGAAAGTTGAACATACTTATATCGAACTTTCGTCTCCTATCCTTGGCCTGGAGGGTTGTCGTTTTCTCGGAGATAACATCAGCCAGCGAAACGACTTGGGGCGCAACGATGACATCTCTGCGGAGCTCATCGTGTTCGCAGTCGTCATCCTCGCACTCCTCGTTGGGCAGATCCGAGCCCCATTCGTCAGGACCGCAACCCTCTTCGGTCTCTGATGTGCAATACGGCGCTGGACACTGTCCGTTGTTACCAAGCGCGTCCTCTTCCGGCGTACAGCATAGACTCTTCTTCCTCCACCCTTGGTTAAAGCTTAATGTCAGCGAAAACGCGTCGGAACGAGGGGCTTATGACATACAGTTGCAAAGAGTACCGTCTAAGCCGCCCCGGTCTAAGATCAAGGTAACTTCCTTGTTGTTATAGGTGTTGTCTGCACAGTCTCCCTGGCCAACCCAGTGGCAGTTGGAGAGGGGAGGCGGATCGCCCTTGCAGCAGTAACGATTGTTGATCGTGCCCAGCCCACATTTTCCTTCCAACTCCGAGGCTCGCGCAATTTCAGTCTCGTCACTTGTACACTTTTCGGAGCTAATTTCCAGAACGTCAGTTGAGGGAGACACATAGGTATCGGTGAATTGAAGGTTGCGACCAGGCAATTGTACTTTTGGGGACAGTTATGGGCACCTGAAGTCGGGCAGGTTCACGGGTTTCTCAACGAGGCGGCGCTGTGTGCAAAGGACCTGGTAGACAAGGTGCGGAAAACTCAATGAAAGGAAAGGCCTGTTTTCAATTGCGAGAGTTCGCCTTCTGTTCAGCATGTTTTTCACACTATTACAGACATGAGGCCGATTAGACACGGCGAAGCATAGGATATCAAGAGCCAACATATATAACATATTGGTAAACCCCTACCAGAGAACACTCTCTGAACATCATACGTTGAGTCCACTAACAGCAGATCATCGCACCCATGCCACGCCATCTCGGTCACCCTCGCCGCCGCCGCCGTCCCTGGGGGCCATAGCCTGCTTGCTCTCCTCCACAATCTCTCGCTACCTCTCGGGGAACAGCGCGTTACACCACCGTTCGAAACGCCGGTTCTGCAAGGCCCGGTAGCCTTCGTCGTCGCGATTGCTCAGGTCGAGAACAGCCGGCCGTTGATCCACTCGCATCGGCCTTGGTGCAGGCAATGCTTGGTCGGCCGGGATGCGCGCACCGACGCTGCCGCATTCCTCCTGCTGCGGCATTGTAGGCTACGTCTACCGTCTTGGGTCCTACGGCCGGTTCTATTTTATGTGGAACTGGCTTGCTGGAGCTGAAGGGTTGCTGGGAGCTGTTGGGGCCAGCCACGTTCAGCAGTCCTTGGTGGCCGAAGTTGAAGGTGATGCCGTTGTTGGATGCGTGTTGCCCGAGGGAATTGTTGAAACAAGTCTGATTCTGGGTGTCGATGAAGTTGACGATGCGTTCCAGGTCAGGATAGCTATTGGCCTTCTTCTAAGCTTCGTTTAGTCCGGCGTCCTTCCACAGACCTTCCCTACGTAGTGATCAACACCCTATGGAATTGTTCATAGGCAGTCTCGTATTAAAGAAACCTTATGAAAGTTTAAGATTCTGGTACACATACCCGATGAATAATGAGATCTAAGGTGCGTGACAAGATGAGGTGTTGGTCAACCTCTTCTCTTCAGTCTCGGACTATTTCATGGTATCAAATGAGACTGGGATTACGGAAATATGGAAACATGTAATGGATTTGTTTTGCTAATCCGTTGTACGCCTGTTTCTATATCATTGGCGAAGGCTTGAAACTAGCAGTAGTGATCTGCCACGTTCAAGACCGCGAGGACAAGCAACTTCAAACTTACATGCCATATTTTATCATATTGAGATGTTTTACAGACTGATGAGACATATAAGTGCTGTTAACTTCGTATGGAATATTCAAAGAGAGAACTTTCATTCAATTGGAAAATGTTTCGTTCATTGTCTTATATAGCACAGCTACTACCCAGAAGACTTATGTATCTCGGCGCTATTCCCCATCTAATACTCCATGTAACTTCTGATATTCTGTAACCTCGAATCATATTTACTGCTCCATCTCCTCCGCCTCGGTCGCCTCAACAGCGCTGAGATCACGGCCACCCTTAGACTTTTGGGAGTTCTTTGAAGCTTGAGAGGCCTTGGAGGCCTGGGAGTTCTTCGAGTCCTTGGACGCTTGAGAATGGTATGAGGCGAGGGAGGCGTCGCAGCCCTTGCCGCAATTGCCCGCCCTCTGCTTTGCGTGGTTGTCGTCGTGCTTCTTGACATCCGCAGCGGTGTTGGGCTTGCCGTTGGCTCTAGCCTCAATGGGCTCGACAGCGGCCTCCTCGATGCCCTGGGGAAGCGCGGGGGTGATGTCTGACTCGTGGGCAACGGGAAGTGCGCTGACGCTGGCAGCGATGGTAGCGAGGACGATGGTAGTGAAGAAGCGCATGTTGGCGGTTGTTATGTAAGAGACAATAGAGTATTGGGTTAATTGTAGTAGTGTGGTAGTGTGGTAGCTAGAAGCTATTACTCAAGATAGTGAATAAAATTGATGATGTAAGTTGATACAAGATGTGAGCTGATGAGCAAGAAGAAATTCCCACTGGTTAGGGCGAGAGAACGAACGTCTTTATACAAAAAAGAAGATGCCGATGTGCCTTAGTCTACCAGCCTAATGCCGCTTCCCGCGATGTCTTGCGCAAGTTTTCTCGCTGCATCATGCAGCCGGCTATTTTCCTCCATTTCGACAGGAACAGGAAAGGCGCCCGCTATGCTTTGGGACGGCCTGTTTCTTCCGACCCCGTACAAACGAAGTCAAAGTCAGAAGGCCATCACCGAGTCCGAGTTGGACGACCGCAGATCTGGCAGAGCAGGGCAACGTTCATGCATCGTCGATCCGTAGGGGACAAGGTCCGAGTAAGGTCTAGATGGGACGTTGGACCAGGAGCTCCCTGACTAAGGGTCGGCCACTTTGCCGAATAAGCTTTCAGTGTCGGCCGAAATCCCCTCGGCAGCAGAGTAAACTTGTTCTGTTTGCAATAGTAGCGCGTTTGGTATTATGCTTATTTCGGACCAACGTGGGGGAAAGTAGGACGTTCTAGCGCCTAGTACGCCTCACTCTTTACTCTCACAGTGAATAATTTAGCTTGCTAGTCAATCATGTCAACTTCGGAGTAAGGCATACTTGATTCCTGTATCACAGCTTCATGTGTTGTAACTAATACGATGATGCATAGAAGGCCAATTTCAGCGTTGGTTCAACTATGCCTTCCGATAACTTGCCCGGACCAGAGCCAGCTTACAATATGGCCTCTAAAAGCACCGATGGTTACAAGCAAGTAATTATTGATGAATCATCAGCACATTTGGATGCAGTTTCGATCGTAAGCGGAAATTACGGGAAATCGGCTCAAAGATGAGCGACTTACATGCCGTTCCAGGAAGCCGACGGCGTTCCAGATGCGTCTTGATAGCCGCGTAAGTGAGTACGTTTTACCCCTCTTCAGTCCGAAGTGGCTCTGTCCACGTCGAACGTCGTTCATCAATGACAGCTCCAGGGCATAAGAGATCGTATCCCTGACACCTGACCCAATGTCTTGGTCCAGTCGGCATCGTGCCTGATTCGTGGGAGCGATCCCCGTCAACGATGACTGAGACTGTGACATGAGCGGCCGCTTCGGTCTCGGTCGCCGCCACCACTCCGTACGCCCTACTAAAGTTGTCTCTCGGCATGGACCCTGGAGTCAAGGAACTTTGCTGGTATTGTCGGCGCACTGGAAGCTCGCTACACGCGGCAAACTGGCTCATGTTCGTTGGAAAGATTTAGTTGTAGGAAGAATCTGCTCATGTCCGGCGCAGGAGCTGGCCTGAGATACCCGCAAGTGTCCAGTGCGGTCTGTGTGATTTTACCAGGCTGACGGCGGCAGTGCGTGTTTCGGAAAAGCTTCTTTTTCCATCGACACACGATACTGGTGGCCGGCCAGGTGTTCTGTGCAGACGCTGTGTGAACAACTTCGATTGTCGTCTCCCTGCTCGACATAAAATTGATGTCTTGCGAATCGCATTAGCAAGAACATTCATTCGGGGTAAAGTTGCGGTTCCTGGTCTGAACTCCGAACATGATTCAAGGTATATGAACAAGCTTAAATCGGAATTCTAGTATAAACGAGGGGCACATTGAACAGATGCTCTTAAGCTGCAGAAGGTTACGAGCATCAGACGGACAGTCTTTCCGCTCTAGAGCAAAGTCAATAGGCGATGAAGTAGCCAGAAACTGAAAAGCGGTGTCTCCGACTGCTGATGCTATGCCACACCTCTCTGCGCCACCATAATCGATGTCACGAGTAATTAGACTTGAGCACCTGACCAAGTAAGCCCATTTGGCTGTTGAGCAAGTTTATTAGGTTTTGTTGTGCTAAGACGTACGGAGGCTACCGGAGGGTGACCAGGACGAGAGGATCACCATTGCATACGAACGGCATGAATCTTCAGACGAAATTGGTGGGAACAGCCGCCCTCGCCGGCAGTATCTCAAGGAGATATCGGAGCTCCGTTGGAGCGACACGGGCAAGTATGGCTGCCCCGGGTGGTTAGAATCGTATAGGACATGCCGAGGGTTGCGAGGATTCCGAACTAATGGGACAAGCGCTTCGCCGTGCCGTCGATTCCAGGGACTACCATGTGAGTTCCCATCTTCTTGGGCCCGCCGCGCGACAGAAACTGGAAAGCTTGAGTTAAACGCTAAAACCGAAGGGATCGGACGAGGACGGCCGTAGGCAGACGGGCGTTGACACGCGTTGAGGAGGTTTGGGCAACGCCCTATCGCACCGGCCTATTTGAATAAGAGCAATACCAAGTCTCACAAATAATAGTAGAAACCCGACAACCAAACTCAGTCAGTAGAAATGGTTCGGAAAACCATGGAAAACCTGAACTCACCAACTCTCAATATGTTGATCTCAGGGTACTCTGGGTATCACTTTTCATGTGGCATTTATGCGACAATAATAGTCTCCGGGGGATCGCCGTACGATGGATGATCTCTTGAGTTCCTTGTCGATGTATACGCCGGCGATCGTTCATCCCCACTCACTTCGGCCAAGTCCTCGTCATCTTGTCACCTCCATCTGTAATAACAAAGACGCCGTTATGACAAATGGCAGGCGTCAACAGTCTCAACTGGCAAAAGCTTGGCGTCCACGCATTGAATCTGTGCTGGACCCCGCAGCGGGAGATGTACGTGGCCCGCGCGAATCAGTCACCAGTCGCTCGGTATCGCCGCCGCCGCATCCAAGGGCTCGGGTTCGTGTCGACTCGTGGCTGACACAGTGTAGCCGCAACGACTCATCCCGCAGCTACGTCGGCGATGATGCTGATTCGTGGGCGTTTCCGCGCGGATGGCCGGTGTTGCGGCGGCCACGTAAACTTGCTCATTAAAGCATTTCCGCGCGCCCAGATCTCCGTGACATCTTTGCGGAGAGAAAGGTCCACAATAACAGAATAGGAATGTGTTTGCCGCTTTGCCGGTTAAGATTAGGGTCCTAAAACGAAGGCGCGGAGAAGCTTAGTTGTCAAAACGAAGCAAGTGCGTTGGCGGGGACTGGACAAAGGGGGCAAGAAGGCATGCTTGAGACCGAATACGGGGGAGATTCCGGTAGCTTGATGTTCGAATTGGGAACATAGGCGCCGAAGGTGGCAAGTGACATGTAACTCATAAGACTTAGCCTAAATCTAAAATATTGAGTGTAAGAGCGCATCATCAATTGTCAGGTTAACCGTGATCAAGAACCATTGGCTTCTTTCCTGATTCTTTGGCAGACTCTTCCGAGAGATGGGCAGGGATTTGGCTCTCGAATTATCGTGGAATAGTAGCAACGACCGTTGCACGAAAGTTCTGATGCCAAAGTACAACTTCTTGCATCCCGTCTCCTCTCAGTCATGACCCTATGCCGCCAGGGGCCAGGCGGACATGATCCAGTTGTTCCAGCAGAATCTTAATAAAAGGGGATTTCAGTACTCGCGGCTTCAAGTCAGTTTCAACTGCAATAAGATTCAATACCGCTAAGTTGAGACACACGACTGATTTCAAAGTTCTCCCCTTTATTGGTCGTGCTGGGTGCGAGGTTCTGACTCACCAACACGAATATCATACTCCCGCTTTCTTCCAACTCTGTTGTACAACACGGCTTCTCGAATGATTCTCTATGGAAGTGAGATCTTATTCTAAACTAGATTTCGGTAAATGTGTCGCATCTTCCGGACAATGAAGTAAACTTTAATGAATCCATTCAGGGGAATCAGAACCCAAGGGCTTCGGCATCACGTCCCAGCCGACTTCGACCCCATCAACATGTGCGCTGTGTCTGATGGCCGTCATGGAGCCGAAGCCCGTGTCTCTCGTCTCGAAAAGCTCATCCCGAACATTCTCTGGCTTTTCGTAGTCCTTGACCTCGAAGCCTGTCGCTCCATTATACTGTCCCAAACTCCGCAAATATTTCATCACACCTGCCAGGGAGACGTCTACACGCCAAGAGCCCCCCTGGGTTGCCCGCTTGTACAGAGCAGCAATTACACCAGTCGCGAGCCAGTATCCGCCGGCGTGGTCAAGCGCCTGGCATGGCGTTGGACGCGCTGCCTCCCCTTTTCCAGCATGCTCTGCCTCGGAGACGTTCATTCCCGAGCAGGTCTGCACAAGCGAATCATAGCCTCTCCTACCGGACCAAGGCCCTTGTGGCCCAAATGCCGACATGTTGGCGACGATGATGGAGGGGTTTATTTTGACTATCTCCTCAGGTGACAGTCCGTGGTTGGCAAGACTGCCAGGACGGAACCCCTGAATGAAGACGTCCGCTGTCTTGATCAGCTCGATCAATCTCTCCTTGTCAGAGGGGTTGTGGACATCGAGTTGAACGGTCCGCTTGCCACGGCCAAAGTCTCGATCCATGGTCGGAAGATCAGGCAGGTTTGGTGAGGTGACCCAGATAACGTCCGCGCCATGGGCCGCGAGCGTCTTTCCACATAGGGGAGCGGCAATGACGCGACTCATCTCGACTACCCGGAGGCCTTGAAGACATTTCGTGTTGCCGCTTCTCATTCTTGCAGGTAAGCCGGCGGGTCCTTCGGGAGATAGTTGAGTGACGTCGATGGGGAAATTGCTGATGGCTCTAGACTGAGGAAGGGCATCCCATTGTCGATACGATCTCAGGGCATACGTCGCTAGCTTGCCATCGACCGTTGCAGCAGTTTCAACATCAATACTAGCCCATCCCGACAGCTTCTCAGACAATTGCTCTCTGGTTGAGCTACGGGGTAAGCCAACAAGATCGAGGATGCCATCTCGGTGGTTCGGAAATGAGTCGTGTACTCGAACATGTCCGTCAGATGTCTTGTGTAGACCTCCAATGGGGCCCCAGGGGGAAGGGGTTGGCTTCCCATCGAGGATGTAGAGTCTTTCGGACTTGAACTCAACGGTCGCATGTTCGAGGGGAACATCAACGGCAGGCACAGAAGATTCGTTACGCAAGGCGTGGATCTGAGCTGCTGCGAGTGCAGACGAGGCAATGGAACTCTGAGCAAGGACACCAATTTTGAAGGAGGAGGGCAGGGTTGGTGCCCCATCATTTTCAAGATTGAGCGCGCTGAGAGCTTCAGCAGGGAGCTCAAGCCCCTTCCATATCTCCTGAACAACATCCTGAGCTGAATAGTCTTCACGGGGTATGGCTGTGCTGGAAGCCATAGCGACACCGTTTATTTTGGGCTGAACGGCAGCCTTCGCCGCAGGTATGCGAATTCCAAGTAGTGGCGCATGTTGCTGTGTTCCAAGAGTGTCGCGCTCGCCGACGCTGCCTTGGGCCCATGGCCGTTTGATAGTACATTTCCAGGCGAGGGCAGGGTCAAAGTACATATTAGTCAGGATATCGTCGTCCGTAACACGGTAGAGCTTCTTGATCGTCTCGTTGGTGAATACATTAGCCTCCCTTACGCGCCTGTAAACAGATTCGTCGTCAAACATGACATCGAAAGTCATTTCGAACGGACCAGAATTCTTTGATCGGATGATGCGTGCAACTTGACTCAAGGGCGCCTCTTCTTGGGGAACAGACTTCGAGGTCAAGGGGGTGAGCTCTCCGTTGTCGATCTTGCTGAAAACATCAGGAGAGAGGTGAGTGACTGGCTCAGGAGATGCCTGCGACGATCCAATAGTTTGAGTGAAAATGGGGAAGATGGAGGCCTCTTCACCGTCATCCAAGTCCACCAGGTGATAGAGGCTGAACTTGAAGACAGCTCCAGCATCTTGCTCGTGTGGGGAAAGGGGGCTGGCAAAGTTTCCCGTCGTCGCAACTTGATCGGGGTACGCAAAGTGTAAGATGGAAGCGCGTACGTTGTTGGCGATTGTGTGGGACAGCTCTGAGGTCGGAGCGACCACTTCGCCGAGGACGGCGATCTCGTGCGGGCGTGCCTGAACCGGCTCCAGGGGGCCCATCACTCCGTCTTTGCCATATACGTGGTACAGAAGTTGACATTGCTCAGACTTGTCTAGCTCCGGAAAAAGCTTCTGCGAGTACACTCGAACGCGTTCGAGGAAGTTGTCGATTTGGTCAATAAGAATGGCGTCTCTAATGCCTCCAATGAAGATCGTACGGTATCCCAGATGACTGACGCCCTCCAGCTTGACCTGATAAGGCGTGATTTCGAACTTGGCGCCGGACACTCGACAAGTCTTCGGAGTAACTTGTTCGTACTTCGCCCCGTCCAGGTTGAGAACGCCTCCGGGTCCTGGGAGACGATCGGGCCGAGTCTTTTCGTACAAGGTGTGCGCAGCGACGGAGAGAGGAGTGCATCTCTCTGCCGGAGACAGCGGAGTAAGGTCGAAGGAATCCCTTCTCATCGTTGCGATCATCGATCGCCCTTTCGGGACAGCGCAGATGCCGCCGCACTCCATGATCTTGCCCATGTGCCAAGCCACATCTGGGAGTACTCCTCTGGCGATCGAGAAACCAGCAAACGGGGCTGGATCATAAGACCGCCCTCCAATAATGATGTCAGGGTTCTCTTTTAAAGCCTCCAGATAACTTTGGTTGTTTTGTCAGTGACAGCCCTTTGCATGTTGAAACCTTTACTTACGGTTCAGAGCCCATCTGAGCAACAACGTCTACAGCACCGTCCACCACCTCGGGAAGAAGGGGCTCGACCGGACCACAAGGACCAACGCGATTCTGTGATATCCTAGACTTAATCCACTCGCGGTTCATGCCGGCCTGTATCGTGGCGACCTTGAATGAGTAGCCTTTCCGTTCCGCAATCTCCGTTACCAAGTCGAGCATTTCAGCAACATGCTTGTTGCTGCCATCACCACCAGCAGATCCAATGAGAGCCTTGATCTTGTGGTGGAAGCATGCTTCGAGTATTGGCTCCAAATCTCGGACATACGAGCCTCGTCCGCAAGTCATCTTGCCCATGCCGAGTTTATAAGGGCCGCCATCGGTAGAGCCACTGTCGACAATGATTGCTGCAGGCTTGTACTTTTCAATGCCATACCAGAAGTGATCTGAGTCATATCCATAGCCGAGCATAGCATTGGGCGTGAGAATGGTGAACTCATCGATGGGCTGATGCCCGTCTGAGCCGTTGATGGTAGCTGGCATGTTCGCTGTGCTGGCAGGTGAACTGCGCCGATGAGATGCCTCGAGGTATGAATCTTTTCAAAACTTATAAAAGTCCTGCGTGATGATGTTGGTCCTCTTCTATGTTCGATACAACCAGGGCTGAGGCGTCAGTAGTAAATGCAAGCGTTGATTATACGCCTCCGGGTCTCCGCTAGAAGTCACATGGGTATTTCCCTCGGTAATCGGTTGCAAAACGACGCACGCGACGAGAAGTTGCTACTCTCCACAGATACCGTGCAATTCTGTCCGAAGTCGGTGCAATCTTTCGTTCTGGGCTCTCTGACTTTCTCACACCCGCGGTTGTGCGGGTGGTCGACTCGGTATCACTCTCCGAAATGCGGGGTCTCCGTCGGCATCTTCAATGAACTTCGGCATTGTCCCAGCTACACATACTTCGGCATCTCTTGGTGTAGCGACTTGTCATCATGATTCATCTTACCCACTTACAGTACTAGGTAGGGCGCGGATGTGCCACTCCGCGAAAACAAGGTGGAACTAGTATTTTAAATTCTTATACTTAATATTTACTCTTTTGATTAGAAGGGGAGACTGCTCTTCAGCCGAGCCGTCAGATATTAACTAGAGCATAGATATTATCTTTTTAAAGTCTTAGGAGACATCGAAAATCATGGTTCTAGATGCGGAGACCAGAGCGAGAACATGTTGAAGGATATAGGTATGAGAGCAAAGGGGTTGGAATTGAAGTTATTCAGACTAGAGCATAATAATACAACAATACTCAAACAGGTATACGTATTTAGCCATAAGAAAGCTCCTTAATAATCATATTTAGAGAAGAAAAGCATAAATATATTTAAATTAGTAACTTTACATGAAATATCACATGTTACTTCGTTGCTCCTATTCAAAAGTGTCTTTACTATAAAAGAGAGGGTGTTTATAAGATAATAGTAGCGACGGCCTAGACGACAGTAATAATAAGATTAAGATGCGATATATAGACAGAAAAGCCACTGAATAAGAAGTCATTTTGAACAATAAGAGTGAAACGGATAATATAGGTCGATACTCCGCCGGATAGCTAAGCTCTTGTGGAGCTATCAGCTAATCTAACGACTCCGAAGGCAACTGGCGAATTCTTTGCTACGATCATGTACCTGAGTCAATGAAGCCCGCGCTTTTCCTGAGCAACAACATGACTTTTGAGGCGTCGGCATTGATACCGACCTTGCCTTGACTAGGCTGACTTGCCCATTCCTATCCATGCGCTCGTGCGTCTCCACAATGATGGGACCCTTCCCCGTGGGGTCGTCTCCATAGCGCGATCTGTGTCCTTGGCTCTTGAATTATCGTCTCACAGGCCTCAACTATCCGTTGGGCCGGTCTCTTTGGCAGAAACCCTTTGAATATAAGTTCAAGCTTCACTCATGTCTATCCCACCGGCTTCCATGCTGAGGTATTCTCCTTGGACTTGACATATTATCAAGCCAGCGTACAATACAGACAACACGCCTTGTCAGCAACAATGGCAGCATCACAGCCACACGAGGAGCATAAGCAAGAATTAGTCGAGAATGAACACGGTGATCGCACTGTTCACGTCGAGGGCGATGAATACAATGAGGCCATGAAGATTGAGGAACACTCTGCTCCCACGTGGTCGAAAGAAGAAGAGGGACAAGCTCTCAGGAAGTTAGATTGGAATCTGATTCCTTTGTAAGTCATCAACAGTTTCTTCTCGTATCACTTACTGACTGAACATAGACTGGGCGCTTTGTACCTTGTTTCTTACATAGATCGAGGTAATGTAGGGAATGCCTACACGGCTGGCATGGGCGAGGAATGGGGAATTACATCTGAAGACTATTCTTGGATTGTCACAATTCTGTACATTGGTTACATCTTGTTCCACTGGGTAACTCTGCACTCATTCTCAATGGTCATTGAATCCGCTGACACTGCAAAGCTCATTCTCGTGTGGACTTTCGTCCCGCTGCCACTCTGGACAGCACTCATGGCGATTGGTTGGGGCTCCATGAGTATGCTTCAGGCCGCTACCCATAACTTTGCAGGAATCATGGCACTGCGCTTGTGAGTTATCTTAACTTATTTTGTTGGGCAATATAGCTGACGATTGATGAAAGCCTCGTTGGAGCATTTGAGGCTGGTTTCGTGCCGGCTGTTGCTTTATACATGACCTTCTTCTACCACCGAGGGGAGATGGGGCTTCGATACGGTCTTTTCATATCGTTCTCTCCCCTAGCCAGCTGCTTTGCATCTGCACTGGCGTATGGTCTTGTCAGTGCAAAGTCGTCTATACCCAATTGGGAGCTCTTGTTTCTTGTCGGTAAGTCAAGGCCATTGCAACTGTTTGTTTTCTTTTCGTGAAGCTGACCAAACTTCTCGTAGAGGGTTCCCCAACGATTCTCCTGGCCATAGTAGCCTACTTCTATCTCCCACCCTCGCCCTCAGAGTGCCGGTTTCTCACCCCCCGACAAAATGAAATCATCAGTCATCGCGCTTTCAAGGGCCGGGGTGAGAAGAGAGAGGGAAAGCTCAACTTCAAGCAGGCTTTTGCTGCCTTTTACGACTACAAAAACTATTTGCAGGCACTGATCATTTTCTGTCTCAATACCGCTTTCGGCTCGTTGCCAGCATATCTACCTACAATTCTTCAGGCCATGGGGTACACTTCGCTTCACGCACAAGGCTTCTCTGCCTGTCCTTATCTGGCCGCTTACGTGGTGTGCGTCACGGCGAGTTTTGTCTCCGATCGTTTCAGAACCCGTGGGATCTTCATCGTTCTATTTTGCTGCACCGGAGCCGTCGGATATGTCTTATTGGCCACCATCCATACCACCGGTGTCCGCTATTTTGCGACCTTCCTCGTCTGCGCAGGAGTCTTCCCAGCTGTTGCCCTTACTTTCACCTGGGTAACTGACAACCAAGGTTCGGCATCCAAGCGTGGCGCCGGACTGGCTATCTTCGGCATGGTCGGTCAATGTGGTCCGATCTTGGGTGCTCGCTTATTCCCCAAGACGGACCAGCCGTGGTACGCCAAGGGTATGTGGACCTGTGCCGGCATCCTGTTCGCTGCTGCTGCTTTGGCTACTATTCTTAGCCTTTGCTTGAAGTTTCAGAATAAGAAACGAGACGAGAAGTATGGAAAGAGTGACTTGGATTATGTTCCGGCTGAAGTTGCGGACAAGGGCGACGATCATCCCATGTATAGATACGTTCTTTGAGAACCTTGGAAGTTGACCAGAAAGATGGGGTGACAGTCAAGAAAACCATCTCAACGAGGGTAAATTGAGCATTACCACAATATACGGAGTGTGGCAACAGTGACTATTACAAAGACAATAACAGCTATCTCCCGGTTTTGTTCTTTCAACTAGGTACACTTATCCGGCACAGAAACATGAATCTTGAGACACATTTCATAGTCGTGAAGATTGGTTGGTCTGGCAGGAGCATCCATAGTCTCTGATTTCACAGCCATTGAAGAGTTGACTTCAATCGAGAAGACAAAAGCCGTAACTCAAAACATACGTGGTATGCCAGCTTGGCAGGTGGTATCATGAAAGTCACACGAAATTGATGTGTACTGTCAAAATGAAGACTGCCTACATTCATGAGGATTACACCGATCTGTCATAACCTTCATGTTGTGAGAAACGCGTGAAAGTGTATGTTCGCCCATTGAGAACATCATTTGAAGTCTAATCACCTATCGGGTGCTGAATGGGGGGCAGGAGAGTTGCCGTGGGGCCGGAGTTCGCGGGGGAACGGGCATCTAGGATGTTGACCCCGCAAATCCCACAGATGCCGAGGTGGACACGCTAAATCAACGTCGAGCCTTTCAAGATTCCGAAGGTTAACATCATTCCTCGCTATCCAGTAATTCTGTCAACATGAATCAAAACTCTTCGTGATCTTGATCATTCTCATCGCGGATGATCGGAAGTTTGCCTACAGACGTTTTCCGAATGCCGACCCAAACCTCGAACTCGGACTCTGCGACGAGTCCGGCAGAGATACCGAGACCTTCAACCTCAGGACCGACGTCTTCGGCAACCCGGAAGTCACGCCGATATGGATTTGCTTGCTCCAGCTGCAAATCCCGCAAAGTCAAATGCAGTGGACACCGGCCCATCTGCACTGGGTGTCGCCGGTCAGGCGAGGAGTGTGTCTGGCCGGCGCCCACCACGGCGGAATCCCGACTACGCGAAGCCAACGCCCGAATTAGAAGCCTAGAAGCTTCAATGAGAGAGCCTGAAAATGAAACATCTAGGTCTCCGAGCACGAACCAGAGGCATGAGACATACACACCCCAGACAAATGCAACGTCGGATTCTACCCATGGACCATCAAACGACGGCAGTCGGGCAACAGCTACCACAGAACCCGACGGTGAGGGCTCTTTGTGGTTCCAGGTTGGCATTGGAGAGGATGGAGCAGTCATCTACAATGGCCCTACAAGTCGTTTCCACGCCGGGGCTCTGGAGGAAGACAATCTTAACGAGGCGAGCGACCCAATACGGGGCCACATCGAAACCTTGCAGTCCCAGTACGCTCTAATGGACTCCGTCTGGCTGCCTCTTATTGCTGCCAAGCCAGGAATGAATGGGACAGGAGTAGATGCAACCACTGGTATGGCCCTGCTAGACATCTACTGGTCATGGTTGCACCCTTTGCATAGCTGCGTCTACAGGCCTATTCTAATGATGGATCTGGCACTGGGAGGCCCATACTGCTCTGACTTTCTGTTACTATGCATCTTTGGGTTGGCAGCGAGGCACTTGCCTGAAGAAGCTTCTGATACCTCCGGTGTCAGCAAAGGAGAGCGCTTCATCGCTCGTGCTCGAGAGTTACTCCTCCAAGAGATGGCAGCAACGAAACCAGCCATACCTACCATTCAGGGGCTGTTGATTCTGGGTGGCAGACAATGCGCTACGGGAAAGAGCTCCGAAGGATGGCTTTACACTGGTATGGCCATCCGCATGATGAAAGACATTGGTCTTCACCTTGATATTACTAAGTTGTCGAGGCTGGAGCGATGGACACCGGCCGAGATCGAGACTCGCAAGCGATTGTACAACTCCGCGTACATATGGGACAAGACTCTGAGCCTCGCCCTCGGGCGTCCTCCCTCATTGACAAGACGTCCATACCCTGCTCAAGAAATACTGGATAAAGTTGACGATCAACGCCTCTGGAAGCCGGTCCACGCCACTGAGGTTTCCGAGAACTATGTTCTTTTGCCTTCTTGGACTACATCAACGTTTTGCGCTTTTTGTCATCTACATGAAATCACAACATCCATGATGTTATTGTTCTCTAGTCTGACCAAAAATGACGAGTTTGCCTCTCAGATTGCAGACATTGATAGCAGAATCCATGAATGGTATGATAGCATGCCTGCTGCTCTGAAGATAGAGGATATCTCTGGCTTGAGACAAAGTCCGCCGCCGCATATTGTTTCCTTGAAGTACGTTGGTCCAATGTAAGAGAAAGCATGCAACTGACACAATAGCAGTCTTCTTTACCATGCCCTTCATATCCTTCTCAGGCGACCCTATCTCAGTTCTTCAGACAAGGACCTGAAAGAGCGAAGCATGAAAGTTTGCATCGAACACTCGAAGAAGATTCATGCCATTCATTCTTTGTACTCCCAAACGTTTCCTCATAGGCTGATGACCTATCAAGTCAGCTACTGCATCTATACCGCAGCAACTGTTGAGACGGAAGAGTTGAAAAGAGCAACGACACAACAAGACCGAGAAGATGCTGCAGCGCGTCTTGCAGCCGCATTCAGAATTCTGCAGAAGGAAGCCTCGCATACACCTGGCAGCGGGCGGAGTCTGGACACTATCCGAAGACTCTTGAGTACGGGACAGCCTTCAAGAAACGGCGGGCATGAGAAGACACCCATGCCGAGGAATCACTTGCAACAGCCCAGCCAACGACAACCCCGCACGACGAATACCGAGAGTAACGGAAGCGGGTACGCCAACGGTAACGGCGGGCTTCTTGGCTCAGCCCCAGGCCAATTCTCCGCATCAGCCGATTCATCTGCAACAAACAACAACTCGCTCTTCCCCCCAAATGACGGCGGAGTATGGAATGATGACATTGGATACGGTGGTACGGACACTGGCGCCGGATTTCATCCCGACGCCTTCCCTTGGGGGGTTGCCGGCTTATCGACGTTCTCTGGTGCCGGCATGTTGTGGCCGTCGTTATCGAATGCCGAGAGCTTCCAATGACAACGACTCTGAACGCCTGACATTCTTGAATGGTCATATTTGCCAAATTTCCTAGTGCGATTCTTGTGGAAGTTTCCTCTGTCACATGAGCAACCACTGTAACCCTTCATCCACACTTCGGTATGCAAATCCGACTTCTAGGTAGTCTGGTCAAGTCTCTGCCAACGCGATCGAGAAACTTGATTTTGTAACCCATTTCCATGGTCCACCTCATCGATCATCACGGCTCATTCCACAATATAGCAACGCGGGGTATGAAGACTTGGAAATCATAAAAAGTAGTAGGATATCAGCCGAGATGTCCTGATAGGAATGAATCTAGGTGAACAGCGCCAGGCCAAAAGCAATCTTTAATCTGGCTTTCAATGATGACGTCAACTTCTTTCATATTGGTTTCCCTCCTGGTGACAGTGGGTTCTTTCCTCAGAGACGTTCCCCAAGCACAGGCTGCAAGTATCCCGCTTGTGAGCCCTCGAGCTTCCACCGACAACTTTCCCACCGCATATGAGGTACCAGCTGGTCTCAGGAATGTGTTTCCAGCCGAGAACTTCAACCGCAACGTCACGACAACCTGGTGGAGCACCGAAGTTCTCGATGGACACTCAACAGAGGCCGCTGCAGAAGCCAGCGCAGCTCTCGCAAATGCTTCATTCATCGTCTTAGACAAGGATATGTATCAGGTATTTACATAAATTTGTTTCCAAAGGCAAGGAGTTTAACTGACGTTTTGCGAGATATTACAAGTGGAGGATGGCACTGAGTTCGCTGCAATTGAGTCGATCTTCGACTTCCCCCCGGGACCTTCATTCTCGCGGCGTATAGTACACGACGGAACTGTCTTCTCACCTGAATGCAACTGCATCTTCTTCGCCGAGCTACACCCACCAAAGGAAGGATTCTCAGCAGACGCGATGCCATGGGTCTGGAGAGTCAATCTCAATAACACGCCACCGACAACGGAGAAGGTCTATCCCTCGCCACAGCTCACAGTCCCTAACGGCGCTTACTACCACAACGGGAGTGTCTACTGGGCACAAGAGGGCAACTACACCAATCCCGGCGGTATTGTTCGAATGGATCCTGTCACACTGGAAACAGAGATCGTTCTTAACAACTTCTTCGGTCATCGATTCAACAGCCCCAACGATGTGGTTATCACCCGGGACGGGGTTGCTTACTTCACTGATGGGTACTACGGCTATGATAACTTCAACGACACCTTGAAGCCGGAGTTAACCAACGGAGTCTGGAGGTGGGATATGAAGACTAGCGACCTCAGGATGGTCGCCGGTGCTGGTGGTGGTCCTTTCACCAATCCAAATGGTGTTGCCCTGAACCTCGAGGAGGACAAGCTCTACATCACAAACCGCGGCAATGCGTCAGACAATCCAGCTGGCGGTCGCACGATCTATGAACACCAGATCCGTTCAGAAGGACTTCCACTGCGCGGCGGCGATGTCTTCGCATATGCCGACTCAGGGTTTCCGGACGGCATCAAGGTGGACCGAGATGGTCGAGTATACGGAGGAGTGACGGGCGGAGTGAGTATTTTCGACTCCAGCGGCAAGCAGCTCGGTATTATCAAAGTCGCGGAGGGCGATGTTGCCGTGAATATGCAGTGGGTAGAGGACTGGCTTTACATCGCGGGGAGAGACCATCTTTACCGCGTTCAGTTGAACACCTCCGGAGTACAGTCTTACTAAGACGAAGGCATGGTAGCAACTACGTAAGAAGTTTGCCAACCGCATGTAATTGAGAGACTTGACCCCGCATCATATTTGTTGTGACTCAAGTACCGAAGAGCATACCGATCTTGCCGAACCACCATCGGCATTGCTTTCCACAAAAGGCCGGGGAAGTGGACCCCAATCCGGAATCTGGCACCGACACAGGCACTGGCGCGGCCACTGTCGGATGAATGTCTCCGGGTCTGTTATATACCGTGATTGATTCGAGATATATCATTCGAAGATAACAGTAAATATATGTTACTTCGACACAGAAACATGGGTGCTATCACGACGACTAAGACGAGTTCTCGGCCGAGTTTCAGCGATTTACCCCTCCGCAAGGGTGACCCAAAAGCATCTGCATGGGGCTTATGGGGTGCTGAAGATGAGTTGGGAACTCTCAATTTACTCAACCCATCTCTGGTCAAGGCTGCGACTGCTGAGGTTGTTACTGGAGAAACGGTACCCCTGAAGTAAGCTGCAGTCCCTCACTTGTCCTATTCCCATGCACTCGTGAATGCTAACATCGTTCATCTCCGTCAGTCTTCCCCTGAATGCATTTATCCAACCGATGAACCCAGTCCGCAAGCCATGTTCCCATAACATCATTGCTAAAGGACATGCAAATGATGACGAAGTGAGCTGCTTTGAGAGGACAGGCTGGCGTGGACTCTTCTAACGGCATCTGCTAGCTAGACATCAATACCCAGGGATCAAGTCACTGGGACGGTCCTCGACATTATCCTTACCAGTCGACTCTTCAGTACTACAACGGTGTGACTCAAGACGACATATCTGGTCCTAAATCTAACTTAAAGATTGGACTCCAAAGTGAGTGCCGCGTTTACAACCGCCCGACCTAGATCACTAACAAAAAACAGATATCGCCAACAAGACGGTCACTGGCCGAGGCGTTCTTCTGGATTGGTATTCTTGGGCCATCGAACAAGGTATCCAGATTGATCCATTCTCAGCTCACGGTATTCCACTCTCCGAATTGAAGGCCGTTGCGAGCGCCCAAAAGGTCCACTTCCGTACTGGCGATATACTTCTCGTCCGCACCGGGTGGCTGGAAGCTTATCGCGCTCTGTCTGTGGACCAGCAAGCCGCGCTACCACATCGGCAAGTCAGGTCAAGTTGCGGGGTTGCAGCGACTGAAGAGTCGATTCAATGGCACTGGGACAACGCTTTCGCGGCTGTAGCGTCTGACACAGTCGCATATGAAGCTTGGCCTAGTCCGAAGCTATGGGGTGTTAGCATGCACGAAGTCTTCCTCAGCGGATGGGGCATGCCTATTGGAGAGAGTTTCGATCTCGAAGAGTTGGCCGCGAAATGTAAGAAGGAGCAGAGATGGTCGTTCATGTTTGTGAGTGTGCCGTTGAACGTCCCTGGCGGCGTTGCTAGCCCGCCAGGAGCTGTGGCGATCTTCTAGGGGATAACCAGGAGGTCTCATTCTGGAAGTAGCCACAAATATATCTTGAGTCTCCTGCAAAGTATCGGCTTGAAAAAACCTTGAGTTTATCGTATTTGATCCCGAATACTGTATCCGGGGTAGTCATCATATTGCCTATTCCGCCTCTGTGAACATCCATAACATTTCATTTCTACTCTACACCTCTCTCGCTTACATGTCCGATCTCTCAAGGCTTTCGAAGTGCTACAGCCACTGTTGTCAAACGATGCAGCGGATTTGCAAGAGAAACAAGCTTTGAAGTTCTACTCGGAAAGCCGCAATCATCCTGTAAAAAAGAGAAAACGTCATCTCACAAGTCAAGAATCTCGCGGTGCTTTTCAAACAAGTTTCGAATCGGAAGGCTTTCTGTCGCCTATTTCCTCTTGTGCTCGGTCTCTCAACGCCCTACGCAAAATCTTTCCGGACTGTACAGTGAGCGTTAGTACAGACTCGGTGTGAATGATTCTCCACTTACCGGATTCTTTGGTACTGTGTCAATGAAGCAAACACCTCCCTTGAGATGTTTATGCTTCGAAACCTTGCCCTCCATCCACTGAGCAACTTCCTCAGCAGTAATTTGAGAGCCGCCGGATTTGACGACGTAAGCTCGAGGAACCTCATGCCCGTTGATCGTTACTCCTACGACAGCGGCATCCGACACATTCTCGTTCTCTAACAGGGTAGCCTCCAGCTCAGCCGGCGCAACCTGGATCCCCTTTACTTTGATCAACTCCTTGATACGATCAACAATGTAAAAGAGTGCGCCCGTCTCATACCGATCGACAAACCCGACGTCGCCGGTTTTCATCCACCTAGTCCCATCGGCATCCACATGCACCGTGTCGCCCGTTGCTCTCTCGTTCTTCCAATAAGCCTTCATGAGCGTCGGCCCCGTCAGCCAAATCTCGCCACGCTCGTGTGGCCTCGTGATCATGGTCTTGCCATCCAGCTGCATCAGCCGCGCCGACAGATTCGGCATCAGCTCGCCGACTGAAGCGCTCTCATTTTTCACATTAGGATCCCAGCTGGAGATGTAGCAGGTCATCTCCGTCATCCCCCATCCCTGCCTGACTGATGCACTAGGCGAGCACATCTTGCCGACTTCTTCGATTGTGTCTCCTGACAGCGGAGCAGCGCCCCCACTGATGTTCTCGAGGCTGGACACGTCGTATTTCTTGGCTATCGGGTTCTTTGCCATGCTGACCAGGACGGGAGGTACGGCAACGAGCGTGGTGATGCGGAAATTCTGGATATGCTGGAGCATTCTCTCAAAGTTGTATGCAGCCATGATGTAGATCGGTACACGCAGAGCAGGAAAGATGGCCCCAAAATATGTCTGCGCAAATGCATGATAAAGAGGCAGGAAGCACAGTGTCCTTTCCCTCTGTCTGAACTTTTCAATTCCCGGGGCTTTGTCCAACAGACTGATGACTTGAACGCAGTTGGCGACATAGGAATGATGTGTAACCTCAACACCTTTGGGTACCCCGGTTGTCCCGCTGCTGTAGTTCAGACAACAAGTCGTCGATGCAGGATCCTCCGGCTCAAACCAAACCCAATCTGAAGCTGCGGCTTCGTTCTCAGATATCAGCTCAGTCCAATGCCGAGGTCCGTTGTTATGAGCGTCACTGAAAGCGACGAACTGCGGGATAGCTCTGTAATCATCCGCTCCGAATATGTAAACTCTACTTGGTGATATGCCGGCAGACAAGGCGGCTTCAATGGCGACTGGAAGGTTCTCTGGTGCTGCAAACACAAACTTGGCACCCGAGTCTCGTAGCTGGTGTGTAAGTTCGCGAGCGGTGAAGTTAGGGCTCGCTCCAGTGTAGATCCCGCCCGCCATCAACACACCGAGGAAGAGGCTCGGATAGAAAATGGTATTGCCGGAGTACACCAGAACCCGGTCTTGCGGTTCGAGGCCGACGTTGATGAGTCCCAGTGCTATTCGTTTGGAAAGTAGCCTGAAGTCTGATCTTGACACTACATGGGATTCTGGACGATCGGCATCGATGAATACTGGCTTCTGGGAATCCGGCAACTCTTCAGTAGCGGAGCCAAATATCCATGTCTGAAGGGAACATGTGGGAATCGGCTCCACGAAACGCGATCTTATCGTCATTTTTTAAATTTCAGATTGAAAGAGCTGCCGAAAACCATAGAAGGGCGACTCTTTGTTTGATGCGAAATTGGACGGTTTGCCAGGGACGAAGAGAGGTGCACTGAGGGGTAAGATAAAGTTCGCAGATTTAATGTTTGCTGGACTTGGCAGTTTAAATCAACGTGTATGATGATCACTTTGATGAGATCGCCTGGAATCTCGTATGCACATGTCAGAAAATAGGCAGTTGTTACAGGCGGATCTATTGGCTACTGTAAAGGCTTATGCTAATGTTCTATCTATGCCGGATCGCCGGCATAGTCTGACCCCACGTCAGCGCCGGACTCTGCTAACATTTCGGGACGTAAGATAAGCGCTTGTAAGGGGTTTGATTGCAATTCGGAGCTTCCCTAATCGTGCCTTTCATCTTTGAGACACCATGACCAAATAAAGCTTACGGCGTCTAGACGGAGCTGTAGCCGAGGTGGGGCCGGGCCAAGGACCGAACGGACACCGGGTTCACCGATCAGGGGCATCGGTGAAATCGGCCGCCGATATGCATCGACTATGCCACTTCATCGACCTTTGCGCCGTTCTTATCCATGGATCCGGCGACTGAAATGTTGTCTTGAGGAAGAATCGGCCTGCCGCGATGTTGTGCCCAGACGACAACATGAGTAGGCCGTGAGAAGAGAGCATCCATCTCTTCCAGTGAGACTCCTGTGGAGCATTAGTGACGGAAAATTACTAGGTTCAAATGGAAGTAGTCACCTTTCGTCTCGGGAACACAGAAAAACGACCACAACCCGATCCCTATCAAGAATCCGGCAAACATGAAGTAAGTTCCGTACCCCAGGTCTGTGATCATGAACGGCGTGGCTCTCGCCACCACGAACGAACCCAGCCATGTGCTTGCCGTTGAAATTGCAACGCAAAACATTCTGACATCCAACGGGAAGATCTCCGCCGCATATGTCCAGGTGATTCCCTGAATCGTCGCGCAAATTATGAAAGAGTGCAGATAAATGCAGACCATGGCAAAGTAGCCCCATCCGCTCAACTGGATGTTTCCTTCGGCGGCATTTGTGGCTGGGTCTGCAATCATCACGTAGCCGCCAACGTACCATAGAGGTAGGCTGCCTATGATGGATCCCCAAAGAAGCCCTCCACGACGACCGATCTTCTCGACGACCCATACGGCGAAGAGTATCATACCCAGCATCTTAGCAACACCATAAATGCCGGTGCTGAATAGCTTGTTGCTACAGAAGAGTTGTCAGCATCATCCCATCGTCTCTAAAAAGGGATAAATACCTGGTTCCGACGATACCCAACGTCTCAAAGATTCTTGGGCTGAAGTATGTCATGATGTTTACTCCCGTGAAACTTTGCAGGAACATGAGGAAGGCGCCGACTCCGACCCGATTCCTCGTCCCTGGGGCCAATAACTTTCGAAACTGTTGCTTCTTACTCAACCGTATCGTGCTCCTCTCCTCAACCTGTTGCCTGATCTCTCTCATCTCATTCTGCACATACGGGTGGTCCGCAGGGAGCTCGCGAATATACACCAATACCTTCTCCGCCGCCTCGAAGTCATCCCCACGGGCCAACCACCGCGGCGACTCCGGACAGAAAATGATCCCGAAAAAGAGCAGTACAGCCGGAAGAAGCTGCAGCGCCAACGGCACGATCCACTGCGCTCTCTGCCGCTCGTCAATCGTCCGGTCCGTGGCGTAGTTGATCCAGAACCCAAGCATCCCGCCCCCCTGCGAGAAGATCTCAAACACGCCCACCAGCCTCCCGCGGATGCTCGGTGGCGACGTCTCAGCAATGTACACCGGCACCGTCATCGTCGCCATGCCGATGCCCAAGCCGCCGATCGCCCGTCCGGCATACACAAGCTCCAGCATCCCGTTCGCGCCGGACATCATGGCGCCGCCGACGCAGAAGATGAGGGCGGCGGTCATGATGGCCCGTTTGCGGCCGTACTTCTCGGCGACGGGGAAGGTCAGCAGGGCGCCGAAGAAGGCGCCGACTTGGAACATGGAGGCGATGTTGGCCTGGGAGTTGTCGCGCTCCGAGGGGGTCATGTTGTCGATGCCGAAGTCGCGGACGAAGGAGTCGAGCGACATTGTGCCGCCGATCACGGCGGTGTCGTAGCCCACTAAGGAAGAGAAGTTGTGTAAGTCGAGATCTGAATTAGTGACGGGGATGTTCTCGTAATCTTACTAGAGAGGGCTGCCATGGAGGCCACGAGGGCGATGTAATGGATCGTCCAGTTGCGGACCTCAGGGGGGTCGGTCGTCCCTTCGGCTGCTGCGAAACCCATGGTACCGGTGATGAAGAGAGATAACTTGGAGCTTCGATATTGGCTGTTAAAAGGAGGATAGTAGAGAGCATACATAGATCCGTGTGATGAAAGCCACCCTTATATAACCCAAGATACCGACCGTTCAAGATGCCGACGCCATCTCAGCCAGTGATATCTCTGGAATTCAACTCCGGGGAAATCTTGGGGTCCCCGCGGGGTTTTGGGAGTCGTGCGGAGTGCATAGAGCGCAGGACGAGCCATATCGAAGGATATCTTTTTGCGAGTATGTGGCTCACGTATGTCCAATAGATCGGTCCCTGTATGCACAGGTAAGGATGAGCTGCATGTTGAGCAAGGATTCCCCGCGTTTGTCTGTCAAACAAACAATCTGGGGATATCTCTAAAGCGGGGGAAAAGTTCAGTCTCGTCCGCCCGAGGGCCTTGGCCTTGATAATAGTCTGTGGGTTTGAAGTTGTCCAAGATACTCGCCCGGTGGGATATCGGCATGTTGACCACGATCCCGAGAGCCGAGGAGGATTCGGCATGTTCAGTCACGGATTGCGTCGAGCTTTGCTCACATCACATAGCATATGGTACTATTCAAGTTGGAAGGAAATGTCTAGCTTCATTGACGATGAAGAACAGCTAAGTAGCTACTGCGGTATCCTGGGCTTGGAGCCATCAAAACGAGCTATACTAGCAACGCGCAAAACCCAGAAAACGACATTAAACCTCCAATAAACAAGAACAAAGAGACGCGGCTCTGGAACCCAAATCATGCTTTTTCCCTCCCAGGCCGCAACAGCATCTGGTATCTCTCCAGCCTCCGGTACTCCGAACGCCACTTGGCCGGGTGCCATTTCCAGGACCGACCCCAAACTTAGTCCAACAGGGAGAAAGAACAATGTACTTTACATGCCAAGATCCTGACCCAACAGCTATGCATCAATCGGAAACTCCTCGTCAAAAATGCGACCGGCATCTATGCCTCAACGGCGACGGCGGGCGCGCTGACAGCAGCAGGCTCTGGCTGATTAGCCTCCTCCTCCTCTGCAATCTCGCCGCCAGCTTCGCGCTCGGCCCAGGCGCCCCAGAGGCCACGCTTTGCGCGGACCTTGATAGGAGCTCCCAGGTTTTCGCCCTGTTCGACCTTGATCGCATCCTTTGTCGCGAGGACGAGGCATTCGAAGAACATCTTTGTCGCGTCGGCCTTTGTTGTTCTCTTCTCGGGGAGCAAGTCTTGGAAGACAACTGCGCTCTTCTTACGCTTGTCGGCATCGTGCTCGGCGTCGGGGCCGAAAATATCTCTGAGGACGTGCACGGCATGCTTGGTGCCGAGGGAAACCGGGCCGCTGTCTTCGGGGTGGACGTTGGGCGCAACGGTGTCGTCGAAGTTCGGCATCGGGCTTGCCTCGCGAGAGACGGGTCTGGCAGTGTCGTCGTCTCCACCGAAGCCCATGCCATCGTCCTCAGCCGGGATCTCAAGGATGGTGCCGTCTGCTGCAACACTTTGGTTGCCCAGGCCGGCATCTTCAATAGCGAAAGCATCCTCCTCATCCACGTTCAGGCGTGGTGACTTGGACGAGATACCCTGATCACTCTCCACATCGGCGATGCCGCTGTCGCGCTTTCTCTTCAGCTCGCTGGATCGGCTGATAGCCTCGAGGGAAAGCATGCCTCTCAGCTCAGGTGCCCAGTTTGTGCCGCGTCCCTCAAGCATGATGTTAGAAACAAAACCTCCGCTCTTCTGCATCTCCATCAAAGCGAGGACGAAGGGGTCCTTGGGCAGGAAAGATTGAGCTCTCAGAATGTTCGCGTGGTTGGCCTGCTGGTCCTTGATGTGAGTGCTGGAGAGCATGGTCTGCTCATCCGGCTGGAGAACCTTCCTCTTCTTGGCGCGCTGAGGGTGGCGAACGACGGACAGATCCTGATCCTCATCAGGCTCGTACAGGTCGGTGTGCTGGATGCGAGAGTACTCCTCCTCAACCTCCCTTGCGAACTCGGGGTCAATCTCTGAAAGCGGGGACTCGGAAATGCGGGCGCGAGCCATGTCGAGAGGGGCCCCAGGAACGACGGACTGATCGGCGATGGGGAACTGGAAGTCGTTGTCGTCACCCATTTGAATGTCTCCCTCCTCGTCAGCAATGCGAACGTTGTCGTCGCCGAAGTTGAGATCCAAGCCGAGTGAGGCCTCGCGTTCCGGCTGGTCCTTTCCGCGCGGCATGATGTCGAGCTCGCTGAAGATGTCGTCCTCAACAGAGCGGGCAAGGGGCGCGTCTCTTCCCATTTCGATCGTAGTGTCCATACGGCCGATAGGCTCATCGACGTCCATGCCAAAGTCCAGCTCCAAGTCGAGATCCTCCATTGGCGCCAACTCCAGCTCATCATCCAGGGTGTCTGCCTGGTTCAGGAACTGACTGTTGTTGAAATCCTCCTGCAGGTTGATGTCACGGTTGCTAACGCGGCCCTTGCGACCCACAGGGGTGGCCGTCACATCGTCCATTTGCGACAAAAGCCAGGCAGCATCGGGAGGCGGGGGCAGGTCGAGATTGTCGAGTGGAGTGATCTTATCAGGCAGCAACAGAGCTTCGCGATTGTTGACGTACAGGTTGGCGGCGGGAATATCGTGGTTGTCGCTTGAGCGGAAGGCCTAACAATGTCAGTGAAACGCGTCAGCGATGGGTGCAAGGAAGAAAACGCACCATCTTGATCTTCATGGAAGCCTCATTGCAGTCCTCGAGCAAGTAGCGGGCCTTGCGGTTGTAAATTCTGACGACACCGAGCAGCAGCTGACCGCTTAGACGCAAGGCCATGGGGGCCTGGCCGGGTGTGATGATTGCCTCTACACTGTCGGGCAAGTTGGACTGCAGAATGTGCGTCTTGGAGAGCTTGCGCTCGAGGTTGGCGGACAGCCATACGCGGACAAGAGGACCGCTCTTTCCGAGCAGCGCGTCGGAATAGAACATGGCGACGGCTCGGGATCGATTTGATGCAAGTTGGTGAAGGAGAGGGGTTATGAAGAAGAGCTATTGCTCGTGAGGTATTATACAGCGACGCGCGCCGGGGTTGGAGGGGCGGGTTCGGCTCGGAAGCTTGCTCTGGTAAACAAGGGGACGCGTTGTGGTGCAAATTTGGTCGCGTTGTCGATGTAGCGGTCGGTAATGAGTCTAGCACGCGCAAAAAGCGAGTCGCGGCGACATGAAGCAAATAATTTGTATCGCAGGAGGCGAAATGCGCTTGGGTAGCGATAGCGATGGGAGCAAAAGCGCGATGAGCGACGATGAGGGAGATGGAGGAAATGAGTAGGAGGGGGGAATCAAGGTGTGGTGAGTGGTCTATTCTGTCTCGACGGTTGGCCCAGCGGACGCAAAATGACGGGGCTGGGATGGGGCAGGGATTGGTTTGCGCAGAATTTGGGTGGCACAGTGGCACCAGCCACATCACGTGAGGGCCGTTGCTCCACTTTTGGGCAGTCCACCTGCTGTCCCGGCGACCGTCCCGGAAGCGGCGGCCGGTGTACCTAGCTGCTATTACCTGATACTTACACGCCAAAGAGCTCTAAAATCAGACAGAGAAGCAATTTACCAGCTCTTCAAGATGTCTTCTGAATGATCCCGCATGATATGGACAAAAAAAACTTGTATACGAATCACTTTTCCCGCAGAGAGTTAACTCTAACCCCTGACTTAGTTCAACACCCTTGCCGTATCAGACCGTCCCGATATCTACCGTCGGACTGGTCGAGATGTGGTCTAAGCTCCTGGGCTGTATTACCTAAGCAGGCACGATCCAAGCTTCAAGCGTCTCGATTCCAGCTCGGTATTCTTCTGAGCCTCCCAAGAAGCCATCTAGCGCATGGTCCGCTGCAAGGTACACGCACTGGACCCAGCCATTTGCAGCTCAGAGTTGGTTAAGCCTCGTTAATGTTTGCAATATGCGGTTCCTTCTTCGTGACTGCAAAAAGACCTTTTCTCTTACATCCAATGAGGCAGTCTTCTACAGAAAGCCAACGAGCATGACTGGAGAGGACAACGCCAGCCGAGGAGTTCACCTGGCTGCCGCCTCATTTGGAACCACGCGGATGAGATGAAACCGCAAACGGGCAACACCAATATCTGAATTGCTATTGGGCCTCCCCGTCCGTTTCTGTCGTTGCGCACCCTGGAAATCCCGGCAAAAATAGACCGGAGACACTTTGGCTTCACCACGCGTCAAGTATGCGACTTGGACGAATCTTTGTAAGAGTTCTTCTACATCGTCCTCGCTGTTCTAAGGAAGGCGACAGATCTTGCAAATCCCTGTGGCGCATAGCTATGATTTTGCTAGTGCATGTACCACATAGCAATTCTGCTAGTCGTACCAAGAAAAGACCAACGATTCATTCCACTTAGCTCTGATGACGCTGTGAGTGCCGCAACCACGAGACCGGCACGTTAGCAGTATCATGTAGCTCTCTGACGCCTGAACACGGCATCGAATGCTTATCACAGTGGTATTACGGTGTCTCTCCACTGGAACATGCGGAGCGGCGATTGCGGTCCCGAGTCCAGGTTCCAGGGCCCCCTGGTCCAATAGACACGGACCCGCCCCATAGGCGCGCTGGCACACGCCCTGTGACCCTGCACTTTGGGTCCTCAAAGGTCCAGATTTGGCCTTGCAATGTGCATTTGCTATCCTGGCAAAAGGCACACGTTTTCTCAACTCCTACCACGACATCCTTCCTCCTTCACCTGTCAACAACGCCCGCGAAACTATGTCTTCGGACCCAGCTACCGCCAATTGAGACCTACCCGACCAAGGGCGATACGTCCTCCTAATAAGACCCTCTCCCGCGACCCGACGACATCATTGCACACCCTGGCGCATGTCCCCTTTTCGGCCGGCTCCGCAACAGATGACCGATACTGGGCCTCCTACAACATCTGGAAGGTCGTGATCGAGGTAGCCTTGCCTCGCCTCCCGCAGACATGCAGTGGCCGTGGCACAAGAGGAAAGCCTCCGACGACGATGGCGAATATTTGCTGCCTCTGGCCTCAAAGGTGCCGGGCATGAACAGTATGCCCATGGAGCCCCTTGAGGCGGAACCGCCGCGAGAGCGGCCTGGGCACATCCGAACGACATCTGCGCAGTCAAGAGTACGCCGTGGTTTCTCTTGATCCTCGTCGACGAGTTTTGCTGACATCGATGGTTCACAGAGTGTTGCGGACGAGTTCTCCTTCCTGACATCAATAGAAGCTGCCAGCCGGCTGCAAACTTCCCTCACCCACGGTCTGTCAGCGGCCGAAGCGCTGAACCGACTGCGCGATTGGGGCCCGAACGAAATTCCTCATGAGCCGCCTGAACCACTGTGGTTACGATTCATCAAACAGTTTCAAGAGCCGCTCATCGTGCTGCTGCTGGTGTCAGCCGGGGCTTCCATCTTCCTTGGTAACATGGACGATGCGGTTAGCATCACGGTCGCAGTCACTATCGTCGTCACAGTTGGCTTTGTCCAGGAATACAGGTCAGAAAAATCAATAGAGGCACTCAGTCATTTGGTCCCGAACCATGCCCACCTGGTCCGGTCAGCATCGAACAAGACACCAGGTAGTGCCCGAACGCCCACCTGGCCGCCGAAGCCCCCGATGGATGGAGATGAGTCGGTGGCATCAAGCACGCCTGGGGAGGAAATGCTGGAAGCAACGTCGTCAAAAGTCATGGCCTCGCAGCTGGTACCGGGAGACTTGGTATACTTCACAACGGGCGATCGTATTCCAGCCGACATTCGAGTTACGAAGGCCTCAGATCTGACAATCGACGAATCGAACTTGACGGGCGAGAACGAGCCGGTGCGAATTACCGCTGATCCACGATCGCGTGGTGTGCTATCGCCAGCGTATGGGGCCGACACCCTCCAATTACCTAGCCCTTCGGCGCTGTCTGACGGTAGAGAGGCCAGCGGAAGCGGCGACAACAACATCGCTTGGATGGGAACATTGGTCAGATCCGGACATGGGCAAGGAGTTGTCTTTGCGACAGGTGGGAACACCCATTTTGGCACCATCGCAACCAGTGTGTCGGGAACCGAAAGTCCGCGCTCACCACTCCAATTGTCAATGGACGATCTTGGCTCCCAACTGAGCAAGGTGTCTTTCGTCATTATCGGCATGATCTCTCTGGTAGGCTGGCTTCAGGGTAAGAAGCTGATGGAGATTTTCACCATTTCAATTTCGCTCGCTGTTGCAGCTATTCCCGAAGGCTTGCCAATCATTGTGACGGTCACTTTGGCCCTCGGCGTTCATAGAATGGCCCGTCACAACGCCATCGTGCGCAGAATGCCGAAAGTAGAGACTCTGGGCTCGGTGAACGTTGTTTGCACCGACAAGACGGGTGAGATATGCTCGAACGCACGTGTACTACACCCTTGCTAACTTTTTCTAGGTACTTTGACTATGAATCATATGACTACCGCCAAGATGTGGTACTTTGGTGCCAACGATGCCATAGATGTAGATTCCGACGACGAAGCAACCGAGACTAAGCCTGATCCTGCTACTTTGCGCATCTTGCGTATTGGTAACATCGCAAACAACGGCCGCCTCGCACAGCAGTACACCGAAAATGGCGCAGCAGCCAGGGCCGTGCTCTCGTCAACACAGGGAACTGACTTTGCCTCGACCTTCACGCGCTGGTGTGGACAACCTACCGATGTTGCTATGCTTGATCTCCTCGACAGATTCAAGGAGCACGACGTTCGCGAGTCTATTGGCCCCCGTCTCAGCGAAACTCCGTTCAGTTCTGAACGGAAGTGGATGGGAGTCACCATCGGAACTGATTCCAAAGAATTTGCCTACATGAAGGGGGCTATTGATAGAGTTCTGGACGCTTGCGACACCTATCTCACTCGCGACGGACGAGAGATTGTCCTCGACTCTGCGCGTCGTAGCGAGGCCATTCAAGCAGCCGAGACTATGGCTGCAAAGGGTCTACGAGTACTTGCCTTTGCCAGCGGTGCTGTGTCACGATCTACCAAGGGCAGAACGACTTTAGCGCCAACCACTCGCAGCAGCACTCCAGGTAGCCCGCGTCCTCAACAAGACGAGACATATAGAGGTCTTACCTTTGCCGGGTTGGTCGGTATGAGCGATCCCCCCCGGCCTGGGGTTGGCCGTTCGATTAGGAAGCTTCTGCGTGGAGGAGTCAAGGTTGTGATGATCACGGGCGATGCCGAGACCACTGCTGTTGCCATTGGCAGGCAGCTCGGCATGCCAATCGCCAAAGCAAGTGAGGCGGGATCCAGTGCTTTGGCCGTTCGTCCCGTCCTCAGAGGCGAGGACGTTGATGCCATGTCGGAAGAGGAATTGTCTCAAGCGATTCAGCACACCACTATTTTTGCTCGCACGAACCCGGATCACAAGCTCAAAATCATTAAAGCTTTCCAGGCCAGAGGCGATATCGTCGCCATGACTGGAGACGGTGTGAATGACGCTCCGGCACTGAAGCGAGCCGATATTGGTATTTCCATGGGCTTACACGGAACCGATGTTGCCAAGGAGGCTGCGGATATGATCCTGACAGACGATGACTTCTCGACGATTCTACGGGCCATTGAAGAGGGCAAGGGAATCTTCAACAACATCCAGAACTTCCTGACTTTCCAGCTTAGCACAAGCGCTGCCGGATTGTCATTGGTATTCTTCTGCACTCTACTCGGCTTCAAGTCGCCCCTGAATGCGATGCAGATTCTCTGGATTAGTGAGTTTTCCACCGTGCACACTTACTCGACCTTACTAACCAGTCACAGATATCATCATGGATGGACCGCCCGCTCAATCGCTCGGCGTGGAGGCTGTCGACGCCGATGTCATGAATCGCCCTCCTCGCAAGCGCAATGATGCGGTGCTCACCAAAGCCGTTCTTTACCGCGTCCTCACCTCGGCTTCCATCGTCATGTTGGGTACTATGCTCGTGTACAGCCGCGAGATGCTGTCGGATGGCGAGGTTAACCGCCGCGACACTACGATGACCTTCACTTGCTTTGTATTATTTGACATGTTTAACGCTCTGGCCTGTCGTTCCGAGTCCAAGTCGGTTCTGCGAGGCGAAGTTGGACTCTTCTCCAACACGCTCTTCAACTGGGCTGTCTCGCTCAGTATTGCGGGCCAATTGCTCGTTATATACTTCCCCTGGCTCCAGGAGGTTTTCCAGACGGAAGCGTTGGGCTTCTTCGACTTGGTTGGTCTGTTGATGCTTTGCAGCACGGTGTTCTGGGCGGATGAGTTTAGAAAATATTGGAAGTATGCCAGGCGGAGGCTGGCCGGTGGTTACAGTCAGGCGGTTTAGAAATGGGGGCAGCATTCATGCAAAGGAGGCACAGGCGGATTGTGCTTGTCAACGGCCGAAGCACATATGTAAACTTTGAATACGGTAAATAATTAACGGCCTTTCCAAAGATGCATCGCAAATTTCTACCAGATTTCGTCCAATAGCTTCACCTTAAACTTGACAGTTGGCAGATCAGCCCAAACTCTGATCTGCCTCCCTTGCGCCCACACCGACACTCGCTTACCGGTGTGCAGGGTTCACCGAACCTCCTACCTTGCACTTCGGGCCAGCTAACACCTTCACCTGCACCTCGACCTCAACCCCCCACCGGCCCGGATTGCACCCACCCTACCTCTGCTGGCAAGCTCAGGCAGCTATGCACCTCTCAGCCAGCTTGCGCCAATGTCAACCCTCACGAATGGCGTCTCTTCCCATCGCGCGGACAGCGACAATGCCGCCGACAGCGCAGCACTCGCCGCAGCAGCTGCCCGACCTGGCAGTAGCTCCAACACCACCTCCATCTACGCTGCCTCGAGCGTCGCCGAGGTCCGCGCCGCCCTAGACGCCCTCCACGCCCGCGAATCGACAGTTACGAGCCGCCTCGATGCTCTCCTGGGCTCGCAGGCCGACCTCGCCCGCGAATTGGGCCGGCTCGACCTCCTCCGCGCGGGGCTCGGCAGCCAGGTCATCGCCGCGCGGTCCATCGGTAACGACATGCTCGCGACGGCGGCTGACACGGCGGGTCGGCTGAGTAATAAGGTGAAGGAGCTGGATCTGGAGAAGAGCCGCGTCGAGGACACGCTCGAGGTCGTGAAGCAGGTCGTGGAGCTCAAGGCTTGCGTGCAGGGCGTCGTGGGCAGCATGGGTGCCCCGCAGGATTGGGAGGCTGCAGCGGCGTACCTTGCGCGCGCTGCGCAGGTGCCCGAGGATATCACAAAGGGCAAGTTTGCGTCGTCGATCGTGCCCTCCGTCGAAGTGCCCGACCCGCCGTGGGTTACGCTCGAGAACGCCAAGGAAAGTTTGTGTGGACTGTTCCTGAGGGAGTTCGAGAAGGCGACCAAGGAGGGTGACGGTGCCAAGGTTACGAGGTTCTTCAAGCTTTTCCCGTTGATTGGGAGAGGCGATGTTGGTCTCGACGTATATGGCCGATATGTATGCCAGGGCGTGGCTGGCACGGCGAGATCGGTCTTGAAGGAAGGGCCTGGCGTGCAAGCTCGAAAAGAAGGCTTCTTCTACGCCAATGCCCTCACCAGGCTGTTCGACCATATTGCGCGCATTGTCGAGGGACACGGAGGTCTTGTCGAGAGACACTACGGCTCAGGAAAGATGGTCCGCGTTATCGAGCGCCTGCAACAAGAGGCTGATGTACAGGGTGGCATCATCCTTGACTCATGGAGCGATGAGCGCGATGTCGACAGACGGCTCAAGGACGTCAAGAGTTACCCATTCTCTTTCCTGGTTCAGAGCTTCCTGCCACCACAAAGAAGCGGGACGCCACGAGTCAATTCACCTGCAATGGGCGCTGGCGCAAATCCGCGCCCCAGTGAGGATGAGGGCGTCAATATGAAAGAGGTGGACGCAATTCTTAGTGAGATCGCTGTGATGCTCGGCCGATGGTCGCTTTACTCCCGCTTCTTAGCAGGAAAGACTCGGGTAAGTGGTTCTCATTGCTTAGTGAGATTAAAGTCTAACAACATGATAGGAGCCCGATGCCCCTGAGGACGCTCCTCTTTCCATACCTGAATTAGTCGTGAAGTCTAATCTCAAGCGAAAGATTTCGGACAAGCTTACTTCGCCATATAATACCATGATGACCTTCTTCTTCCGAAGATCGGTGGAGAAGGCTTTCCAGTTGGACGAAATGCCAACTGGATTGTCTCTTAGCATGAACAAGCAGGTCGACACCAATCAGCCATTCATCATATCCGCTGTCGACGATGTCATGTACGTCGTCAGCGCAGTCATACAGAAATCAACATCTACATCACAGAGAGACGTCATTGCCTCCGTGATCCCTACGATCGGCCGCGTACTCAGCTCCGACTTCATAGGCATGATCCAACGAAAGATGCGCGACGAGTCCTATCCCAAGCCAATCGTACAAGGAGGCTTCCCGCCAGAAGACAAGATCATCCAATTCATTGTTCTCATCAACAGTCTCGACACAGCCAATGAGTATCTCAACCGCATCATCACGAGCAACATAGGCAGCGCAAACGATGCGGCAAAGGCGAATGGCGAAGCCCACGAGCCATCGCTCAGAGACTCCTTCCCCTTCGACAAGGACGTCACATTCGTCACTTCCGCCCTCAACACACTACACAGCTCCTTCACCCTCAAGACGACCGAGCTTTTCAACGAAGGCCTGCAAGTCCTCTTCCAGCGCGTGGTCCAACCACGACTGCGCCCCGTGCTTTCCGACACGTTCCGTGACGTGGATTACTCTCTCACAGAGGAGGAACTCGCCGAATACGCAGAGCAGAACGACGAGGACGAGGAGGAGATGCTGGACCAGGTGTCCCGCCGCTTCGAGCACGGCTGGGACCAGCTGATGAAGCCCATCGCCCGCCTTATGACTGCCCACACCTTCACGACGCTGCACGACCTCACAGCCCGGTACCTCGCGCGCGTCCTCGAGCGCAGGGTCTGGGACGCCAGGGCGAACGCCTACGGCGTCATCCGCATGGAGCGCGACTTCTCGAGCATCGTCAGCACTGTGTCCAAGGGCAACTACGGCGTCAGAGAGCTCTTTGCGCGGGTGTCGCAGATCCTTATGGTGGCGAACATGGAGGAGGAAGAGTGGGAGGAGATCTCTGCAGTGGATAATCCGGATGAGGATGAGGATGGTATGATTTGGGTGTTGACTGAGGACGAGAGGCGGCGGGCTAGACAACTTACGACCAGGGAGCGTAGAGCTTGATGTTAACATGGCATGAACAGGTGGAGACGAAGAGATAAAGATAAGAACGAAGGTGATCCGCAGGGGGCTGGGGACTTTGCGGTTTGGAATATAAAAACTATGAGAGATGACTTGTTTTCTTCCAAAGCGCACGGATCATGACGATGTCTGCCGGGGTAGGTAGATGGTAGACCAAAATTCATCAAGACTGTTGATATTTTACGGTGGACAATAGCACTCCTGTAGAATCGTTCCACTGGTGTGTAGATCCAAGCATAATTCTTTACTTTACTTTTCGTTGGTCAGTTTTGACCCGGTCGAGTGCTTCGAAGATGTGCATGAGGGCGCGGAAACAAGCTAACTCCAAACCTCAGGGGATCTCGGGCAGAGGTCCGGTAAAAAGTTGAGCAGAACAACCGCTACCAGCCACGGGAATCCTTTTCGTATCCAATTATTGATTAGCAGTTGAGGAGAGGAAATGGGGCTACTGGACCAAAGAATAGCCGGCGCTGGTCTTGTGCTTCCGCCACTGGACGACCAGCCATTTAAGCACTATATACAGTATTCTACTGGAGGTTTTATTGCTGCATTTCTAATACGAATGTCATTCGACCACTAAGGAGCATTACCTTGATCTTGAGATGTTTACAAGTGTCACTGGTGTTCTTGGATCCCAGATCCGGGCTAAGGAACAAGCAGGACGAGCTTCGTGTGGCCTCGATGTCTCCTGCCGCTGTGTTCACGACGCTCTCGTAGAAGTTGATGGAGGCGTTGAGGGGTTAACACCATGAGCCATTCCGGAGGACATCGTGAGCTATTGGCCCAGGTGGACGAACACCGTCGTCTGGAGGTAGGAAGAACGTCGTCGGGTCGAAGAATGCAGAGCGCCATCGGGTTGAGGTAGGTATTGGAATATAAAGACGACTAACGTGCATCCGTCCCTCCAAAACCAAATGAAGTGTTTTTAGTCATTTCATTGGCTGCCTCACCAGAGGACTGAGCCGGTTTCGACGAATTCCTGGCACACTCCGGACCCTGAACCAACATCACCACCGATCCTGAACCACCACGCACCCTTCTCTCCCACGCTCCCTTCTCCACCACACCACACACCTTACGACCTGGACCACCACACCCTGGACCATCACACACCCACACACCCTGGACCATCACACATCCTGGACCACCACACACCCTGGACCACCACACACCACACACTCTACACACCCCAATATGCAAATTTGTCGTTGGTAGACCCAATCAGAGCATCTGCCTGGGCGAAGATCAAACAACCCCTTCCTCATAGACTTATCTGCAGGTATTTCTTCGTATCGTCTGGGCTTTCTCCAGAAATCCCGAGTTGCCGCTGGCCTCAGTATTAGTTGGTGTTGACCTTCGTCAATCGCAGACCACGAAACGATACCTCACAGTACTTTGGGCCATCAAAGAAAGCCTTACAATGCGCTGGGTGGATTTCAACAAGTAGGCCGGGCCATTGTGTGAGAAAGATATAATATTCCTGGACGTCGATGCTATGGATCAATGAGCGCGGGATGCGATGACAACTCCTCGTCAACTGGGGAAGGCACTTCTTCGATCGACGTTCTTTCACTGTTTGCTCGCTTGATTTCGCTCACCCATTATTTTTCTTCGGCCACCACTCTTGTCACTGTCTTTCTATATATTAGACATGCCACTTTCAACAGAAGTTCTTGTTGCAATAATCTTCGGCGTGCCGAGCCTTTTTGTCGCTATTACATCGGCTATCTTCGCCTACATGGCGGTCAAGCAGAGCCGTCGAAATCAACGTGAGGAGTCAGAAGTAGACATTCATCCCTACACCCTGATACCAATGTATGTAAAGCATGGGAACCGTCGTCATGCTGAATCTCCCATCAAACTTCATCTTCTGCTGGGAGATCTTGGCAAACCAGGAGAAGTCTGGGACGCGCCTCGAAGGTTCGAGGCAAATTGGCAATGGCTCAAAATATTCTCTCGTAAGCAATATTAGACAACATTCTACTTGGTAAGCTTCCAGCCCGCTTTCTTTCGCAAACCTCATATGAATGTTTCTCTGTTATTGACCAAGTGCAGCCGTCTTCATTCACTCTCTGGTTCGCCTCCAACTGCAGCCGTCACTTCCAGCAGACCCACGCGATTCCTCCTTAAACAATCGGTCGCGAATCATTTCGACCATCCACCTGACGCTACCTCAACCTGCCTACCTGTTTCCCCCCGCTCCTCCCTCCCTGCCCCTTCTTCTTTTATTCGCTCTTCAACTCGCAAGAAATCCGATTCAGACCCGATCCCTAGACGCGGCTGCTCTCACTCTCTCAAGCAGGGAAGATCAAAGCAGCTTTCAATACATACCATTTGATAAACTCGGCCTAGTGAATTGTCCATATGCACATCATAGGCATTATGCTGTCAATGGTTTTGAAATACCTGACAATACTTGGAGCCTGTGTGTATACGTACTCTCTCGGTCTGACCTACCAGGAATATGGCTTGACGTGATTGGGTATTGACGAGGAACTTGTGTTGAAGCACGCAGGCGCTGAGCCCTAGACTAGGAAGCCAGGATGTATATATCTTCCATTCAAACCCCATATTTTGGACCCGGGTGAAATCAGTCAGCTCCTGCAAGCCATGATCTGCTGGAGACTACCTAACTTTACCTATTTAAGTAGACCGTCTTCTTCAAAATCTGTTTCATTTTTCAAGCCCTTATTTTTCATCTTTACCCTAACTTATGATACGTAGCACACAGCGGGAAAACCATAGTCATGCGTGTCTTCCCTGGTGCTGACAGCACTGTGAGGTGAAGTTCGCAGAGAAACAGATCTTTTGAAAGTTCTTGTACTCGCACGAGTCCAAACTTTGCCCGCCTACATGCCACTCTTCGTTGACTTACTACGACGGTAATTATCAATAGTCATTTCGAATCGGTATCGTAGTTTTTCAATGGCGAGATGAGACAAGTTGCTCGCGCTTCAATGGAGATTACATGTAGCACAAGTTGTCAAACTCTTGTAAGTGATGGAAGTCCTCGGCGGCCGGGATGCCCGTTGTCGGCCGGAACCCCGGGACGGGCCCGAAGGAACCTAAATCTCCACTGAAATCACATCACTGGCTCCACTAAAATCAGATCTACGGGGGCGACTTTTAGCGCCTGACCTCAGTATTTCCTCAGAAGGTTTAGCAGGCAAAACCCGACCAGTTGGACGCCCTAAGCCCGGGGATAACGCCGCCACAAACGCTCTCATCTATGTTAGCCGCATCTCCAAAAGAATTTTTTTCAGATGAGTCAACTGCATGTCACTCTTCATCCACACACAAGACCTTCTTTGATACCCATATGACGACGATCTAGATTATTCTTCTCACACATCGGAGATAATTACCCCGGACCCTCTTTCTGTCAACTCTATTTCCTTCTTGAACCGAAGTTTTCGAAGTTCTTACCCCTCCAAGGTTCTTCACATTGGCTCTCACTTATCGTATAAGTCGCCAGCTCGCGACACACCTCTCACCTTTAAACCGCATTCTTATCAAACATCTTACAACACAAGCCTTCACGATGGAGACCCGCATCGTTAAGGTTGACGCCCAAGGGCTCGGCAGCTTCACCAACAACTCTGGACCCGAGAGACTGAGCACATGGGAAGTCAGCCCCTCCGCCTCAGGCGCCTCGATAGCCGCCCTCCGCGACGCAGCGGAGTACATGCGCACCAAGGCGACACCAGTGGCTTTCCCCACCGAGACTGTCTATGGTCTGGGTGCCGATGCGACAAGGAGCGACGCCGTCAAGGGCATCTATTCCGCCAAGGGCCGACCCTCAGACAACCCGCTCATTTCTCATGTCAGCGATCTCGACATGTTGAGGGGACTGCTGCGATCCAGCGATGAGAGCCAGACAAACGGCCATGCTCAGAAGGACCCTATCCCGGAGATATATAAGCCTCTCATCGAAAGGTTCTGGCCTGGTCCTCTTACGATTCTCCTTAAGAACCCGACGCCGAGCAAGCTTGCGCCTGAGGTCACGGCGGGGTTGACGAGTTTTGGTGTCAGGATGCCGTCGTCACCGTTAGCGTTGACACTCATTAAGTTGGCCGGTGTACCGCTGGCTGCTCCTTCGGCGAATGCGTCAACTAAGCCTTCGCCCACCACAGCACAACATGTTTATCACGATCTGGAGGGCCGCATCGAACTCATCCTAGATGGCGGGGCTTGCCAGGTCGGTGTGGAGAGTACGGTTGTTGACGGACTGTGCAGCCCGCCAGTCGTTCTGAGGCCAGGAGGCGTGAGCATGGAAGAGCTGCGAAGCTGTCCAGGCTGGGAGGGCGTCACCAAGGCGTACAAGGACGAGAGCGAGACGGGGAAGTCGGCGCCAAGGGCCCCGGGCATGAAGTACAAGCACTACAGCCCCAAGGCGAAGGTTGTGCTGTATGAGCATGCATGCCCGGCGGGCGCTGAGGGCATCGTTGCCGAGGACTTGCAGAAGGCGCTCATTCAGCAGAATGCGGATGCGTTGACGAACGGAGACGGACCGACTTCCGCCAGGATAGGAATCATCCGGACGAGGAGGTGGAAGATCGCAGGTGGTCTGCATCACGGTGCGCTGCAAGTTTCCAAGGTCCATGTTGACGGGGCTGCGGAGGCGAACGCCAGGGATGAGACGACGTATGAGGTCCAAGAGGGCGAGCTTCAGGATGCCGAGGACAAACCTATGGCGACGGTGCTTGACATTGACCTGGGAGACGACACCAGAGGAATTGCGCAAGGCCTGTTCTCTGCGCTGAGAGATTTGGATAGAAGGGGCGCCAGCGTCATCTTCGTAGACGGTATCGACGACAGGAACGATATTGCAGAGGCGGTGATGAACAGGCTTCGCAAAGCAGCATCCGAGATTCGGACATAGACGGGATTTGGGAAAAGCAAATAGAAGAATTAGGCATAAATCTCAGCATTCGTCATGACATCCCTCGGAGGGATTATACTTTTAATGATGCGTTCCCTTTCTAGGCCACCATAAAACTCCCATGTGCAGCAACCCTTCTTCTTCGCGTTGCCATTCCGTCCCCTATCTCGCTCGTGTACCGCCCCCTTACAACCCTTGTCGCAGCCAGTCCGCCAGTTTCGACTTGCCCAGCTGGGCGAGGTTGTTGACACCCTGTTCGCTGAGGTCGATGCGGCGGAGGTCCACGTCTTGCGCCGGCGCCTTGCTGACTCTTTGCACGATGATGGTAGGGTCGGTCTCGAGGATGATGCCGTCATCGACGATCTCGTCAATGGCGAGGGAGACAAGGTCGTAGTTCTCGACGATTGTGCGCTTATCGACAGATTGCCTGAGAAGGTGTTAGCAGCGCCCAGTGCCTGGCTTTTGGAGCTGTCACTTACTTAAATAGCAGATGAAGCGAGTCTCTCAGGGCCAGAATAACGTTATACAGCAGCACCTCGTTCTCATCGACACCTCCGACGACGTACATCATGACGTCTGACTCCATCTTGTAGAGAACGATCCGGTTGTCGTAGAGGATGATGTCGCCGGTCTGCTTCGCCGTCTTGTCGAGGAGGCCCTTCTCGAAGGCCTTTTGGGACTTGACATCGCCGTAGGGGTTGCTTGCGGAGCCAGCGTGACCTGCAGTCGACACTATTCGTCAGTCAGGAGCTCGGAGCTGGCATTGGGAGCTGCGAGCGCATACCGTCCTTCTGTGTCGCCGAAGGGCCGTGGTGGGGTGCGGTGTAGTACTTGGAGAATAACCGCGATCCGTCCTCTGTGCTGAGGATGAGGATCGCATTGACGGAGAAAAGGGACATTCCAGGAGCCATCTTGACGGTGTTTATATGCGTTGCGCCGGAATGCGCTTTGTTGATTAGCTTGCTGTATCTTGAGCCTCAAGTCCACGATGCCTTGTAGGGAGCTCTGGCGGGATGCAATTGACCACGTACAAGTCGGCGGGTGGTTTCGCCGACGGCCGGACTACAGGGGCCCGGCACTGCGCTGCGCCATTGCTCTGAGGGCCACCCTGGCAGCTACGATAGGCGCACGGGCCATGTCTGTCAGGCCCTTTCCCACCACGCGTAAAGTGGAAAACGCGAAACTCCTTTTCGACCGCGTCAAGAACCGGGGGAGCGCGTAAAGTGCTTTCCAAAATTGCAGCCAGCCCACTTTCAACTGCTCCTGAGCGCTCTCCACATCTCCCCTCTCCCCAGCAACACGCATATTCTTTCTTGTCGCATTTGCATCCCGCCAATTCCCCCCATCCCACCTCCGAACAATCCCTTACCGACACATCGACGCAAAGTCAACAAACACCTCAAAACAATGTCGTCGCCCACAAAAAGGTCGACGAGAAGCTCGACGGCCGGCACCACTCCCCGCCGGTCCACGAGAAACAACCCGGATGCAGACCGAAGCAGCCCCGCGCCTGCACAGGAGCCCGCTGCGCAGACGCCCAGCCGCACAACCCGCCGCTCCCAGCTTGCATCGAGCCCTCTGTTTTACGAGTCCTCGCCTGCGCAGGGCAGCAGTCGCAATGCACCTGCCAATGGCGATGTTTCGTCCCCTTTGAGGGGCGTCAGCAGCAGCCAGAACACCAACGTCGGCCCGGCTCCCAGCTCACCGCTGCGTCAAGACATTGACACCCAGTCAACCGGCGATGGTGACAGAACCCCGCGTGCGAGTGGAATGGCTAGAGGTAAGGAGGATGAGGAATGTATACTGCAGACTGAGGACTGACACGAAGGCAGAATCGTCACCCATCCGATACGATCCCAGTTCCAGCCCAGGCCGTGGCTCGGTGAGGCCGCCACAATCAGACTTCCGAAGTGAGAGCAGTGGTCTTTTCGTCTCTGACCGTGCCCGCTCACGGAGAGGTGACATTCACTCTGAGGGTTTCAGAACTCCGCGCCGCCGCCTTGTGCTGGACCCATCCGGCAGAGTAGTGACCAACGCCCCGGGTTCCGATGCGCCTTCTTTCAGCAACCCCGACCCCAACACTTCGGAGGCGGACCGTCTCGGTGGGGCGGCCGACAGCACCATCTGGGGTACCAGCGTCTCGATCGACGATACCTTTGTGACCTTCAAGGACTTCCTGAGGAATTTCACCCGAAAGTATCAGATGTACCGGGAAGGGCTGTCCGAAGCTGAGGTTCGGGAAGCTCCTGATGCCGAGTCGAAGGTCTACTGGGAGGCCCTTGAGAACATGCTTCTCTTGGGTGGCACCAGGCTGTTCCTCAACATGCAGGATCTCAACACTTACCCGCCCACTCGCAAGCTGTACTACCATCTCCAGGCTTACCCGCAAGAAATCATCCCGATTATGGATCAGTCTATCCACGATATGATGGTTGAGCTGGCCAGAGCCGAAGACCTGAGGGAGCGTAACTCTCAGAGCAGCGCCGGTGATGCTGCGAGGCGAAGCAACACAGCGCCCAGCTCAGAGCCTGTATTCCCCAGCTCCGACCACCCCGAAACACCCTCAGATGCTCCCACTCCCACAGATGCTCCCACTCCCAGGCCAGCCACTGACATCACCTCCAAAGAGGACCAAGTCTCTCAGATGATCTACATGGTCCGCCCGTACGGCCTCGAGAAGATCACCAACCTTCGAGACCTGAACCCCTCTGATATGGACCGGCTCATCACCATCAAGGGTCTTGTGATCCGAACCACCCCTATCATCCCCGATATGAAGGATGCTTTCTTCCGTTGCAACGTCTGCAACCACTCTGTCAACGTTAGCATTGACCGAGGCAAGATTCGCGAGCCTACCGAGTGCCCGCGAACTCGCTGCGCCTCCAAGAACTCCATGCAGATCATCCATAACAGATGCTCCTTTGAGGACAAGCAGGTCATCAAGCTGCAAGAGACTCCCGATGCTGTCCCTGCCGGTCAGACTCCTCACTCTGTCTCAATCTGCGCCTACAACGAGCTTGTAGACTTCTGCAAGGCAGGTGACCGCGTTGAGATCACCGGTGTCTTCCGAGTCAACCCTGTGCGTGTGAACCCCCGCCAAAGAACCATCAAGAGTGTGTACAGAACATTCGTCGACGTTGTCCACATCCAAAAGGTCGATAAGAAGAGAATGGGTCTTGACGCCTCAACGCTGGGTGTCGAGGGTGAGGAGGGTGAGACGAACGACCCTAACCTCCAGGAGAATCGCAAGATTACCCCAGAGGATGTGGAGAAGATCAAGGAGACTGCTGCACGACCAGACATTTACGAGCTCCTTGCTCGCTCGCTCGCCCCCTCGATTTACGAGATGGACGACGTCAAGAAGGGAATCCTTCTGCAGCTCTTCGGCGGCACCAACAAGACCTTCCAGAAGGGCGGAAGCCCTAGGTACAGAGGAGACATTAACGTCTTGCTCTGCGGTGACCCTTCTACTTCGAAGTCTCAGATTCTTTCGTACGTGCACAAGATTGCCCCTAGAGGTATCTACACCAGCGGAAAGGGTTCCTCTGCCGTCGGTTTGACTGCGTATGTCACTCGCGACCCTGAAAGCCGCCAGCTCGTCCTCGAGTCCGGTGCTCTGGTTCTCTCGGACGGCGGTGTCTGCTGTATTGATGAGTTCGACAAGATGTCAGACGCCACCCGCTCGGTCCTTCACGAAGTCATGGAGCAGCAGACCGTGTCCGTTGCCAAGGCTGGTATCATCACGACCCTGAACGCCAGAACCAGTATCCTGGCTTCTGCCAACCCTATCGGCAGTCGCTACAACCCCGATCTCCCCGTGCCCCAGAACATCGACCTCCCTCCTACGTTGCTCTCGCGTTTCGACTTGGTCTACCTTATCCTGGACCGTGTCGACGAGAAGAGCGATGCTCGCCTCGCTCGCCATCTTCTCTCCCTGTACTTGGAGGACAAGCCTGAGTCCGCTGCCACCAAGGAAGACATTCTCGTAAGTCCACAGACAATCAGTACACCAGAATTAAGCTAACTCTCTTGTAGCCTGTCGAATTCCTTACCTCCTACATCTTCTACGCCCGCTCCACCATCAACCCCACCATCGCGCAAGATGCCGCTCAGGAGCTGGTTGACCAATACCTGGAGATGCGCAAGCTTGGTCAAGATCTGCGCGCCGCTGAGAAGCGTATCACCGCCACCACTAGACAGCTCGAGTCCATGATTCGTCTGTCCGAGGCGCACGCCAAGATGCGTCTCTCTGAGACTGTCACCCGCGAGGATGTCCAGGAGGCTGCCCGCCTCATTCGCTCCGCCCTCAAGACCGCTGCTACCGATTCTCAAGGTCGCATCGACATGAGCCTGCTGACCGAGGGTACGAGTTCTGCGGACCGTCGCAGGAAGGAGGAGATCAAGGAGGCTGTTCTCCACCTCCTCGATGAGCTCACCAGTGGCGGCCAGTCCGTCAAGTGGGCTGAGGTTGCCAGGAAGCTCAGCGAGGGCGCCAGCATGCCCGTTGAGCAGGCCGACTTCAACGAGACGATGCGTACGCTGGAGATGGAGGGTCTGATTATGGTCAGCGGTGAGGGCGCAAGGAGGAGTGTTAGAAGAGTTGCGGCTGTCTAAAGTTAAGGTGTAAAAGTCGGCGTGGCGATGTGATGAATGAGATTATGTGGAATGTGATCTTTTGATAGATACTTGTTCGGGATGGTAAGAAAAGGACTTTGGCGTCGGCTTTCTGTTTTCGCTTTGCATTCGAAGCATGACGTTGAGTAAAGATATAATGGATGTTGATTCCCAAGCTCAAATATGCTTCCAAAGGTGTGATGCCCGTAAACCGGCGTTTTCAAGTGAGATGCATTGCGTTCTTATACACGTGTAAAAGAATATTGCGTGTTGTAACCTCCAGGAAGGGCAGCGGCGACCTGCGTCGAGGTTGACGAGCAGTGCGCGTGAAGATTGTGTCCTACTCGTGGCTTTCTTTCTGTCTTTCTTCCTCCTTCAGTATTTTTAGCCTACCGTGTCTTTCCTTCCTTTGGGAAGCAAGAGAATTGCGGTATGGAGCGGCGACCTTGTGGTGAATGCTCCTGCCCCGGATGGAATGTTATTTCAGGTGGCTTCCCTCGGGAGTCTGCCACAGCGAGCAGGGAAAGTGGCCGTGGATATGCCCAGTGATGGCCTAACGTGTCAGCTGAACGCGCGATTCCATATTACCTGAATCCAGAGCTTCTGGGTTCGAACCTCGCTTTTTTGATCTTTTTTTGTCTTTTTCTTCCCATTGCAATTTGTTTAGCGGGTGCTTTTCCAGCCCCCTAGTTCGAGGTGAGCCTGGTTGTCGTTCGCACCACATTGAATCCGTTCTGAACCTCCTATTTATTACGTAACTGAGCCTGAAATATCTAGATGGGCAATCCACTGCTTTGAATAAGTCATTTCATTAAAGGTTTGCTTCTTGTGGATTTGGTTGCAGGGGACTTGTTCGACTTCTGAGGTGTTGTGAGAGGGTGCTTCGCGGCGGGTCAGCCAGCGTTCGTTTTCCGTCTTGAGGAGGCGAATACCGCGTACGGAGTAATTCTCTATTCAGCTTCATTGTTTCATATTGTTTGTGAACGCTAATGACTGTTATTGAGCGTAGAAGGAGATATCCTTGTTTGAGACGAGTTCGTCACGCACTCACTTTCCATGAAGCATAATGACATTGCCGAGATTCCGCCCTTGAGTAGTCCGGATCACCTTGCTTGTTTGTTGCAGTTGTTCATTCCGATCGTGTCAATGAGTTCTTTCCGTCGATCACTCAGAATATTTAAGCATCGGTTGCATTGCCAACAATAATGTCGTCACAGAGCAATGTATTCTGTTGACTTCCTGGGCGCTGAAGCCGTCCTACCAAGGAGGGCCAGTAGGCTTACGCAAACACTACTCGGAATCATCTGACACCTTCAGGAGCAAAATCTATGGCTCAGTCTCCCGTCCAGCATTTCCCCTGTCCTCATTTTATTCACGTCCGTGTATCATGATGGCGACGCTGTCCGCAGTAATGCTAGTGCATATGGTTTTCAAGACCCATATATCGATAACACGGTTGCTCGTTGGCACAACGGCAGAGCCTCTTCGCCTCGAGTCATCATTCATCCGCCGTCTACGCAACCGACAACGCATTTCAAGTCCGCCGCAGCTAGGGAGCTCGACAGCATCAACGGGATCTACGATCCTAAGGACTAATTGATCTTCTAAAGGAAAGTCTTTAGGTAGCTATAAACAGCTGGCTATAGCCTTTTCATAAGAATTGCAGGGAACACAAATGCAAGTATCGATACCTCTGCCCTCTTTCCCCCGAGAAGCTTTCTTATGAGATGATAGGAGGGCTTTCCTTCTGGCGAACCGTCCTAACACGCTCGAAATTTTAAATTCTATCGCCATAGACCTGGTTCTTCTATTTCCCTTGCATGCCCTTCACACATGTCGCAACGAGCATATCGTGTGCGGTCTAAATTTATTTATTCCCTGTCGTTCTGAAAACTTCATTCCTCAGTAACAGTCTGCAGCCTTCTTGTTCTGTCAAACTGCACCGCAACTAGCTGTAAGATTCTTGAGATTTCCTCTCAGAGTATCATTAAAAGCTGACTTCCAGCTGGTCGGCTAATCTTAAGTGTCCGTCACCAGTATTATCTTAAGTTGTTTAGTAATGTAAACCAATAGACCGAAAGCAATACTATAAAAAGCTTATATCAATTTATTCGATCATCACAGCGTAGTTACGTTGAAAGAAACAATGTGCCTCGATTCGCGGTAGTATGACATAGCATTACTACAGTCTCCTTACAGAAGCCTTCCGCATCTCATGGGCCATCCATCTACTTGATACCATGCCTGAGGATCCTGGTAGAAAGTTTCCAGTTCATAGCACTTCTTTCAACTGGATTTAGCTCTTCTCTCTCGTATTCCTCGTGACGCGGCGCCATCATTGGGAATGGCATCGTCGGCAAGAAAGCAAGTTTAAAATATCAGTTTATGTACGTTTGCTCACCGGAATGCGGTGAATTTGGATTCGTCAGAACCTTTTCCACCTACTCATAGTCACCTACTCATAGTCACCTACTCATAGTCACCTACTCATAGTCACCTACTCATAGTCCAACGCATGGTTGCCGCCGATTCAAATTATTCTTGACGTTGTGCACAGAATTCCATACCTAAGCCATTCAGACCAAAAGGTCAACCCGATCGCCCCACGCCGAGGAGGCTCTGCTTTTCACAGCATTTAATCTCTCTTCGCGGGTCCGAGTTCCCTGCATGGAAGCAGAGAAACACCAGGCTTTCTAAAAGGGTGCATAGAAAATGACAGACGGTACAACAGTTACATCTGAAGTCGCAGATACAGTTGTGGGGTGTGGCTGTCTGAGGTGCTGATTAGGGCCGTCCAGTAGTACACTACGTTCGCTGTCATAATAGAATTGTGGGATTGGAAGCTTCTGAATCAAGTGGACTAGCCACCGCGAATGATTCATATCAACCCTACCTGATTTTCCTTCCTCCACTCTTGTCAAGTTTCAAGTCACGTTGATAGATGAAGTGGTGGTAAACGGTTATCATAATAGCTTCCTAATACAGCTGTCCTAAAATATCAAAACTCAAAACCCATGATCCTTCCTCCGTAATACTCCATTTCATTATTTATAAACCGATAAAACCGTTTTCCACCAAAAAGATCGAGTTTGCCTCGTGTCGCGAGACATAGGTCTTACTCGATGTCGACCTTGTGGATCTCAGTCCACTCCTTCTCGAGTTTGGGGACGGTGACGATGAGCACGCCATCCTCCATTTTAGCCGTGATCGACAGCGCGTCAATCTCTTCCCTCTCGGCGCCCGCGGGCGGGAGCGGGACGGAGCGGGCGAACATGCCGACCCGGCGCTCGCTCGAGGCCATGGTGGCGAGGAAGTCCTCGTCGCCCGGGCGGTAGACGACGCCCGCGACGCGGAGCTCGCCCTTGTCAGCGTCCCAGTCGACGCCGATGTCCTCCTTCTTGGCTCCGGGCAGGGCGAAGTGCAGCACGTACGATCTCTCGGTAGCGAAGACGTCGACAGGGGGAGTGAAGGAGGAGTCGTCGTTGGGTCCGGCGGGGCCACCAAAGTCGGGACCGCCGCGGGGGGTGTTGAGGCCTCCGAAGCGGGCAGCCCAGTCGCGGATCTGCTGGGCGAAGGGGTGGCCGGCGAATTGGTTCAGGAAGCCGGTGAAGTCGAAGCCCGGGGGAGGAGGAGGGGGCGGGTGGCCGTAGGGTGGNNGAGGAGGCGGGCCGGCGCCGAAGGGGGGCGGTGGAGGCGGGGGAGGGTGGGCACCGCGGGGGCCGTGGTGGTGTCTACTGTGGCGCCAGTGGTCACCGCCGCCACGGCCGCCGAAGCGTCCGTGACCTCCGCGTCGGCCGGGACCGTGGTGGTGGCCGTGCTCGTGCTCGGGACCGCCCTCGTCGGGGCTGTCTCTCATGGTCTCGGGGGAGTCGTCCTTCTCCTTGTCGGAGATTTCTGCGTCGTCGATGTCGCGCATGATGTCCTCGTGCGTCTCGTCGCTCTCGTCACCGTGGCGGGGTCCGTGGCGGCCATGGCGACCTCTGCTGCCGCATCGTCCGCCGCCGCGGCGGTGGCCTGGTCCTCCTCGTCGGTCGCCCCAGCCGCCGTAGGCACCCCATCCACCGGGACCGCCAAAGCTGAACTCAGCGCCGTGGAAGGGGAAGCCAGGGCCGCCCCAGGGGCCGGCGTGGTCGATGCCAGCTCCGGCGCGGGCGTTGGGATCAGAGTTGACCCAGCTCCAGAACTGCTGGGGACCGCCGGGTCGGGGGAAAGGGTTGCTGTTGCCGTTTGGGCCTGCCCAAGACATGATTGCTGTTGCTTGGTGATATCGGGTTGAATATGTGTGTATGTGTGTAAGTGAAGGGTTGTTGTTGGAGATGGTGATGGTAGTGTATCGTAAAGCTATTGAAGCTGCTGATGGGGACAAAAGAAAACCAACAGTTGGATGGAGACAGGAGTCGTCTTATATATAACGTTGGGCGAACTGCTGTGAGGCAGAAGCATGCGTATACTACCATCTGATATCGGGCATGAGTGAAGGCAAAAGCACTTGCGACGCCCATTTGCACCAGTCAGACGTACGTACACTACACCAGTAGTCACCCTGTCGAACAGATCAGAAAGGTTTCGAATGATGGACATGGGAAGCACGATGTCGCCACGCGTCCCGGGGAGGGGGGGCATCAGCTCATTGGACGGAGGCGGAGGGCGGGAGACGTGCTCACCGAGCCCCGACGCCTCAGGTGTATTGGAAAAGTCCACAAGTCCACCGTGGCGTCGGAGACCGAGTTGAGACGGCGCCGCCATGACTCTAGGGGTTATCCCAGGCGTCGAAGCTGCGTTTTTTGGTGTTTGCCTGGTGTCATTGTTTATTTCGTCAAGGAATTACGCAGTCCGCAGCAAGGTGAGGGGCGTGACCGAGCGAGATGGGTTGAGATGAGGGAGCCCAGAGTTCGGGGCCGAAAGTAACAAGGCACCGCTGTGGGGGAAGTGTGGCTTGCTCGGTCCCGTTGTGCGGTACCGCTGTGCAGCTGAACGTTGCGAGTGCCACAAGTGTCTGGGTTGTGGCTCGCCACCGACACGGGCAGGGACGCGCACGCCAACTGAGGCCTCAATCCACGGTCGGTCTAGGCTGTGCGCGGACGAGTCGTAAGGCTTGAAATGTGAGTCAAATGCCCCTGGAAATGCGTCGCTCTCGGAATAAGTTGCCGGGGCATCGTTGTATCAAAGTCCGCGTCCTTGTTGTGTTTGCCGAGGAGTCGAGATGGGATTCATATGAATATCAGTGACAATGACCAACAACTCCGACGTCGACCAGTGACATTCCATCTCGTCGGGGATTTGGGGGGCGAAAACTCCACGACGCTCGAAGCTTGGACCAGGACCGGCTTAGGTAATTCACCGACGAAGCTTGGACCACATCTCGGCCAGTCCCGCGGTGGGCGTCGGGACTCGGGAGGCCTTTGAGCCTGTGTCTGTGCCGCGGGTCCTCTTCGGGCTTTTCTCGTTCTCTTCTCCCATTATTCCATGCAATAGGTATTTCCCATATTTGCTCTCACTTATCCGCCTGCATTCAGGCTATCATTTCAGGATATCGCTCCCGTATGTTTTCATACATTTATTTCGCATGTTGTACGCAGATTGTCAGCGCTTCCACTCATCAAGTGATGGTTTACGCTTCCCATGGATGCAGACTGACTGCCCAGTCGCTTCCCCTTTTCTTGGCGCATCGTCGACTCACCGGATACCAGATGCCGCATCCACCTTGTCAACAACAAATCACTCTCCCAACTCGCTGTGTGCGCATTACGAAGTCGAGTGGCTCCGCTGTGGTGCTCTATTGTCTAGACTCTGTTGAGAGGGCTGGAGGCTCAAGCCAAGCAATTCGCTTTCATGGGCAGGCGCTTGCAACTCTCAAGTGAAGATGCCCATTTGCTGCTTCCCACTTTCTAAGCGCCCAGCACCTGCAGCCAATCACCAAGCTTCGTTGGGCAAGATGCCACCATGCAGGGCTCCATAGTAATGGGTGCTTCAGGTTCTTTGGCTCACTGATGCCGCCCGCTTGGAGGTGATTGAGGGGAGACGAGCCACTTGTGCTCTCCTCTTGAGGCAGCTGTCTCCAACGGCCAACGGCCAATACGGCTCATTCCCTGCAAATGCGGCATGCCATGCCATGCCAGCCCGGCCAGGCCTCCCCTCCCGCTCTGGCGCCGGGAAGTGTGTGGTGCATGTGTCCAACTGTGAGGTGGGAAGCATGAGATGAGAGGTTTCCCCTCCTCTCGCTCGCTCTGGCTGCTGCCGCTGGAGCAAGAAAGAACCCCCCAGATCCCCGTTCCATCCCATCCCATGCCGCTTGACTTGCACTCTGCCCAATGCTTCCCGCCAGACCCAAACCCTACCTACCTAACCTAGGCGCCTGTCGTCCTATCTGTCAAGTTTTGTTCTTTTCAAGGTCGAACTCCCCCCTTTCCCTTTCGCTCTGAAATCGACAAATCTTCAGCCTTATATCAATATTTTTTTGGTGCCGTATCGCATCTATTTCGTCCATCCATCGGGGCCTGACGGAGCGGCCGGCCATTTCTGCGACCTCCCCCCGTGAGACTTGAACCCCACCAACCCCCCATCTGCTGCTGCGATCCTCTCGAGCTACAGTAGCCAACGGCAGACACAACAAACCACCAGCTTCGACAGCTCCTATAAATAACTTTTTCCCCCTGACCTGCAGACCTGAGCTTTCGCCGTGCGTCATTCGCATACTCAGACTGCACCAAGCCTGTCGCGTACCTGCGCAAGTCGATTCGAGAAACCTACCGGTCCATCTAGATACGACCCATCGCCATGGAGCGCAGTCGCGGCGTCCCTGACGCCGAGCTGTTTCTAAGCAAACCCTCCGAGGAAGACTGCGACAGCCCGACCGTCGAGCCTCTGAGAATATTCAAGCCTCAGAGCCCCAAGCCGTCCTCTTCCGACCGCTTCAAGTACCCCGCCCCTCCGTCGGCATCGGGCACTCCGTCCTCCTTCACCTCCAAGCCGACCTTTCCTCTGCCTCCAGGCGCCTCGAGCTCCGCCGCGCCTCTCCCGTATCCCGATGAAGAAGACCTCCGTCCTGGAAAACCGAGCAAGCCTACCATCACTGCCCCGAAGCGTTTTGGCTCCGACTACAATGATACTACCCCGCGCTTGAATGCCACCAGTCCAGTTGAGACCAAGAGCCCGACCCTCGCAGAGCGACGCGGCGCTGGCCCGAGGCCTCTGGGAGCTACTTCTCCGACAAGCCCTGGCGAGGAGGGCAACTTCTTTGCGAAGCCCTTGAACGCTCCTCAGCCCCAGCGCCCGGTTGCTTCTACGACGAACTACCCCTCTTACACCAAGAAGCCGTACTATCCTCCTCCCGGTGGCGCATCAAGCTCAACACCTCCTGCTCAGAGCTACGCTCCCAGGCCGCCTTCTCAGCCTCAGTCCCAGAGCTCCGAGCATCTCGACATGCCTGGCCAAAGCAACGTGAACAGGTTTGCTTCCACTGCTTCAACCTCTACCACACGCGCCAGCAGAGGTTCTCCACCCCCGCCTGAGACCCCGATCGTTGAACCGGGTGTAATCCCTGGCGGTGGCATCGAGGCTCGATATGCGGCTTCCGGTATTTCAGGCACGGCGACTTTGACCGGCCTTCAGGCGCAACAGGTGCAAAACTCTGCTGCTTCTCAGAGATTGGCGCAATACGGCGGGGCACCACCGCCCGCGCGACCATGGACACCTACTGAGAACCCAGAGAACCAGCCTCATGGACCTCCCACCGTGTACCAGGGTATGAACCAAGTGGCGAGCCCTACTCAACCCACTTTCAGTCCTCCTCCTCAGCAAGCGGTAAACGAAGGAGACCAGCCTGCTCTGCAGGTGAGCGTCTTGGAGCAGGACTTTGCGCGCATGAATGCCAACGACCCTCCTCCGGCCTACTCGAGTGTCAACCCCGGAGGCAACTCGTCCTACCCCGCCGAGAAGCAGCGTCCGGCTCAGCAAAGAGCAGACTCGCAACCGTCTGTGGCCACGTCCGTCGCACAGTCGCCCCCAAAGAAGCCCGCGACGGCTGGTCCCGCGCCTGCAGGGCTTGCGTCGCCCGCTCTCCAAGGTCATCCGGCTTTCGCCAATGATCCCCGACCAGAGCAGCAGAATGGATCTCTAGGACCGGCCCAACAGCCACAAGCACAAGCACAAGCACAACCTGCGGCCACTCCGGTTGCGCAAACTGCACAAGTTCCTGCCAACTTTCAAAACGCTGGGCCATCCTCGCCCCCTCCGTTGCCCGAGGGTTGGATCGCTCATCTTGATCAAAACTCTGGTCAATACTACTATATCCATCTGGCCTCCCAAGCTACCCAGTGGGAGTTCCCCAAGGGGCCTAACCCGATCCAACATGAACAAGCGCCTCTGTCGCCTACTGCCTCGACATACGGCAACCCCCTCGCATCTCCTATGTTTGGCAAGCAGAGCATGGCGTCCCCGATGTTCCCTCCTCATACCCCGGGCTATGCTGAGAGCATCATGAGTGTCGCCGTATCGCAGACTCCCACTACGGCCGGCTTCTCTGGGCCGCCTCCCAGTGCCGGTGTTGACATGTACAAGATTCAGCCAACGAACGGCGTCTACTTTGGGCCGTATCTGCGCTACTGCAATATGGATATGGAGAAGGGGACGTGGTTGGGCAGCATCATGATCGTGACTGAAGCACCGCAGCCTCCCACGATCCATCTTCACCTCAGCGCCGACCTCTCTCCCAATCCGCGACAGTTGGTGCCGCACAATATCTACACCCATCAGCGCTGGTCGTTTTACAAGTACGATATTGAGTTGCCCATGAGCGAGAATGGCACCGAGAGATGGACTTATGCCGTGACGTCCCACCTGGGATGCACAAGATATGAGTTTGTCGTTGCCGGTCGTCACGAGAACGGCTGGCGCTTCATTGCACACTCCAACAACGACTTTGCTGCATCAACGTCTCAGAACGAGCGCTCTAAGCTTGGTGGTGTGGGCTTCATGTGGAAGGACGTGCTGCAAAAGAACGTCGATTGCGGAGGTTTCCACGTCCAGCTCGGCTTGGGTGACCAGATCTACGGCGACAGGTTATGGAAGGAGGTGCCGCTTCTGAAGCAGTGGCTAGCAATGAGCGGCAGGGATAACAGGAAAAACGCACAGTGGACTGCTCGTCATGAGGAAGATGTTTCACATGCCTACTTCCACTACTACACCAGTCACTTTGATCAGCCGTACCTGAGGGAGGCGTTTGCTCAGATTCCCCACATTTTGCAGGTTGACGACCATGACATGTAAGTTTGTCGGTTACAATTGTTTCGTTCGAAACTGACCCGCGCAGCTTCGACGGCTTCGGTTCGTACCCCGAGTACATGCAGGGCTCGCAGATGTTCAAGAACGTCGGTCGCATAGCCATCGAGATGTACCTGCTTTTCCAGCACCACACGACTGTTGAGATTCTCCGCAACGTCAGCAATGACACCGACTTGTTCACAATCACCGGCCAGGGCTGGCACTTTGTGAAGTATCTCGGACCAGCTGTCGTTGTCGTTGGACCCGACTGCCGATCTGAGAGAAATCAGACCCGGGTCATGGCCGGCCCGACCTACCAGGGGCTTTTCCCCAAGGTCGCAACCTTACCTCCCAGCGTGCAGCACTGTATCTGGATGGTGTCAGTTCCTCTCGTCTACCCTCGTCTTGAGGCAGTCGAGAGCTTGGCCACTGCAGTCACTACCGGCAAAAAGGCGGTCAACATGTCATACAACTTGCTCGGCAAGGTCACCAGTTCGGTGGCCGGTGTTGTTGGTGGAAAGGAGGTCGTGGCACAGGGCTTCACGCAGGTAAAGAAGGCCGTCGGAAAGTCTGGTCTCATGGGCAATGTCCTCAACCAATTCGGAGAGATTGATCTCGCGGAGGTGTTGAAGGACATGTGGACTCACGAGTCGAAGGATCTGGAGAGGACGTACCTCATCAGGACCCTCCAGGGCATCGCACAACAGAAGGGAATTCGCATGACATTCATGTCAGGAGGTAAGCTAAACCCCTGCCGCACTCGTCAGCCAGAGCTAATGCATTTCAGACGTCAATTGTGCGGGAGCAGGCTTGGTTCATGATCCTACTCATCCGAGCGACCACAAGACAATGTACCAAATCATCACGTCGCCCATTGTCGCCCAACCCGCCAGCAACTACATTTTGAAATTGCTCCACAACAACAAGAGCCTCTACGTGCCTCAAAACGGCCACAAGTCCAACCACGAGGTGTCAGACACCAAGGAGGACATGATGGAGATCTTCCACACCGATGCCAGCGGCTCAGCGCGTGAGCTTAAGAAGCTTATGGGCCGCAGAAACTACGTCGCCATGGTCGCTTACGACCCGGAGGCCATCCCGGGCACTCAGTACGCAGCCAACCAGGCCAACGGCCAGGGCCTGACGAAGCTGAGCTTGGCCGTGGATTTCGTGGTCCAGGGCGACGGCGCTTTCACGGCGCCAACGAAGTATGGCCCGGTGATTGTGCCCCATCTGGGATAGAAGGACGTGGATCTCGGAGGCTGTTTTCTTGAATATTTTAATATTTTCACATCTTTCTAGGCGACTTCCAGAAACGATAAGGCATAAAGCGAGTGCTTGACGACCTGATGATATAAGCCTACATTTACTATCCATATTCCCAATTTAAAAATCTGAACTTCAAATCATCCAGTGCAGGCTGCCCGGTGCGAAACTGTTTCATGGGGGTCCGAGTATCTATATCAATTTTCCCATGCCCACATGAACTGTTGCACACAAGAGCCATGATTTTCAAAGTCCTGAGACCACCTAGCTTAACCCGGAACACATGGATAGAGTGGGTGGCCTCCGGGAACAGTCTGGTCTCGTCCCGCCCACCAACTCGCCCGTAGCGCATCCTGTTCAGCGGTCCGGTCCGCCCCATAGCGGCGCTTACAAGCATAATCCTCCTCTCCAATGGCCCATCGAGCTCTTTTTTTCACCCACCTTACACATCGACGCTTAAGATATTGATTTGACGTCTTCATCATCGAATACACCGACTTTCGGAAGCGCGCATTGCCCTTTTTGAAGCATCAACAGACGCAGACGTGCTGACGAACAGGTCTGCTATCTCAAGGCACATTGCCTGAGCATGCACGTACGATTACCAACACTCAACGCCACCCCCAGGAACCAGGGGGTTCTGCGGATAGGCAGACTTGACCGGCGGATGATCCGGTTTTTTGGCATTCCAGTTAGGCAGAACCATCCCCTTGGGTCGAGCTGAGTCAATTTGATGGTCTTCGCGGTGGGCGAGGTCTTTTGATGAAACGTGCCCGTCCAGAGAGGGAAAGCTCTCAAGCATGTTGGTGCATGTCTTGTGGCCATGCCCCCCTCTTCCAACCCCGGCGAGTGCAGGGCGCTTATCACGCGTTCTCTGGACCAGAATTTTCCCTCGTGTTCAAGGCTTCCGAGGAGGTCGGCTCCGCTCGCAAATCTGTGTTGGTTGGTTTGGTTGAAGAAGTACTTCATCCCCCGGTGTCCGCGACTGATGCGAAGTTGCACTGGTTTTGGGTCTCAACTATCACACACACACTACGATATAACGACTTCATGATTCTGCGATACCATTTTCGAAACAATTGTTTGTTGTTATAGAGGTTCTTTATGACATGCATGTTTGAGCTGTTATCATACATTGCATCCAGAGTAAAGTAAGAATGGCAGACGCCAAGGATACCAGCAATGATCCGGTTTACCTTCTATCTCTCGACGGCGGCGGGGTTAGGGGGATATCCGAGCTTGTCATACTACACGAGATAATGAAGAGACTGCAAAAAGTAGCTGGGCTCAAAGAATTGCCCAAGCCGAGGGACTATTTCCACTTGATAGGTGGTACAAGCACTGGAGGGTTGGTTGGCACCGTTCCAACAAGTGAACCAACACACGTTTTTTTCGCTGACAGAACACACCGCTTCGCAGACTCATCGCCATCCTCCTCGGGCGCATGGGGATGACGACCGAAGAAGCTATAAAAGGTTACGAAGACTTTGCGGAAACAGTGTTCAGAAAAAGCAACCGACGGCTCCTTGAACGCACATTCAAGGAAAAGACGCTCGAGAACGTTATCCGGGACATTGTCGCCGCGAGGGCGCTGAAGACGACCGTCATGATTGACGAAACAAGAGACCGGAATAGCCTCGGCCACGCCTTTGTATGCTCCGTGCCGCGAAGTAACATGTTCGAGGCGTATCTGTTCCGCACCTACAGGGGCAAGTCCAACCACGCACACAATGTCGAAATCTGGGAGGCTGCCCGGGCGACGTCTTCGGCTCCGGGTTTCTTCAACCCCATACACATCAAGGTCGAGGCCGTGAAGGAATACTACTATGACGGCGCGCTGGCCTACAACAACCCTGCCAAGCTCGTCCTCGACGAGGCCGACTCGTATCTGGGTTCCGACCGGAAGCTGGGGTTTCTCCTGAGCTTGGGCACGGGGCTCAAAATCACGGATAAGGCGTTCAAGGTCGAGGCCGATGCTGAAAAGGCGGTAGAGCACGCTCTTGAGTTAACAAGGAAGCCTGTTCGGACTCTTAGCGGGTCTCTGCTGTCATGGGACAGTTTGCCTGTGTATAAACACATCAAGACGTCGTTGACGGATCCCGAACGCACCCACAACGAACTCGACCAGTGGTTCCGCGCTATCCCCAACGCTTACTTTCGACTTAATCTGGACAAGGGCGCTGCAGATATTAAGCTGAACGAGTATAAAAAGATGAAGCTCCTAAGGGAGGCTACGGAGAAGTATCTGAAGAAGGACGAGGTATCGGCTTCCATTGACAAAATCGTCAGCATGTTACACAATAAGGAGGGCGTCGAGATGCCCCTAGAGGCTACTTGTTAGTTTGATCCCTCGGTGTCATGATTGAGTAGCCGCCGTTGCTAACAGACTCGAGGCCGTGCTACTTCATATGAGGCATTCCGGCACGCCATGGTCCAGGACGTCCGGCAAAGGACCATATCCAGCCCCCAGTTCACTGGGAGAGCCGCGATTCTCGGCAAACTCGACAAACACTTTTGTGAACGGGGGCCTGGGTCGTCGCCTAGGAGGCTTTTCAGAATTTGGGGCATGGGCGGTGTCGGAAAGACGCAGATCGCCTTGAAGTTCAGAGACCTGAATGGCTCTCGGTGCGTGTGTCAACAGGTAATCTCTTATTCAAGCTGCTAATATATGCTGACGCAGGTTCAACCATGTCTTCTGGATCAACGCGGCCACCACGGACTCTATCTACGAAAGTTTCCGAAAGGTGACGGCGCAGATCTACGGCGGAAACCCCAGCAGACCCAACATCACCGGCGTTCTCAACTGGCTGTCCCAAAACCGCCCAGAAGAGTGGCTTCTGGTCTTTGACAACAACGACTCTGACTCCGTCGACGTTAGCAAGTACATCCCAGCCGGGAACACGGGGAATATCCTCTTCACGAGTAGACGGAAGGACATCAAGCCTACGTTGGATCATAATCAGACGTATGCTGTTGACATTATGGACGAAAAAGACGCCGTCACATTGCTATTGCGGTCGTCTAAGCTGGAAGATCAATTGCTACATGGCGACAACGAGCAGCTTGTTGGTCAAATTGTAAAGGAGCTCGGCTATCTTCCGCTCGCCATCGATCAGGCAGGCTCTTACATCCACATGCAAGACTGCACATTCGGAGACTACCTGTTCGGGTTCCAAAGTGGGCGGAAGCAGCTCATGGAAGATCCGTCAATGGGCCGTGGCGCTTTCAACGATAACCCAGCAGTGTACGGCACTTTCGAGTTGTCTTACAAGGCGTTGGAGGCGAAGTCAAAAGACAACAGCCGGGAGGGGCGGGCTGCTCTCAACGCACTCCGGATCCTCTGCATCTTCTGCTTCTACCACAACGAAAATCTCACCGATGAGATAATCAGCCGAGCAGCGATGAATGACAAATTCGACAGAGATGTATTGGGCGATAAGGAAAGCGTTGCGCCTCTGGCCCTGTTCAACCTCAAGGGTGATAAGTCTTGGGATTCCACCAACTATACTGATGGCATTAGTCTCTTGAAGAGCTACTCTTTGATCAAGAAGGCGGTGATCAACGACGAGTGGCATTCGATGCATATCTTGGTACATTGCTGGGCCCGCGACCGCATGCACGAGGATGCGTACAGCTTTCATCATTATGCGGCGCGCTCCATCATCTTTGACTCCTTCGACCAGAAGTTCCGGTTCGAAGATGAGAGATTCACCGCGCGGCTACTACTGCACCTCAAGGCGATCATGGAGCATGGAGCACCTGAAGGAGGCGATTGGTTCAAAGAGACGAGGCAAGAGACGAAGTATGCAAAGCTCCTGCAGCATGTCGGCATGTGGCGCGAGGCGCTCCACGTTCTCGAAAAGACCGTCCAGGAGCGGCGTGATAACCTTGAGCCGGAACACTGGCTGGTTCCGGACGGTATTTGGGCCCTCGCCAAGCTGAACAAGGCCTGCTGCAGGTTCGACGAGGCAGTGCTGCTTTTCCATGAATGCATCGACTTGGTGAATGACTGCTCTTCAAGAGATTGGGCAGCGAAACATGTCCATAGCATCGGCATCGACTTCGCTGAGGTGTTCATCCAGAAGATGGAGCTCGGCAAAGCCCAGAACATGCTCGTGTACATCATAGAGGAGGCCGAGAAGAAGGGCTCAAAGCACCCGCAGTTCCGCCGCGCCCTTGCCGCGCTGGCGGTGACGATGCAGCTGGCGGGGATTAACGATCAGGCGGAGAAGCTGGAGGCGCGCATACTGGAACTGTGCCTCAAAAACCCCGCCGTCGGCCCCGGCCACCGCATGACCATGAACGCCATCAGCAACCTCGCGACGCTGCGTTCCGAGAGAGGTGAGCACGAGAAGGCGGACGACATGTGGCGGCACGTGCTGGAGGTTGACGAGCGGTTCAGGGGCAAGGAGCACCCGAACACGCTGACCTCGAAGCGTAACGTGGCCGTCGGCTGCGTGAAGCTCGAGCGGCTCGACGAGGCGGAACAGATGCTACGTGAGGTCTTGGAGGCGAGCGATAGGGTGCTATGGCGGACACATCTCGACACGCTCGCGACCATTGAGTGCCTGGCGGGGGTTCTGTACCAGAAGAAGCAGGTGGACGAGGCGTTGGACCTCCAAGAAGAATGCTACAACGGTCGGCTGGAAGTGCTTGAGAATCAGCATCCGCTTACCGTTAAGGCGGAGGCAGACCTGGGGAAGATGAGAGACGGCCGGCTCTTGGGTGTCGAGGAGCTCGCACAAGTACAGTGGCAGGGAGAAGCCTTTACTGGAGTCGGGGATAGCAACTATGTTCTGCAAGACATGAATGACAGATACCTATATTAGATATTGTAGAATAGAATACCTGTTTGTCCCGTGCTGGAGCGACTACATTTCCTGCGTGCTCGCTGTCGTCGTCCCTCATTATTGTCCGTCGTTCTCGTCCTTGTCGAAGTCACCACATACATAAGAAATGTAGCCGCCCAGAAACAAGAGAATTAGCTAGTCTATTAGGGAATTTCAGACTCATATGAGTCATATCGTAGTGCGTGGTAGGCGCTTTAAGCAGCCACTCAATGCTCACACGGATGGATTTAGCTGGGCCGTAGAGGTAGAAAGCGAAGAACCGCGGGGTTGCTTAAAGTTTTGTATCCAAACACCTCGTCTTCTTGTCCAATCGAATGCGAACTGCGGGTTTATCGTCTAATTCTCCGTTGACAGTACATAACACCGACACGACTCACCGGTTTTGCCATCCAAACCAACCCCTGCTCCTCGCATACAGCCTTCGGTTCCGACTCAACGATGATGTTCGAACCATTCTCGGAACTACCTCTCGAACTTCGTCTGATGATATGGGCCTTTGCCATCCAACAAAAATTTCGCGGGGCTCACTTTTTCTCCGTGGGCGCAGAAACACTAAACGACGACGGTCGAACTAGAATATCATACTTCCTCACGCCGCCAGATTTCTCAATTTCTCATCTACCACGTCCATGGTCAGAAAATGACATTTCCTTGTGCGATTACGGTCTATGGTACGCCTGCAAAGAGTCAAGACTGGTCATAGGCAAGCACTTCCGCCGCACATACAGTACTCTTCCTCAATACAACTACCTGATCCCTGGCACGCGCGATGTGCGACTCAACGCAAGCCATTATACTGGCACGCGCTTTGTGCGATACAACGGACGCGAAACAGCCATTCCGTTCCTCCGTCGACGAGATATGACTTGCCTGCAAGTTCCTCCGAGCCTCAAGATCCATGATATCCAACAAGCACTGAGGCAACTCGGATGCATACCTAATAATCCCGGAAGTACTGCCGAGTCTTTCGCCTTCGAGTACGACGCCTCCTGGGCATTCAACCCTACGAAAGATACAGCTTCGAAAATGAGACAACTCCCGGGTCCACGTGGACTGTTCCTTCAGCTACTACGCCTGATACCAGACCAGCACAGGAAGACCTCCCAAAGCTTCTGGGGAAGCCTTCATCTGGTACAGTACGGCGCGACTGTGAAGTCGAATGTCCGCGCCTGTCGCTATCGTTCACCGTTCAATGGCAACGGGTATCAGTTTATAGAGGCTCATCGAGAGGATGTTGAGGAGTGTTGTAACATGGAGATGAACGCATGGGAGTTTTTAGATGCAATCATTAGCCAGATGAAACCCAGAAGATGGAATATAACGGAGGACGTTAGTGTCCTCGTGTGCAAAGCTTCGACAACTACGAGGCAATGTTATCAATATGGATAATGTTGACCGGATTTATCAGCAAATAGCTTCAGACCACAATTTAGAACCATTTCTTCAAGCAGAAGAAAGAAGACGATGAAAAATAAGAAATTGGACAAAAGACTACACTAATTGTAAATTATATTTGGAATTGTTCGAATGGTTCGGATCGAACTGAACGTAGACTGTGTGCACTACCCGAATACACACTGTATGGGTCCATCTAGACCTCGGAAAATGCGTCAATGACAACATCGATCACTCTCAAGATGGACCACAAACTTGAATCATCACGAAGCGAACCAAAGAGCCGGCGTCCATTCTCGGAGAACTGAAGACAACCGATCAAGTTTCAAAGACCACGTTGAATCCGGCTTCTAATAAAGGGCCGCTATATCCAACAAGGGCTCACCGCAAACCCTTACTGCCAAAGGCACACCAAAGACGGGACACACATCATGCGGCCGTCACTCATCAGATTGGCCTCGGCCTCGATCCCCAAGGGCCTGGGGAACACACCGATGGCCCTTCTTCCGCCCATCCCGCTGTACAGACGTCTCCTCCGCGCACACCGAAAGTACCTGCCGACGGAGATGAGGCTGCTGGGCGATGAGTACATCAAGGCTGAGTTCCGCGCGCACCGCACCGTGGACAACCCAGCACATCTGGTATGTTCTCTCCTGGACCCGATGTCCTGTTCCTTTCCTTCGCCTCCAAAAGCGCATCTTTGGGATGCTATGCTTCCTTAGCGTCTAAACCCGAATAAGCTTCCCTCAACACAGTGTATACGATCTCTTCGTGGGTTGGTGTTGTAATACGCTACATGTGATTGGCGGTCTCCGTCCGGGCAAATGCCATTCACAGGGATGGAGAGACACAACACCCAGACCGCATCTGCGCATGTCCGCGAAGTACCCAGGACGAAGATTTTCAGACAAGCTAACGCACCGTTCCAGATCGGCTTCCTCACAGAATGGCAACTGTATGCTCAGAAGGTGGAGGGAGACCAGTGGAAGGGCGACAAGATCGACCCTGTTAAGATCGCCAAGATGAGCGGTAAGTAAAGACGTATCATGGTCCTGGAAGGATAGGCAGTGAATTAGCTGACAACTCACTCTCCTAGATGAGCAAATTGGTCAGCTTTATGAGCTGATGCAGGCAATCAAGGACCGCAGCAAGCAGCAGGGCGATGGCGAGGAGTCATAGTGACATGTTGGCTAGGGAAATTACGCCGTTGTACAAAACACCTCATGTAGATCTATGTATAGAAGCAATGCATTGTTTAAGCCTTAAGGCCATGCTTATGTTGACAATTTCTCCTCTTTTATATTCTTGGGTATTACATCGTCGCGTCTATGTAGATCTATGCAGTTCCTCCCAACGCCTCCACGATCCAGTTAGCCTGAATCACGCTTACCTTCTTTGCGTAATTCTTCTGTGTAAAGACATGCTCCAGGAACATGATTGCCTCCCTCTTCTGCCCATGCAACACGCTCGAAGGGTGGATCGCCACGACGTGCTTGCCCTGCGACGTCACATAGCTCGCGTCCGGCGCCAGCACAGCCGTCTTGGACACGAAGCCGCGGAGGAAGCACTTGAGCAGCGACTCGGCCTGTTCGGGGGCCAACGGGCTGAACGGCTGCGGGTCCGGCGGCGGGGCCTCGGAGAGCAGTCCCTCTTTCAGGCACAAGCTGCGGAGTTGCTTGCGGATGTTGAGGGCGGTCTTCATGTTGCGAATGTTGACTTTTCTCTTCTTGCACCATTCGATACGGTCCGCATTCTCGGCGGCGTATTGTTGCATCGTGGTGAGGTAAGTGAGGATATCACCCTCGCGGCGGTATAGTTCCTTGCGAAGCTCCTCGATCTCCTCGCGCTGCTCCTCTGATTGCAACTGGTGGAAGATGTCGTCGCCGGACGTGATGCATGAGATTACGTCAATTGCCTCGAGGACGCAGTCGAACTCAGGTTTGGCGGATGCCAAGAGGACGGCGCCAAGGGGCGCGGAGACAGGGAAACCGGCCATCTTGCGGCCTGCGTCAGTGATGGTGCCGTCGTCAGCCAGTGCGCCGAGCAGGTGTAGGCTGACGAGAGCCCGCTCAATGGCATCGATGTCTGGGGTATCCATCAAGGGAAAGCCGAGAATGTCGTCGATGCCTCTGGCCTTCATGGTGAGTACAGCCCCGAGAACGTCGATTCGCAGAATTTCTGGCAAATCCGCTTCCTCTAGCGTGCCGAATGTCCCTTCAGTGTATAACCTGAAGCACTTTCCGGGGCCCTCACGACCGGCACGACCAGTTCTTTGAATGGCGGACGACTTTGAGATAGGTTTAGCCAGAAGTGATTCCATGCCCAGGCGAGAGCGATACTGCTTGACCTTGGCCTTTCCGCCATCCACCACGTAGCGCACTCCGGGTACGGTAACAGACGTTTCGGCGATATTGGTGGCTAGCACAATCTTTCTGGTCATGCCTTTGATAGGCTGAAACGCTGCGTGTTGGCCCTCCATAGAGAGCTGGCCGAACAGCGGTAGGACTTTGACCTTGGGAACATTGGAATCAAGGGTCGCTGCGTATTCTTCGATGAGCGACTGCGTAGATTCGATCTCTTCCTGACCGGTGAGAAATGCTAGAATGTCTCCAGGAAGCGGTTCTTCCGTGTGAATCTTGAAAATAGTTTTCAAAAGGGCTTCTTGGATGTCGGGCACGGGCTTGGGCGTGTGTATCGTCTTGACTGGGAACTGACGGCCCTGGATCTTGAGAACCTCGACCGAGCTCGACTTTTGCCCATCCATCTCCGCGCTATCGCCTTCTACCTGGGGCTTGTCGGTCGCGAAAAAGCCCTGAATGCGCTCAACATCGGCAGTGGCACTCATGACAACGACTTTGAGGGGGATGCCTCCCCGGCCTTTCCGGTCGCTCATCACAATCTGTTTCAGAAAGCCAGACACCAGATCGACATCGACGCTTCTCTCGTGGATTTCGTCGACAACGACGGCGCTGTACTGCCGCAGATTGGGGTCCCGGAGAAGCTCCTGCAGGAGCATACCCTCGGTAAGGAACTTGATCTTGGTCCCCTTAGGCACTTGGTGATCGAAACGAACCGAGTACCCAACCATTCCCTCACGGCCCTCGCCGAGAGGGCTACCTGCTTCGCGAGAAACGCGGTGGGCGAGGGTCGTGGCGGCGACTCGACGAGGCTGTGTGACGGCAATCATACCGCCAACACTGACCTCCCTTCCGCCATCGATGTTGACGGTCTGCCGCTTGCACCAAGGCTCCTTCACCAAGAATTGGGGTACCTGGGTACTCTTTCCGGAACCCGTCTCACCAACGAGGAGAAGAACATCCTTTCCACGCATCCGCTCTTGGATTTCCTCCCTATGAGCCCAGATCGGGAGCTTCTGCCGGACCTTAAGCAGGGCTGGATCGTCCCTCCATCTCGGGCCTCGTTGGTCTGATCTCGTCTTACTCTTGTCGAATGGCTTTTTGAACGGCGGTCTATTCGAAAATTGAGGCTTTCTCTCTGGCTTCTCTGTTTCCTTCCCTTCAGATTTCGCAGCCTCTTCATCAGTTGGTTTGGGCGTCTCTTGTTGTTGATCCTGTTTCTTGGGGGCTTCCTTTTTGGCGGGAGGATTCAAGTAGCCATCCAGAGAAATCACTTTGTTTCCGACTTTGATAACATTTTTGTCGTTAAGTTTTCTCTTCTTCGCGGCGCGCTCGCCGTCAGTTCTTGGTGGCATTATGAAGTGATGTTGAACGACAGCAGGTCGTGAGAAGTAATCGCCGATTGACGTTGAGTGAGAGAGCCGATGTAAGAATTTTTGAGGGTCCCCTGGCCCAGACCCCGGTTTTCGTCGGGACCCGATTAGGCGGTAGGCCCCGCATTTCTACAGGGCGGCACTGTGCTATCTCAGTGAGCTAGACGGGTCGGCGATCTGAGCAGATGCGTATTTCTGAATAACATGAAGCCGTAAGTCGGACGCATCTACATTGTTCGTCGCTATCTGTAAAGATACTATGCCGATTCGGAGTCCAGCTCTGGGGGTGGTTCTGCGCGGTAATTGCATGCTGCGTCACCCTCATGTGCTTCCCCTCTCGTGCACCGGTATAAGACCCCTCCTCAGCAACAAGATCAGGCTGGCAACATCTCACCATCGACAAATCACCACGACTACAAACATGACCGAACGATTCAAGCTCTACTGGACTGTTCCTGGTGCGCATTGAAATCAAATGTACCTGTCAACGGCGGCGTTCACTGATGTTGTTACCAACTTGCAGCTTCTCACTTGGTCGCAACCAAGGAAGCCGTCTTCAAGACCGGCGCCGGCGTCTACGAGGGCAAATACGTCCAGGTTGCCTTCCAGATTACGGGCCAAGGCCAATTCATGCCCGTGGCGGCTGCTGGAGCGGATCCTCACACCGGCACCGTCGACGAGCTTGAGCAGGTCCTCGAGTACAAGGTCGAGGTTGTGTGCGTTGGACGGGATGTCACTAAAGCCGCGGTAGCGGCTCTGATGAGGTATCTTTGTCCACATGTTTGGCGAGTCATATGCATTGAATACTGAAAATGAATACAGCGCGCACCCATACGAGGTTCCCGCATACGAGGTGTACAAGTTGGAAGACTTCTAATTCCGTCGATGCCACACTTCCTGTGTATACCAAGAACACATCCAGTCTATAGAGGAAGCTCTTACTTCCACTGTTGATTGACGTTCTGCTAGTGGGCTTATCTTTTGCGAGCACACCAAGCCCGCCGAGTTTGTTGCCAGATCTTGTCATGATGCTCTATTTTACTTGATGCGGTTCAGGCGTTCTCTGTTCATCCTGGTTGCGTCGTCCACAGCATCGCTCTGCAAGACGTGTTAGCCACACAGTCATAGGACAGTATGAAAGAACGAAATGCTCGTACCTTCTCGCTGATCTTGCTGATCAGAGTGTTCTGTGTCTCAACCTCCCTCAGCTGGGCTCTGGCCAAGCCGTTAAGACGACCCATGGCACCCTCTAGCTGTCCCAGGCCGTCGTCAATCTCATCTTCTTGGCGACGAGCCAAATCATTGCCCTCGTCATCACTATCATCGAGGACATATTTAGATCGCTCAGCTGCGCTTGACCTGGTGTTTCCTTGTGGGCGGCCGGAAAGCGAAACCTCCTTGAATGCTTCCTCCATGCGCTGGTTGGACTGGAAAGCGGCGTTTCTGGTCTGCTCACGAGTATCGCGCTCTTGGCGGTGACGGTCAAGAACCGCTTGGTCGCGCGCCGCTGCGCGAGACTTGGATGTGAAGGGGTTGTTGACATGCACAGCGAACATACTGCGGTTGAGGGTCTTGAGCTCCTTGGCTCGGTCCTCCGCAACCTTATTGTGATTCGCGGCCAGATCCAGGTTTCGTTCCGTGTTGTGGAGGCGTTCTCCCTGAGCTCCCAGTCTCGCGAGTGTCGAGCGACCAGTCTCCTCAGCCTGCAAAGCCGCTTGCAGGGCTCGGTTTACGGTGTTCACAGACTCTTGTCTGGTCTCGGTGATCTGATTCTTGATACCACGGTACTCCTCTGCCTCTTGCTCCTCAGCAGTCAGCTCACGGCTCTCTCCATAACCACCGTAACCTCCGCCGGCGCCAGATGCGCCCTCGTCGCCGTATCCTCCAGACTGTCCGTATCCTCCAGGAGGCTGCTGCTTCTGCTGGTAGCGATCCTGAGCTCCTCCAAAAAGTTCATCACGTTGAGCGTCGGTATCGTTGCTGTTGGTTCGGCCCAGACCTCCGTAACCACCAGGACCACGAGCCCCTCCAGCAGCGCCACCGTAGGCGTTCTGGCTGGCGTTGTCGTAGCGATTGGCTCCGTAGCCACCAGCAGCGCCGTACTTTTCGTTTCCATAACCTCCCGCAGGCTGGGGAGGAGCGCCGTAACCGCCTCCAGCGCGAGGTCCGCTGGGGAGGCCACCGGGCACACCGCCAGGAGCAGTGTTGCCTGCTCGGGCTGCCTGGTAGGGCGTCATGTTGGCATACTTGTTGTTGTCTTGGGCGTAGGGGTCGTTGCCAGCGGGTGCTTGAGCATATGGGTTGTCGGAGCCGGGTGCGGGGGACTTGTTCTTCTTGCTGCCGAAGAGAGCAGAGCGGCTGGCGTCGTCGCCGTCGTCGCCGCCGCTCTTCTTACCGAAGCCGAACTTCTTCATGATAGCTGGGGCGGAATTGGGATTGTATGCTAGATTGTCGATGGGTGGGGTGTTGAAGCTGGGCAACGGCTGAAATACGATCGTAGAGGTATTCTGGAAGGAAGCAAAACACGAGGCAACGTGCTCTGCAGAAAGTTAATCTAGAAAGGTAAGAAAAGAGATCAGGAGAAGATTTGAAGGACGGACACGGTGTAGCAGAGGCAACCCTCAGAGGATGGACAGGACAATTACTGGAGACGGCGAGCGGGCGGGTGGCAGGGGTTGCAGGTGCAGGTACCTAGAATTGGAAGCAAGTACCGCCTACCGACTGCGGGCTTACTGCAGCTTTATGTGGCAAAATCGGGACCGTCTTGGGTGTGTTTCGAAGACGAGCGGATGCGCCCCTCAGGGTCTAAGCCATAAAACATTCGTCAGGCCAGGCTGTTTAGGACCTGACTGAGATGGGCAAAAGATTGGGCTGGGCCGGAGGGGTTAGGGGCAGTCAGCGAACAGCGCGGCCTAACTGTGCAGGTCGTCTGGAACAAGCGCTCGACATGCGACTGGGCTTGGGTCAGCGCTGCATCTGCATCTGGCGGGGAGCGATTCGCGATTTCGAGAAAGAGACGGTTCACGCTCTAAAAGTGGCCGCTGTCAGTCAGTTCTTGTCGGTAGGCAGCCGACAATTGGAATGTTTCCGTGGCGCATAGTGGGCTGTAAAGAATGGCCGTCGCCATGAGCCTATGACGGCGCTGCATGCTTGGCTCAGCCTCGGGTCTAGCGTCAAGGACGTTCGTGTACCTCGTCCATTGTCCTGACATTTTTCAGCTCAGCTTTGTCTTCCGGGTCTGACTTATCCGCAACCAAGGTCCTCAGTCTGGACGCATATGCAGTAATACAGACGGTGTCGAGCATGAGTAAGCTGAGCGCGTTTGTCTTGCGGCCACGAAAGCATAAAAATACTCATGCCAGCCTCTTCGTCGGCTGCACCACACTCAGCAGAGAGTAATACGCTCAATTTCAGCAAGAGGTCCGCATCTGATCTCGTCAAAAAGGAGAAGGGAGATCAGCGGACCTGGGTGATCTTCGAAACTAATGAGTTCCGTCGAGTGCTCCATCACTTCTTCAACACCATGTTCGATCCAGCGCTCCAGCGTTCCAGGAGGGGCAGCCAAACAGCTCAGCGACAGAAAGACCCTGGGTGCGTATTGGGGTGATGAAGTACCGAGGTACATCTCCAGCACCTAGTGCTTGCAGAAATAGCAAGGAGCAGGCAGGCGGTCGCGGGTAGGTTAGCCTGCTGCCAGGAGCCTTGGTACCCAAGTGGGGCCAAAGTCTGCAGCAACAAGTCAGACAGTGACAGTGAGGGAGACAGACCTCACCTGCAATACGGCAATTGGTACCGCCGCTTTTAAGATGTCATGACTTGACACCACGCCTGTTCCTGTCCGTACTGCCCGTCGGTAGACATTCACTTGGAAGCCTTCACTAGATTCACGCATGATTTGTCCTGTACATCATCATCGTCAGCAGCGAGTATCAGCATCATGAAGGTGCCTTGAGGAAGGAGAAGGCTGGCTTGGTAAAGCGGCGCTGCCAGACTGGGAACCACTTGCTGCTGTGGGTTCCGGGGAGTGATTCACCGCGGGCAGAAGGCGCTAGTAGGTCACCCGCACTTTCTCCGCAGCGCAGGCAAGGTTAAGCCACCAGACAGGAAGGACCCTTCGATCCCACCTGGCTTGTCCATCCACGTTCGCTGCGTCACACCTTGGCTGAGACCTCACCGTCTCCGAGTCATACCGTCTTTCGAGAACTTCAACGTCCTCAACCGAACAGCTCGCCACGCCTTGAATGCGCCTTTAACGGTTGCCACCTCCCGCTTCTACGACATCATCTATCGACCTGAACTCACCTAAGAATCCGCAATGGCCTCCAACTAGATTTCTAGTTGAGCTCTATCCAGCCATCACTTGTCGTCAACGACGCCTGAACTTGAATCACCGCATCAAGCAATCTTTACCTCAGCTTTCAAGATGATCCCGCGTATAGCAACTCGTCATTCCACCTTTGTTCCCGCAATAGCTCATCACAAAACACGCTTATTCCCATATTGGCCTTGTCCATTATCGACATTAGGCATATAGAATCCGCCACTGAACCCACCACCGCCTGAGCATCAATCATGGCCTCCGGATCGATATTCACCTTCGAAACTGACCCTCAACGGGTCTCCTCCCCGTGGCTGGCTCCGGAAGAGCTGGGGAGGATACCAAAATCTCAACCTCCCTCGGAAAATGGGGAACCTCAGCCTGGCCACCTCTCTGACTACGGAGTCACCAAATTGGAAGCAGAGCCTCAGGAGGGACCGACTGAGTACAAGCTTCACCTGCTCCTCCGACCGAGACGGACCTACACCTCAATGAGCACAATTGGCAAGCCGCCGTCCCAGCATGCCAAGACTTCTGCTTCCGCAACGCGACCTGCCAAGGTTATGCCTGCGGCTCTATCTGCATCGAGCCAGAGTCGCCAGGTGCGCCTACAGCAATTGACGACGCAGCTGCTCTGGAGATTGCAGCAGTCCTGTGCCTACCATGCCTTGAACCCCAAAGACTTGATTGTTCCCAAATTGCCTGATGACACGGCCGACTTGAGTCAGGCGTTGACTCCGCAGAAGCCGCTCCCGGGACTGGAAGAATCTCGCGGTGCTCTGTACGAGATCGGCGTGGCTGACGACGGAACCCTGGTGGGATTGACAAAAGACGAGATGGATGAGAGTATCACAACTCTTAGGGTCATGGCGGCCACGCTGGGTTGCCGAGTTGAAATCCTTCGTCATGTTATCGTGGGGGAATGCGAGTGGCTGGAAACGTCCGAATTGGTCGACAATGTAGCATCGCAGCCGGCCCAGATTGGACGACAAGCAAGGCTCTGGGTGGTTGAGGCATTGGTGACTCCGGACTTCTCAGCCAAACATTCTCTTGCAGAAACCCCCGAGAGTGGCCACCGGGAGATCAAGCAGTCTCCTAGAGCCAATGAACCTGTCGTGTTACCAAGCAGGGGTCGTTCGACGACCGACCAGCTTAGGATAACGCTCACGGGACCAACAACGTCTGGTAAATCTACTCTTCTGGGGACATTGTCTACTGGAACTCTCGACAACGGCCGTGGGAAGAGTCGTATCAGTCTTTTCAAGCATCGCCATGAGGTCGCCTCCGGTTTGACCAGCTCGGTAGCCCAAGAGCTCATTGGGTATAAGGATCACGCCATCTTCAACTTTTCCCAGGACCACGTCGAATCATGGATCGATATCCACGACAGCGCCGAAAATGGCCGCCTGGTTTTTGTCTCCGACTCTGCCGGGCACCCTCGATACCGCCGCACCATTCTCCGAGGATTGTTCGGCTGGGCTCCCCAATGGACAGTTCTGTGTTTGGCCGCTGACGACAATGAAGCCAGCTCTACCAAGGATGGTGCCAGCTCGACGGCCAACGAAGTCCTCGGAATCGCAGGCGCAGGTGTAGACCTCGCAAAAGCCCATCTGGAGTTGTGCCTAAAACTCAAGACTCCTCTGGTCATTGTCATCACGAAACTTGACCTGGCAACCAAAGCTAGTCTGCAGAGAACTTTGGGACAAGTATTGACACACGTCAAAGAAGCTGGCCGGGTTCCCAAGATCCTGCAGCCTGCCGCAGGTGGTGCTCAGGAATGGAGCAGAATTCCCTCGGCAGAGCTCAACAAGGCTCAAGTTCTCACTAACGAAATGGAGCAGAGCGGAGACTTGCTCAAGCACATACCCATTGTCCTTACCAGCGCCGTCAGTGGTGCGGGCATAGGACTGGCCCATGCCCTCTTGGAGAATCTCCCATTACCACCTGTGCCGACTGCGTATGACTTTGTGGGAATGGCCCTGAACCCGGAGCAGCCTTCCTGCCTATTCCACGTCGACGACACCTTTAGTCTACCTGCGTCCTATGCTTCTCTTGCTGAGAATCCCAACCAGAATGACACTGGAACTGTAGTGTCGGGTTATTTGAGATTCGGAAAGCTCTCCGTGGGGGATGCCATTGTGGTTGGGCCATTTCCTTCTGGCGATGACGACTTTAAGGGCATGACACCAGAGGATAGGCCCTCTCCAGGTAACTACGGCTTGTCAATATCCCACCCCTCTTCCGCAGAGCTAGCCAAGATCGCGATACGTAACACGGTCGCGGCCTCGACTATCAAGGGAGAATGGCACAAGGCGAAGATTGTCAGCATCCGCAACCTGAGGCTTCCGGTTAACACCCTTGAAGCCGGTCAAGTTGGCACCATTGGGATCGTTCTGGATATGCCGCCCGAGAGCCTCACAGAGGGTGATTTTGAGCGGCTGTCGAATGCACCTCGCATCAGGAAAGGCATGGTCCTAGCAATCCCATCAAAGCACATGGTGGATACAGGCATGTCTCTCCAGGCCGCGAGTGGACTGACAGCGTTGTTCCAAGAGCCAAACACAGCGTTCCTGACCTACGGGTCTCTGGTCAATCTCTATGTTGGAAGCGTACGAGCAGCCGCCAGAGTGATGGGAGTGTCAAGAGTGCGCCACGAGCAAGCTATGAGATCAGTCGATGACGCGGAAGACATTTTCAACATGAACGATCACGATGAGTCCATGACAACTTCGGAACCCGTTGGGGGTGTCCAGGTAACGTTGGAGTTGCTGACCAGCCGGGAGTGGGTTGAGTTGGGATCACAAATCTTGCTCCTCGAAGGTGGCCGCAATGATAAGTCTGGACTTGAAGGGTTCGTCGGAACCGTGGTGGAGATTGTTGAATGATTCGCGAGCGACAAGCGTTGGTTTTGATTATTGGATTTCACCGTAAGAGCGTTGTACTTTTGTTTACTGCGTCATGCTAGCTTTGTCTTCGTCTTCGTCGATTTCTTTCTTCGTTATCGATTTATTCTTTCCTCTCTGTAGTTTTATTCCAGCAATAGACGACTTCCTGTAAACACCCAGACGCCAACCACTCCCACACTTTGCAATGCCGTCATCATGCCCTTACAAGGCCGTAGAAGAGTGTCCAGGTCAGAATGAAACCCGGGAGCCCACCAAACAGTCCACCAGTCCAGAACTCGAAAGGCCCCCTGAAGTACCGGCCCGTGCTGAGGAACGGAAGCCCTGCCGAGGTCGACTGTGGCGCGATGTGGAAGACGTAGACGAGGAGGACGGTGAGAAACGAGAAGAGGATGTAGAAGAGGAAGCCGCTGTAGGATTCGAGGCCGAGGATGCCGGCGGCGACGCCGAACAGGGAAGCTGTGAGACTCTGCAGATTTGACAGGGCCTGGCGTGCGTGGAAACAGAGCGTTAGCAAAAAGTCGCAACAGCCAGAGAGCACGCCCATATGTCCATCCATCTAACCCGCCTCGGGGAAGCTTGTATCCCACCTTTGTGTTGTGCATTACGGACTCCTGCACGATGGGAGAGATTTGGTAGTCGCGTTCGGTCGGCATGACTGCGGTTGTTGCGCGCGGTATTGTAAGTTTCGCTTGGGGGTTCGTTTCGTCTGGGGCGACACCGTAGTTGGGAAATCGCGATAGTGATGCCGCCGTCGTGATGTCTGTTCTGCTCGACGTGGTAGAGCTGTGCTATGCGGGCAGGATTAGGTAATGCGCCTAACGGCCATCTAACTCAATTCGCCTACCCGACGGAACCTTGGGACGGGCCCGACATGGAGATCCGGACTCCGGTGTAACAATGTTCCTACTTGCGTTAGCGTCAGGGGCCCCCAGGTTGGTCTCGGCTCCGCCCCGTGTCGTCCCATGTACCAAATTTAAAAACTATGCAAATAATACCACGTTAATAAAGTACGTGGTACATACGGGATGCGCGGCGCGGCGTGCTCTCTTCACCGTTCGCTTCGTTGGCTGGGTCGATCATCTGCAGTCACCCCACCGACAAGAGCGTCTTGAATGATACCAATGGTCAAGAGTGACAGAGGACGACAGAGAGGACGGTAAAAATGACGACTGCAGCGAGGGTATCATAAAGGACGGTATCAATAACTAATAAGAGAAAGGATGACTGCTGTGACGAGCGAACGTATCACAGAGTAAGACAGAGAGAGAAAGTAGGTAGCTCGTAGCTAACGGGTCTAGTCGCTAGCCCCGACTCATCATCCCTTTGACCCCAAGAAAGTGGCTGTAAGTAAGGTCCATTCTCCCCTGGTAAAAAGGCCAACGGTCTCTACGTAGTGCGTTATTGATCGGATTCCCCTGCTAATATCATTGGGCGGTTGATATAGACTAAAACTCATCCTCTGGGAGTCAGGTGAAGATGGCTCGTGGCCGTCGGTGTCGGTTTCTCAGAGAGTGAGTGAGGTGGATATCGTTAAGATCCACCCCACTGAAGACCCCAAAAACAGCGACTTACCCCTTGCACGTTAATCGGTTACAGGGGTGCGGGATCCTTCCCCATTCGCGAGTGGCAGCAGGTCACTTTGGTCACTGGCAGGTCGGCGCTTTGGAGCACGAGCAGTGTTCCAACTCTCCCTTCCCACCCCCCCTGTGCAACACACTCCGCAATCACACTACGTATCCTACACGAACCGTATATATCCCCGAGGCACCGTCCATACACTCATTGCACATGTTTTGCGTCTCCCACTTGAGTTTGTCCATGGTTTCTGTTTGCAATTGCCCCTCGTTTCCCTTCCGTCACGATTCCACGACACTGCGGCAACACGACTACTGAAGAGCGCGACCGCAGATGGCCGTGTTGCTTGCAAGTGCCTCGTCGAAACGAACTTTGTCGCCAGGTCGCTAGATGGAGCCCGTTGTGTTCGACCAGTCGCCGCTCGCTGAGTACCTTCGTGGTGAGTGTAGTCCCCGCGAAGAAACCGCGCCCCAAGTGCTCATTAGAACTGCGACTGACGATGTGCGCGCGACAGATGAAGGCGAAAACGAGCAGGCAGATTGGGCGCACGAGGATCCTCCAAACTACGACTTGTCACCTCCCTCGAGCCCAGAATTCGCGCCGACAGGTCGGCCCATGGTCAGGTCGAGATTCCGCAACAACCCTCTACAGATAAACATTCCGACCAAGTCCTCCACCGACAAGTCCTACAGAAAGAGCTACTCTGTGCGCAACACCCGAAATCCCCTTTCCGTGTCACATGGGGAAATTACTGACTGGTGTTGTGTGTCCTCTTTCAGATTGCGGTAGCGTCTAGGATTGACCGAGCCGACAACTCCAAATTCCTCGAGCAATTTCGCTATACCATTATCGCATCCCAGCTATTGAGTGGACACTCAATATTATCCCAGCACCATGCATCATCCCGGCCTGCCAACCCTCCGATTGACGGCAATTCGACCGACAAGTTGCTGGACTCAACAGGCGCTGTCGCAGCGGTCTTGGGCGCCTTGGCTTTGGCCGTCACGATCAACTGGCTCGCAGGCTCAGGAACTTGGAACAAGAAATGGGTTGCGGTAATTCTGTTTGTGGCCGTGATCGCTGCAGGGATCGTCCATGTGTTTATGCGGAGGCAGTGGTTGAGGTATAGACGGCTGCAAGCACTGTCAGAGGTCACTGCGTTTGTTTCAAACTCTCAGGAATTCGACAGCGCGACTGGCGCGGCCGTCGCATTGGTACAAGAGGTGGAACTTGTGTCCAGAGGTTACCGTCTGTAAGTTTGGTTTTTTCCCTGATTTTTCCGACGGTGATGGAAAAAAAGGCTTGTATGCGCTGACACATGGTTTAGGAGTGCGCCACTGCCGCCCATCAGTCGCATCGAAGATCGCTCACAGACTCGGAAGTGCGTGCGCCTGCGCAAAGCCTTGAAGGCTTGCTTTGCAGATGTCATTCCAGCCTACGATCAGACCATGCTTGTGGTCAAAGGGTTCTCGGAGCAGCTCGACCTGGAGAAGTATTACGATATTTACGACATAAGCGACTTCGACATGTCGGATGCCAAATTGGGGTTCAAGGAAAATGAATTTGACGACCCCGAGTCCCTGCGGACGCTCAAGATTCTCGCCGCACGGTTTCACACCATTCGTAAGATGTTTTTGTGTGCGCTACTGGCCTTGGACGCAAATGGTGATAGCAGCGATCTGTTGAGGTGGACAACTACGGTCGAAGCGGTGCGCACGCTCAACACAGTTACACAGACTGCGTTCGAGAGGCTGAGGAGACTTTTGAGTGAGGAAGAGTGTAAGTTACCGGCAGTCATCATCTGACCACCACAGGCTAACATTCCCGAAGCATTCCCGGCACCGCCAACTCCAAAGATGCCCCTGACACCCGGCAGGGAGAGATGGAGATCACAATTGCGCAAGCTTAACTCCCTATCCAGTGGGATCCGCGGCCTTCAAGCTAAGCTGACGCTGCTTCGAGAGGAGTCGGACCGCAGCCTCAACGAATCCGACGACATTTCTGAGCTGGGTTCCGATCTCATGGCTCAGTACGAATCCATTGGCGCGGACTTGAAGATCCTGATGCAGGCTTGGGAGGAAGGCAAAGCAGCCCTTGCAGTGGGCATTGACCGGAATGAGAAGAGGCTCTCGTCCATGAGCACCTTGCTGTCTCCTGCAAGCTCGCTCAGCGGGCTTACAACTGTAGAAGAAGGAGGCGCCGCTGAAGCTCTGAAGGCGCTCAACGGAGAGTCGCCCTCCAGTTTAGACTTCAGCAGCACAGGCGAACCCGACACCGAAGAAATCTTTGAGGCTGTCGCCCTGCCACGGCCAAAAAGTCTACTTACTAGAGAGGAACGCATCATCAAGATGAGGGAAGATCGAGAAAAGCGAGAATCACTCAGAGAAAAAGCGGATGCAAACAGGGGCATGCTCAAGGAGCTCGAGATGGTCATCAACCTACGACCCCGCCCTCGCACAGGGACCAATCCGTCACGCATCGTTTCGATGTGACGAGAACATGATAATTAACGACAGACAATGGGCGTTTTGGAACAGGAAACCAACTAATCGTACAGTCATTTTTGCCTTATTTTCCCTTTATTGTTTGATACTTAATTCGCGCAAACACTCTCGTTTTGCCGACTGCATATAGAAGGGGCCATGGAACTCAGGGACAGGAGGCATCGTTCACTGAAATCATTCATTTGTTGTACTTTATGACGACGTTGATGTCAGGCTCTTCAGCGAGCCCAAAACTGTACAGACTACTTAGTATCTTAAGATAATTGAAAAGTCTCGAATGAATAACCAACTGCACTTGTGACCAGTTGCCAAACACACTTTCATTGTTGTTGCCAATGTTTTGTCTCAAATGTATTAAACAAAGGACTCCAGTTGGCAGGGTAAAGGAAAGGGGCCACGATTCAGGGGAATCTCAAGCCCCTGAGCATGGAGTCCGCTGGGAGTCCGGTGAGCCCGGGCCAGCTTCCTCAGAGAGGGCAAGCGTGCCCGCAGCTTACTTATCAGCTCCAGGCTGCCTTACGTCGGTAGAAGGCGCACGTGCCACCATCAATCATCGATTCTTCCTGCCCCGCGCGCGTTAGATTGGCGTCGAGCCCTACTGAAGGCTGGACGCGTCTCCCCTCCACTCCAGCCCACCACGACCACGCGCTACGTGTCTGCCCATTAAAGTGCTTCGCGACTTCTCCTCCTTAACCATCACTTCGACCACTCAACTTTTTTGCCAAAGCTCACGATCAATCTTTGCGCTTCGTCTTACATTTCCTTGATTTTTCAGATACCCCATCTCCTCTTTTTCCACGCAAATAATCAGCCAGTACGTTCTGTTCTGCCCTCTCGCTCACCGATTTTTTGTCTCATGCGGACTTGTGGAACACGGCTAACGTTGCGCAGAAATGCTTGAAGCCAGACTCGACCAGGCCGACATCCTCAAGAAGGTGGTTGAATCCATCAGAGAGCTTGTCCAGGACTGCAACTTCGACTGCAATGACTCCGGCATCATGCTGCAGGCCATGGACAACTCGCACGTCGCGCTCGTGTCCATGGCCCTCAAGACCGAGGCCTTCTCCCCCTACCGCTGCGACCGCAACATTGCGCTTGGCCTCAACCTCGCCTCTCTGCAGAAGGTCCTCCGCGCCGCCCAGGGCGAGGATGTCCTGACGCTCAAGGCCGAGGACGCCCCTGACAGCCTCAACATCGTTTTCGAGAGCTCGGAGCACGACCGCATCAGCGAGTATGACCTCAAGCTGATGGATATCGACCAAGAGCACCTTGGTATTCCCGAGACGGAGTACGCCGCCACCATCACCATGCCCAGCTCCGAGTTCAAGCGTATTTGCGGAGATCTACAGGCCATGAGCGAGTCTGGTGAGTAGTCGACGTGCGTGCAATTGATATGTACAAGGACTGACAGATCTGACTACAGTGACGATCGACGCGAGCAAGGACGGTGTCAAGTTTGCCTGTACTGGCGACATTGGTAACGGATCCGTCACCCTCCGCAGCCACACCAACGTCGACAAGCCCGAGCTGAACGTCGACATTGAGCTTACCGAGCCCGTCTCCCTGACCTTCTCCCTCAAGTACCTCGTCAACTTCTGCAAGGCCGCCGCCATGTCCAAGCAGGTCAAGATCTGCCTGTCCAACGAGGTCCCTCTGCTGGTTGAGTACACTTTGGTGGGCCAGAGCTACCTGCGCTTCTACCTGGCGCCGAAGGTACGTCATTCTCAACAACGCTTTTAGAATATGGATGCTAATCAGGTTACAGATTGGTGACGAGGAGTAAATTGGCGATTGACGACGGCATGAAGATTTTAATGCGGGCGTTGCACGGAATCAGAGACAGGCATTGGTGCCTGCTCATGCACTCTGGATTGACTTTTTGCATGTTCTAGAGACTCTTGCGGAATATGCTGGTAGACGAAGGGCAAAAGCATCTTTGGGACCACGAACAATAATGAGATTACCGTTTCTGCGTATACAATTGCATGACTCCAAACTGTGGTGTTGATTGACCTTGCCTGTGGATGAGACTACGACCAGTCGCCAGCTGGTCGCAGCTGCACGCTTCCTTGCTGCCTGCCGACTTACCAAACAAGGCCTAGTGCGGGGTTCTTCGGCGCCCTTTTGGCGGGGTCATTTTCCATTCAGACGGGACCCTTGAAAAATATCGGATTGGACGGTGCGGAACGTCATACCGTGAGAGTCAGAGGCTAGAAGAACCTGGAACCGCCTTACATCGGTCCAAGTCTAATCTCACTTAGTCACTTTTACGGCCAACTACAGATACGGCTCGAAAATCTCGTAGATACTGGGAATTGCACTGATAATCGACCCCGCCTCCATTCACGTTTTCCTCATTGACTCGTAGAGCGCCTGTCTCGATCTGTTCACTCATATCTTTCGTTATACCCCTTTACTCTGGTTTGAAACTGTTCATTGCCGCGCATCGGCCGCCGTCCCGATATCTCATCCCCACCGCCGAGATCCGGAGGTGCATTTTGATATCTGAGATCTGCGCCGAATCATAGAAGATCTAGACACACACACGTAGAACAATCATTGGTTCTCGGGATATTCTTGTTTTTAGGCTTTCAAAATGGCACCAGACCTTCCTATTCCCGATACGCGCGTCCTTGCCGTCGCTAGTCATGTGAGGCGCTCATCACTCCCCGATCTCTCTCATGCCGCATATAGGGTGACTGACTTATGATCCAAGGTCGTATCTGGGTGAGTCGCAGACCCAACCGAGCACATCAGCGAGGAGTTAGTGCGCGCTGACACACTACATGCAGAAACGTGGGAAACAAGATCGCCGTCTTCACGCTGCAGTCGTTAGGTTGCGACGTCGCGGCCCTCAACACCGTCCAGTTCAGTCTGTCAACCCCCTTTCTCCAACTTGCCTGTGTATGTGTGTCACGCAGCTAACGACGTGCGGGGACGACAAGGCAACCACACCGGCTACCGGCAATGGAAAGGGACAAAGGTCTCGGCGCAGGAGATCCGCGACCTGTTCGAGGGCCTGAAGCAGTCGTACCTGGACGACTTTGACATGATGCTCTCGGGGTACATCCCCGGCGCGGAGGCGGTCATGGCCGTCGGCGACATCGCCAAGGAGCTCAAGGCCAAGTCGGGCGACGGCAGCTTCTTCTGGGTGCTCGACCCCGTGATGGGCGACAACGGCAAGCTCTACGTCGCCGAGGAGGTCGTGCCCGCGTACCAGAGTCTCGTGGAGCACGCGGACCTGATCCTGCCGAACCAGTTTGAGGCCGAGTAAGTTCTTGTTTTCCCCGTGATGTGAGAGATAATGTATATTGATACCGTCAAAAGGCTGCTCTCTGGTGTCAAAATTACAGACATGAACTCCCTCCAATCCGCCATCCACGCCCTACACAGCAAATTCCGCATCCCCCACGTCGTAATCACCTCCGTCAACCTCGCCGCGCTGGACCACCCGCCCTCGCACCTGTCTGTCGTGGGCTCCAGCATGGACCCGTCGACGGGCGCGCCCCGCCTCTTCAAGATCGTCTTCCCGGCCATCGACGCCTACTTCTCAGGCACGGGCGACATGTTCGCGGCGCTGATGACGGTGCGCATGCGCGAGGCCGTCATCGCCGCCGGTAGTCAGTTGCAGAAGACCAGGTCGTGGCTGAGCGGGCCCGAGGTCGACGCGCTGGACCTGCCGCTGGCGAGGGCGGCGGAGATGGTGCTTGCGAGCATGCACGAGGTGCTCACGCAGACGGCGCGGGGCATGCAGGAGGCTGTGGGGGCCGCGGCGGCGGAGGCCTCGACGGAGGAGGAGAAGAAGAAGCTGCATCTGCTCAAGAGCAAGAGCGCGGAGCTGAAGCTGGTGCGGAACTTGGCGTGCTTGAGGGACCCAGTCGTGAGTTTCCGGGCGAAGAAGTTGTAGATATTGGCGGGGAAAGCGGTAGATGTTCCTTACACAGAATGGGGGGTTTAGTTCACCTGCATGTGCGGCGTGGTTGGGATAGATTTAAAGGCATTATGGCTATAGCATTGTCATCATTCATGTATTGTTCAGTCGGGTTTACCCCTTTCTATAAGCTTTCCCCATCCGGTGCGTGACGGTGGGTGCGGTATGTGCCACGGTGCTCTCTTTCAAGTCTAGCCCGCCGTCTCTTTTATATCCTCTTCCCGCCATGCTTCTTTTTCCTCTTTTCCATTTTATATCGGGGTAGGAAGTTCGCATCTACTGCAGAGCAACACCAGTGCTGCCGAAGCCGCCGGCGCCGCGCACACTCTCCTCGAGCTCCTGGACCTCGACGATCTCGGGGGTGAAGATGCGCTCGACGACAAGCTGGGCGATACGGTCACCCTCAGCGACCTCGAAGTCGGAGTCGGCGTGGTTGAAGAGGAGGACCTTGACCTCGCCGCGGTAGTCCGCGTCGATGACGCCGGCGCCAGTGTCGATGAAGTTCTTGGAGGCGAGACCGGAGCGAGGGGCAACGCGGCCGTCTGTTGTGGAGGATTCCTTATTAGCTTTCTTCTGCCGGGATATCGATCTCCATCGAAGGTCAGTTACGTACAGGTGCCGGCCGGGACGGAGATGGCAATGTCGGTGCTGACGAGGGCCTTGCCGCGGGCCGGGATGGTGGTCGGCTTCGCGGCGTAGAGGTCGTAGCCGGCGGCGTAGAGGCTACCGCGGGTAGGCAGGCGAGCCTTGTCCGAGAGCTTCTTGACCTGGAGGGGCGGGCAGGGCTCCATGGCGGCAGGGACAGGTGCGTCGTCGGAGGCGGTCTTTACTCGCTTTGCGGGAGGGTCAGAGGGCTGAGGCGCGGCGGCGGGTTCAGCAGAGGTCATTATGGTAGTTGGGCGTTTTGGGAGTTGTTTCTCGCGAGGATCTTGGGAAGAGAAAGTTTACCGTTGTTTGAAAGATCGTCTTGCGGTCAAGCGGGGGACGATTAAGGCGGTGGCAGTATCAGCTTGAGGTCCCTTGGTACCTTAGGTAAAGCTTGGTGTGGGCTCTCACAATGGCGGTGTCGCGACGACGCGTAAAGACGCGGGAGAGGGATTGGCCAATCATAGCGGGTCTTCTAATTGAGGTCATCGGCTTGCCATTAAAGCGAGCCGACAGCTGCCATCCTGGGACGACGGTCGTTTGTTTCTGACGACAATTTACGATCATCCATTATGGTCTCATCAGAGCCTCAAGGTAGCGCCATCAACCGCTGCGAGTCACTTTTTCCGCCCCAAAGTTTGTTCAACTTTGAAGGTTTGCATTGTTCAGCGCCAAACTGTGTTGCCCAACGCATACGTGCCAAGTTTCTCATTTCCACACCAAACGCTTTTCCGTGCAATTCAGATCTGTACCTAGATCCGCAGGGACGTGCAGAGTCAAAATGGCATGCACTGTGGTGTAAAACGCCGCAACGAGCCCGCACTGTGACAAACAGAGCTTCATCATGGCCGGGCGGAAAATAGCGTCCTGACTCGGCGGGCTCGACGCTTAACATCAGGAGCTTTTCTCTGACATTGAAGGACCCAAGATGGACATGCCATTGCCAAAATCTCAGTTTGATTGCCTGGTTGCTCACCCTCCCCACACGGGGGATCTGCACCGCGGGTACGCGGCATGCCGGGTCCTCCTAGTCGTCTAGTTCTCTTCCAAAATCAATCAGCTTGAGCCTCGTGGCATCTCTGGGGTGGAACTGTGCGACCTTGGATCGCACCAGAAACCGCGCCGCTGCCGTCTCCTTTGGTAACTTGACGTAAGACGCCGTACTATCGCCTCCCGCTTCCACAAGCTGGTTCAAAAGTTGCTCTGTAAGCTCGCGCATCTCGCGCCCGGCAGCTGCTGCTTCGTCGACTTCGCCGCGCTGGTCTCTGCCATCTTCCTGGGGCAAACCCCATACTTCCTCGAGCCGTCTTTGTCGCTTGTCCTCGTCTGGCTTGGACTTGACCTTCATAGGCCGACCCTGGGCATTGAAACCCGCAACGAGTTGATCCGAGTCGATCTCCATCATGTCGCCGACGACTGGGCCGCCGAGGTCTTCCGCCGCTAGCTGTGCGGCAAGGTGATCATCAATGAACTTCCTGAGAGCCTTGAGAAGTTTGGACGTCTCCTTGTCGTAACGCCTCTTCTTTTGCTTGAGTTCATCCAGTCTTTCCCTGGCCGCCTGTTCGGGCGTTAATTCCATCCGAGATTCGGCGTCATCTTCCAGCGATTGGATGCGCTTCTCTAAGCTTTGCTGCAGCAGCTTCTGATCGGCCAAATTTGCCTGTTCACCTTCAAGCCTGCGTTTGGCTTGCTCGAGTGAGGCTCCCTGGCTGGTCAGATACCCTCGGGACTCGGCGACAGTCTGATGTGTCTTTCGTAGGGCCAAGAGCGCGGGCAAGACTGATGCCGAGGAAGGGACGAATGGTGGTGCTGCAGCAACTTTCTCAAAAGCCCCTTTCATGACTTCATAGCTGCCTTTCCCTGGGCCAGGCGCCGTCTGCGACTGCCTCCCATTTTGCTGAAGCTAGTGTGCTATTAGCTGGAGGTGAACTTGTGCTCGGTGCAGACGGCATACCTTGGCAAGCTCCTCCCGGTGTTGCTGAATCTTCTGTTGGAGTTCCTGCAAGCTCTGTTCCAGACTCAAAGTATACCTATCGTCGCCAGGCCGAGGAGAAGAGTCCGCCATGCTGGGCGCTTTGATGGTGCGTCCCAAGATCTCTCCGGTCAGTTGGATGAGATAGCCCAGACCCTTGAACAGTCCAAACGATCTGATATTTTGGCGACACGGTGCCAATATCAGCCAGGAGGTTGCACGCGACTTTCAGAGGGTGCCCCAGAAGAAACGAAACAGTTTAAGCAATGGCAGCACGCGGCGGATTCAAGCCGTCCCAAAGCACACGGTCCGTCGGGGTTGCATCCAGGCGCTAGATCCTCTCTGACTGTTTCAAAGGAGGTGTCACTGTGTGTCGGGTGTTATCGAGATTTCCGGGGGACAGGCAGGGCCGGCGCGAAGAGACACGGCACGGATGATGCACTGTCTCGACTGTCTGTCTAGCTGTCTGTCGCGGTCTGCCACGCTGACAAGTGACACCGACGGGGTAGAATCCGTAGATGGAGTCTGCCAGAAGAGAGAAAAAGCAACCTGACGTCGGTGTTGGAACTGCGGTGGCTGAGATCGGCGTGGTCTCGGGGTAGGACGGATGGCAGAGACGCGATTCTGCTATTGGAGTGTATGCGCGTAGGGTCGGTACTCAGTAGCGAAAAGGTGCTCGCGCGCAAACGAAGCACCGTTGACGTTACAGCCAGCGTTGGTGCTGGAATATCAAATGCAGGGCGAGCATCGCACGTAAAGCGGGCAGGCAAGTTGCACTCGCAGCAGCGCGCCGCCTGAGAATGGGGGGGACTGGGGCTTAGCGACACACTTTTCGCGGTCATGTTGCGGGAGGCAAGCGTCAAACACACTGTGCGGCTCGCTGCTTCCGTCCAATCAAACAATGCGCTGCAGGAACACCAAGTGGCCAAACACGATTGGGGGCCCCGGGAAACAAGCCCCCCCCATGCAGCTTAATCTGCCGGAGCAAATCACTGCTACTGTGTGGCTCTTGCTGAGAAAGGTGGGTAGTGGGGAAGACGGCGTATGGACCGTGCGTCCGTGCCGGCTACTGTGCTGGGCTGCGTTGAGTTGGAGGCAATCGCAGCCAAGAACCGTGAGCGCCTTCCCTTGGTCCACTGCCTGCTGGCTGCTGGCTGCTGGCAGTGAGGTGGTATCCGTACTGAGTACTGGGCAGGGCAGGCACACTGGCAGTGGCACCTGCGTCTGCGCCTGAGGTGTGCGCACCTTGCTGCTGCGTACGCATTAGGCCGATCTTTTTTCTACGAGGTTTCAGCAATATCTTGCCCTCGCCCATTCCCAAACCTCTTCGAGACATCCGGACCCCCTTCCAACCCATCTGTTTGCACAGGTTTCCTTCCCATCTCTTTTAATCGCCGCAACCCGCTTCCCCCGTCCCGTCCGCTCTATTCTAGTCGAACATCATCTGGTGGGTTGTATTTTCGTGGGCGCATCGCATCGGATTTCCGCTCTCCCCTCACGTGTCGTGTCGCCTTCAAGCTTGCTTGCTCTGACCCGACCGTCGGCGCGTCGCTAGCATCAGCATCAGCAACTGCTTGAAGCACCGTCCAGAGAAGAGACATTTCATCGCAGAATAGGTCATCAAAGCTCTGCTTGGAGACTTGACAAGCCGTCGCAAATCATTGCAGCTTCAGTCCCCCCTGCCTTGCAGCTTGGACTGTTCGTTTGACGGAGAAAGGTTTGAGCTTCTGCATCCGAATCGCCTCCTACATACAGCCTTTGTCTACCATCAGCTCTCTTCCCCTCCCGCCTTCTACCTCTCTTTTCCATCATCACCTCTTCCTGTCCGCCTTGCTGCTTCCCCGCCGCGTCTTCCCTCCGCTTGAACTGAGTTTCTCTGCGATTCTCACGATTTCGGAAGCTACCACGACCCTGATAGGATAGGAGTCATCCTGAATCCACCACCCCGACCTACCTCAACTTCACGATCCTCTGCCCTACGACCTCTATCCTCCTCGAGCACAGCCACTTCACGAAGGAAAAACAAACGGTTTCTTTTGAACCCGACCCCGACCACGCCACTACACCAGCCCGTTTTCCTTTGAAAACTTCTGTGGTGTAGATAGTCGAATACAAGCTCTTCTAGAACCAAAAGACGGAATCGCGAAAACTTGTGTGAGACATTAACAACTAGCCCATCATGTCCGCGTCACCCACTCAGCCCTCAAACTCGGCCAAGCGCCCTCTCGAGGAGACCTCTTCTCCCTCGCGCAGCAACGACCAGCCGGACGCGAAACGGCCTGCCTTGGACAAGATTCTGAAGAGCGATGAGGAGATCGAGATGGCCCAGCCCATCGACGGGCTTGATGCCGGTATCGAAACACCGAGCGCAAACGGCGCTGAAAAGACAAACGGCGAGAAGGCCAAGTCCGATCAGGCTGACTCCGAGAGCACCGAGACGAAGCCCATCCAAAGCTCTGTTGCTGGCGCGGTTCCTGCGACTCCCTCCGCCTCCGCGAGTCACGATGAGCGAGACTGGATCCACATCCGCGCTGTTATTTCCAGCCCGGAAGCTGCCACCGTCATCGGAAAGGGTGGAGAGAACGTCTCCAACATTCGCAAGATGTCCGGTGCCAAGTGCACTGTGAGCGATTATCAGAAGGGAGCCGTCGAGCGCATCTTAACCGTCAGCGGTGTCGTCGATGCAGCCGCTAAGGTCCGTTGTCGCAGCCTGTCTACCTTCGCTGGACCTATTCGCTAACCGAGATATAGGCCTTCGGTCTGATCATCCGCACCCTGAACAACGAGCCGCTGGCTGAACCATCCAGCGCCCAGTCAAAGACGTACCCTCTCCGTTTGCTCATTCCGCATATCTTGATTGGTTCCATCATTGGAAAGGGTGGTGCGCGAATCCGTGAGATTCAAGAGGCCTCTGGAGCTAGGCTTAACGCTTCTGACTCTTGCCTGCCTCTCTCCACCGAGCGCTCCCTCGTGGTCATGGGTGTTGCTGATGCTGTCCACATCGCGACTTACTATGTCGGTAGCACTCTCCTGGAACAGTTGAACGACCGTTTCGGTGGTCCGGCCGCGTCCGCGTACGCCACGCGAAGTGGAGGACCTGCCGGCGTTGTCCCTGGCGGTATGCAGGTCGTCCCGTACTGCCCGCAGCCGACCACCGGCAACTACGGTAACCGTGAAAACTACAACCGGAGACACGATGCCCGCGCTCAGCACCATCTTCCTGCCGCTCCCTACGCGCAGCCTTACCCAGGCCACCACGCCGCTCAGCCGAACCCGGCCATGCCCATCCACTACGGTGCGGCGCAAGCCGGCGGCTACGGCGCCGCTGCCCCTATGCAGCCTCACGCCGGCGCCGCCGTTCCTCAGCCTCACGGCGCTCACCCGGCTCAGCCCATGCACGGCGGAGCCATGCCCGGTGCTCCGCTGACCCAGCAGATCTACATCCCCAACGACATGGTCGGTGCCATCATCGGCAAGGGAGGTCAGAAGATCAACGAAATACGCCAGATCAGCGGCAGTGTCATCAAGATCAACGAGCCCCAGGACAACAGCAATGAGCGACTGGTCACCATCACTGGAACGGAGGAGTGCAATCGTATGGCGCTGTACATGCTATATTCTCGTCTTGGTTAGTATTTTGCGGCTCAGAAGTTAGCTTGGACGAAACCGCTAACACACCCGTCGCAGAATCGGAAAAACACCGCATTTAACGTTGACGACGTTTATGACTTACTGACTCACAATTTTAGTTCGGCAAAACAAAACTACGGGCGGATCTGGTACAGTTTCTTTTCTTCACGCGAAACATCATCGCCGCGCTTGAGGGAATATCGGATTGGTCTCCGGCGTTGTCACCGCCGCGAGGCCCCAGTTAGGACGGGGACGGATATTGATCAACGTGATCTGATCAAAGGTGCTTTTAGAGGAGGTACTACTTTTAATAGTGCACTACTCTCTTTTACTTCATCATCACTCTCCAGCACTTCTTGACTCCCTGCCCAAATTTGCACAATCACCATCGCGCGCCCCATCCATCGTCGCCCTACCATCCGCTCCGCCTTGCATACCCAGCCCTGTGGACATGACAGCTCCTTAGCCTTTCGAACCTTAGACTCTCCCGTGACCCCGCTCAATATCGTCCCAAGCCTGCCTGCCTGCCACCAGCCTTCGAGCTTTTGCCTAGCCTAGCCCTCTTTCCTATGTCTGTGGCTCAGCATGCGCGCTACCCTCCCTTGAGGCGCAGTACCATGCTTACCCATTCCTTGCCCGCGTCTTGGCGGAGGAGAAATAGTGTTGGACAACGCGGGCGAGGGTTCATTGACCCTTAGGAGTTGGAGTTTGCTAACACGATTGTTCTAGGGATCCGACGAGCTCATCGCAAGCGCTACGAGTGGGACGGTAGGGAGTGTCCAAGGCGGAAGGACCGAGGATGATAACACAGTTAAGTGGTCTACAACCTCTTGCACAACTAATCACAGACAGAAGCCGTTCGTCTCACCACAGCTTGCATCGACGCTCTACTTTCTTCTGTTTCTCGTAGTCCCGCGGCCATATACTTGAAGACGAGAAAAGTTACGCTCTGATGCTGGCCATGGCACGAAGGCTAGTCTCTGGCAGCTTCTTTACGAGTTTCAAGAGAGAGTCTGTCTTGTCTTCCTATTCTTCGTAACGACACTCAGCACTTAGACCATGTCGCTTCCGTAGTACAATTATAATTTTAATGACAGTTTGTAGTATCAATATTAGGATCTATGTACCATCATAACCACCCAATTCTCGTGCTTCTCCGCCGATTCCCCTGAACGCCCTTGGAGCTCCCTTTCGTTCAGATTTGCTTGAGATTCACATGGAACTGCGCAACGTTAGCACCCTCGAGTTCGTGTTAACTGCTCAACGCCCCGACTTACCATGGCGATATCCTTGCGGCCCGACCTCAGCAGATGGATGTTGTCAGAGATTGCTGCAGAGTCGTTAGCCCCATAATCCATGCCAACAGCTGAAGAGGAAGAGAGAAACGTACGTCCAGCCTTGCCCTTGGCTTCAAGGTGCGCCTCCTTGCTATCCCACCCAAGCAACAACGTCACCGCGGGGCCCTTCTCGCCCTCCGCCCCGAACGCAAGCGGCGTCGACACCTCGCCGTACGCGTGTCCGTGGAACCCCGCGATCGGAGCCGCCGACAATCCTCCCGCGAACGCGGCCGTCTTGCCGATGAAGTCGGGCTCGACGCCGTAGGCAACGAAGACCTCGGTGCAGGGCGCGCGCAGGGCCTTCTCCTGCTCGTCCGGGACCAGGGGGGCTTTGTAGAAGACGGGCGCGGGGTCCGTTGCCGCGATGGCCTTGAGGGAGGCGAACCAGGGCGTGTAGGACTCCGAGGAGGCGAAGGCGGAGAAGGCTTCCGGGGAGGCCCAGTTGATTACGAGCAGGTGCCGCGACGGGTCCTCCAGCTGGGGGCCGGTGAAGAGGGAGGTCACGCCGGGGACGGATTTGAGAGTGGATGTGACGTCGGCCCAGGCTGCCGAGGGGGAGGACGAGGGGTGTTTGAAGGAGAGGAGGATGAATTCTGTGACTGTCATGTTTGGGATGTGATGGAGTTTGGTGGTTTTGGGTACGGGGTCTTTGGCGATGAAGAGGTGAAAGGTGATGATTTGGGTTGGGGGTTGAGTGGCTATATCTTAACACGAAACGAGGCTATCACGATACTCGGGCGCAGCTGTCTTTTGCGATATTAAATTCTCACCATATCTAGCAGGTTCTACGGGGTTTCGAGGTGATTCGACCATATCCGTCGATGTTGGGGCGGGTCACGTGGACGTTCTACTCCGCATCAATGGCGAAGCTTCTCGGTATGCGACTGGCTTGCGGTGTTTCACAGCCTCGCGCCACAACACTTGTTGCGGCAGTCAAGCTCCTGTTGTAGTTTTGGAGAAATCCTGCTTGGGTGGCTTCCAAAGGAGGGCCCGAAGGAGCGATCTGCGTCTCCGATCGGCCCAGTGGAGAACATAAAAGTCATTGGGACCTCCGCTCCGCGCCGCAGACCGGAATTGTCCTCCGGAGGGGTCGACCTCCGCCGGCGTACGGAGCGGTTCGGGAGTAGGCGGTGCGCCATCTTTCCTCAGCCCTGAGCCAAGGGTTTCATTTCCTCTGATGGCGGGGGAGAGGTGAGCACCAAGTTTAGTCGAGCGATAAAACAACAATACATGGCTTCGCGCTAGGGAAGATGAAGTACCGCGCGGTCATTCCAAGGTCCAACGGGGCGGGACGACTAGTCTGGACTTTGTTAGCCGCCGCGAAACGTTTCTCGTCAAGAATGCGACGCATAATAAGACCGAGAGCAATCAAGATCACCTCAGACTCTAGACCCTCACGATGTGAGTGAAAAATATCCCACGAAGAGGACGTCATCGATCGAACGACAACCAGAAGAAATAGGCTTAAAAGTACCGTGCTGGCGACAGCGCACCCCATCCCAGCCCGTTTGCTTCTTTCGGGTGCCGGAAAGTGGCTTAGGGCTGGGTCGCATTTTCAATATTTGCTTCTTGTGCATGCGATGGGTGATGCGGGCTGCAGCAACTGCTGACATGATTGCCGGATTCGTTGGTGCAATGCGCGAGGCGGCACCTACACACGTATGACCTTGTCGCAACGTTGCGCAATATTGGTATCGTGGCACCGTAAGCGACGACCAAGGTTTTCCCCACGAAGGTAGGCTGGCGCATTCGCAGAAAAGGTTGGGGAGCGGCGTCAACTCTGGCCTCGTGACACAAGATCTCGCGGTGTAGACGCACCGCTGTGCCGCTTGACTGCAGAATGCCGGGAGAAGTTATCTAGCTCGACCATATACGGATAAAGGCGACGCTGACTGCGTTGTTAGAGTCACATAGAGAGAACCAACCGGCCAACCTTTGACAAGCATGGAAGGGAAGGCCCGAAAAAAACGGCATGTCAGGGTTGGGGTTTTTTGCGAATGGCCTCAGCAGAGACTGCTATGCCTACTATGACCGTAGCTATTCTTGTCACCATGCGTTTGGTTTTGCGCTAAAGCCGTTATTGGCTCATGACGTCTTCCGGGCGATCAAGGGGCTTTTGACTTCAGCTTACCCCGTTGTTAATGCCTTCATACGCGGGGACCCACGACTTGCGAGTCGTTTTCATCAAAGAACCGCGAGATTCGCTATCTCGGGTCGTGGATTGTGGGCAATAGAGTTTGGTGTTGAAACTCTGACAGGGAACACTGGCAAAGGGGACCTTGACGACGGATGACCCGAAGAGTAGGCCGTGTGGCGGTGGAGGCACAGAAGCCACCGCGATTAATCGGATCAAGGGCTGCGTTGAGAGGCGGAAGAGCACGTCATGGCGATGGCTCATGGCCGTAGTTGAAATATCAGATGAATGGGCGATGAAGGAAGCGAGGGCGAAGATTGCCGATGTTGAACTTGGCCGAGTGCGGCTTCTGCCCGAGGCCCTGCATGATGCGAAGTGTGCGCCTGAGCAGGCGGGCATTGGGGCTGGCTGGGGCGTAAAGCTGGCGGCCCCCAGATTGTCTCGAGGCCCATGATGACCTCCCGCATGGTGGACATGGATGGCAGAGTCATTGACTGAAGGATATCTCGGGGTGGCGTGAGCAGGGGAGCAAGACAAGTGCCAGCGACAGGCTGCAAGCCCTGAGAACGCGGCTGGTGTGGAAATCCGAATTTCACATGGTAGTAGAGTAATCGGGGTTGTTACATGAGGGTCGACGATGAGGTGATGATGGGGTATCATGGCCCTTGAGAGAGTGCCAGGCCGGAGAAAAAAAAAAAAAAAAACTCTTTATATTTGATGAATTAATGACCGGTCAATGTCACATCTGCCTTCGCTTGGCAACTAGTGCTGTGTATGATGGTTGACGGAGGGGTTCTCGAAGGGCCGAAGACAAAAGATCCTTTTCTGCATTTGCATGTCGAATCGGCGTCCCCTGCTGACCTATGATTTAGCTTCCGGTATTCAGCGGCCGCCTGGCTGCCAGCCCGACAGCAATCCAAAGGCTGCCCATTGAGGGTGCTCGCTGCGTAGGGGGCTGCAGGACTTGGGCTGCGGCGTAGGAAATTAAGTGAGTCGCTTTGACGCATGGCCGGTGTTAGTCCGTCTGACAGTGCGGTGAATGGTGCGTGGAGGACGAGATGGGTAGGATGCGTTGGGAAAGATGGGTGGAAGTGAGAAAAGGGCCATGGCATTGGCGGCTGCGGCTGGCCAAGTTAGGCGGTCCCAAGAACGGTTTGCCTGTTCCTTGCAGTGGTCGAATCGCTTAAAAGCGCAGTGTGGTGCGTGCCAGCAGGTACGTACACTTGTACCGCGCGACCGTCTCCAATTGCCTTGGATTTTGCAGCAAATTAGCGACGTCTATTTCCAGATCCACGTTAAGGTAATTACTTAGCTTAAACGCTCGATGCTCAATGGGACATAACAGACGTCACATCATCTCGACCCCGTGTGGACTCATCCGAGGGCGAGACACCAAACAGCAGCCGCTCATTTCATGCTGGCAGCTGCTGTGTCCATGAGGGATCGGGGAGATTCCCGGCAGGGGCAAAAGAGAGATGCCAGTGGAGGTCTGGAGGATGAAAAGTGAGCATGGAAGAGGGAACTGCTGGCCGAAGTCCGTCTTGTCGACATTGTTTGTCCCGTCCACCGTCCACGTCCATCCATGTCCGCCGTCCACGGCTCGTGGGCCGCAAATGTCAGTGCTCCCCCCCTTGGGACTTTCGGTTACCAAAGTACGGGGAACGGAGACCATGTACGTCTGGGCGATGCTATTTTCCCTTTGAAATGCGTGGTACGGATATGCGTGGTGTCCCTCCAAAGCACTCGGGCTCAGCTCCGTGCCTGTGTGCCTGTGCCTGCGTGTGCACCCGGCAAGCACGCCATCCACGAAACTTGGCTCTCGATGGCGGCTTGGGCTGGGCCTTATTTTGGCCTCGCAGTCACTTTCGAGTTGCCATTGCGGCGTTGCCAAGGTTGGTCGTTTGGTGGCAGGGCTACGGACCCGATGGGCGGGTTTCCGTCCTTACGCGGGTGCTAGAGCAAACGACCAGTCCATTTGAGGCCTCGCGAAAGGATCGCAGGAGGGGCATCAAAAGATGAGTGCAGCGGCGCAACGTCGCAAACCAATGGAACCCATGGATAATAGTCCGCAGTCACAGTGCCGTGCTGTTGCCTGGGGGCATCGCGCCAGCTCGGAGGGAAAAAGGAGATCGTGACCCGCTGGGCAGTGGGTTTTTGCTTCGGAGGAGACTGGATGCCGCCATGGATGACGGGACCGACAGTGGACTGGCGGGAGGGGTGAGGAGCGAGAGCGACAGGCGGAGGAGAAGACGGAGTGCACCTGAAGGACGCACCCCTGAATCGGGAAAGAAGGGGATGCATGCTGAATTCGCGCTGATGTTGTGATTGGCTGGCGCGACGGTCCTCAGGGTGGGAAGCGGAAAGCGCGTTGGCTCAGCCCTGTTCGGTTAGGGTGGTGTTGCTGCACCTGGGCTGCACTTGCACCTGCACCAACCTGTCAAGAGCAACTTTGCCATTCAGGGCAAGAGACACACTCCCGTCCTCCACGAGCGAGTTGTGCTGGTCCAGGATGCCGGACTCCACGCGCGCTTCACATAGTGCTCACTTGCTGCCCTAGGTAGGGTACTTCGCAGGTAAGGTAATAGGCTAAGGCTTGCAGACGCGCGAGGTACCTGCGCCAGGGAAATTTCCCACGACCCCACACCCCCTGCTCCGTGCCGCAACGGCCCAATCACACTAGCCCAATCTCGTCTTTAATTTGCAGACCCATGCTTGCTCTGTCGGCGGCGCAGTCAACAACTGCAACGAGGCATGCAGACCTCGACAGGAGCATTGCGCCCAACTGTGGTGGTGCAAGACCAGAACCAAGTGTTGTGTGCTGCACCGCGGCCTCGCTGTTGGGTTGGCAGTTGCTCCTGCCCTTGCTCCCTTCCCGAGTTTTCACAAGCACCAACTAACAAGCCAGAAAACAGATTTCTTGTCAACCCCGGCCTAGCCTAATTGGGCCAGGGATGCCTCAAGGCCACCCCCCTTCTCCTTCTCACTTCTCACCCAGAACCATGATCCCGTTGCCCAATGCCCATGCCCATGGGTGATGATGGATGGATCAAGCGCACCTGGGACCATGGATGGACCACCAAGTTCTGGGACCTTGCACCACCTCACCCCCTTGCCGCGCGCCCGGCCCCGTGAGCCTAGCAGCAGCAGCCTAGGAGCCTAGCCCGGGGGAGGGCACCACCCACCTCACCTCCCACTCCACTCCATGCGCTTACGGTACCTTACCAGCACCACCTCGCCAGGCTACACCTCCTCTTCTTTTCAATCCCTCCGCTTCGTCTGATCTTCTTCTCTTTCCTCCTTCCTTCCCTACCACAGCCCAGTCAAACTCAGAACCCCCGTGTGCGTCTCGTCCTCTGGCTTCAGCCTGCCGCTCTTTTTATATACAGTCACTCATTACCCACCGTCGCAAGACACCTACTCTCCCTTAAAACCTTACTCGCTTCTTCTAGTCACTCGTTCGACTCGTTACCGTCTTCTTATATAGACCTAACTTCTAATCACCTTCTCAACAACCTCAAAATCACCAAATCAGTCAACATGCGTTTCACCATCTCCGCCGCTGCCTTCCTGGCCTTCGCCGCCAACGTCCTGGCCCAGAACCCCAACTTCGACCCCGTCACCAAGCCTCTCTCCCAGGAGAAGATCGCTGCCGGCTCTACCTACACCATCGAGTGGACCGCCCCCGATGCCTTCAAGGACGTCACCGTCTCCATCAGCCTGATCGGTGGTGCTACCCAGAACACCCAGGTTCCTCTCCTCGACATTGCCTGTGAGTAGCCCCATCCCTCCTTCCCTCCGAGGAAGTTTGGAAAAAAAAACAATAAAAAACACTCGACTAACATCACTCCAGCCGGTGTCGCCAACTCCGCCGGCAAGTACTCCTGGACCATCCCCAGCACTCTCGGCAAGGACGCCTTCTACGGCCTCGTCATCAAGTCCGAGTCCAACGCCGCCGACTTCCAGTACTCCAACCCCTTCCACATCACCGCTAGCGACTCCAGCTCCGGCACCACCACCCTGGTCTCCAGCGCCGGCACCGCGACCGTCACTCTGTCCGCCGCCTCCGTCTCTGCGACCCCCTCGGCCTCTGCCTCTGCCTCTGTCTCTGCTGCGGCCTCCGCCTCTTCTTCCGCCCCTGTTGTCATTGCCAACACCAGCACCGCTCTGTCCACCACCGCTGTCCCCACCCCGGTCAACTCTGCCCCCGCTACTGTCGTCACCAGCGTCACCAAGCCCGCTGGCAACGGCACCTCCACTGCCACCAAGACCCCCTCCACCACCCTGGCCACCGTCACTGGCGTCGCCGGAGGTGCCCAGGCTACCGCTGGTGTCTTCGCCGTCCTCGGTGGTCTTGCCGTTGCTGCCCTCCTCTAAGCATTTCTCGGATCTTTCATATCTGTTAAATCGCATGGGTATGGGTTTGGTTTCAACGTGCATATAGGTCATGACAGGAAAAAAAGACGGGGACTCGGCTTCCAAGGCTATCTAGGCCCAGAGAATTATTGCGCTGGTCCAGCTTGGAGGAAAACGGGCTCCGCACATGGCGTTTCTATTGTGTTTTATTCGATACCAGTTTCCCGCGTGGACGAATTGCGATTCACGAGGGATGGGTTGATACCTTTCTAGTTGATAATGTGAGAGAAGAACGAACTTGGTCTTATTAGAAAACACGAAAAATCATTTTTCACCACCATCTTTCTTTCAGCCCAGTGACACTGCCGATCCCTTTCGTGGAGGTGCGATCCCGCCCTTGCAGATCAGATAACCTTGCAGCTGTCATGCAACGACCGACATCCTGTCTGACGTGAACTGGTGGCATCTGAATGCACAATTGGCCCAGGGCAGTTTCGGCCGGCCGCAGGGTCCTCGGCCACTAGAATCAGACGAGCTTCCATGTGTTGACACACCAGGATGTACCACCACCAAAGACATCAAGTCTGCAGCAACGCGGTAACGTGCATTTCCCTCCCTCAATGACTCTGAAAATCTCCATTGACAGCTCCTTGTTTCCTCTCTCGTATTTTTATTTTTTGTTTTTGTCTCTGCAGCTGCTTCTGCGGTCTTTCCTACTCAGTCGAAATTACCACAACCGCCGATCGCAACAACGCTGTCGTCCAGCCACTCGACCGGCGGCTGCCCCGGCCCAGACGGACTCGGTCAAGTGCCCGAGTACACGGAGTCTATCCGTCTGCCCCTTCCTCTTTTTTTATGGTATCCGTACCCTCTTTCCCCGCCCTGAGGAGGATCCGTAGATCCAACAAATCAACAATCAAAACATCTCTCTCAGACTCCAGGAGGCCAGGAGTGTCCCTCGCGACCGCCAAGCTCCGCCTCGCCTTCGAAACCTGACGCGAACCGTTCATGACTCGGCTAGTAGATTGCACCTCCGTTTTTTCTGCTGGAGACACATCGCTCGGGAAACTCTGTTCGAGTCCGACGAGCCCGGGATCATGGTGCTTTTGAAACCTGGGTCGTCTTTTTGCGTGCATTCGTCGCTGTTATTCTTCTCAATTTATCCGGGCGGCCTCTGTTTCGAAGCGTTACTTCTTCCCCCAGGTTGAATTGCGCGATAGTGTCGTCCATACCGGCGATTCCGTTCGGATCTCGGCGCCGTTTCGAAATTTCCCTCTTCTTTAACCATTCTCCTCATTTGTCTATTTTCTTGGTGTACGAAATCCTTGGCGATCTGAGCAACGAAGCTTGGTTTTTCCCAATATTGGTTCCTTTCAATCTTCCATTGGAATTGGGTGGCTACCACGTACGCAATGCAATGAATTATACTTTCGGAACGGCACCTGTGCTCATCTCGGGAGTCCACGTCCGTGGGAAGAGCAACGAACACGACGACCGCCCGTCCCGCCCGCGAGGATGGTCGCGGTACGCTGGTGACATCGTCTGTGACCCCACGGCGTGATGGGATGATGCATCTTGCTGCTGCTGCAGGTTGACAGGGCCGTTAATGAGGCGGGTGGTTGTCGTCGAGGGTTGAACCCTGCCGGGTGCCGCGAGCGCGGTACGGCGGTCGCATGGTTGGCGATCTACCTCGCTGCCAGGTCGGTTTGCCTCATTGGGGATGCCAAGCAGAGTATGTGAAAACGGTGTTTGGCGCAGACGGTGGGAGCGAGGTAGACGCGCGTTTGGCGGCATGGCAATTTTGAGGATGGGAAGGAGTGTTCCGTTCCGTGTAGGCGGCGTGATATGGGGTTATTGAGTATTGACTCAGTTGCGAGTGAACGCTTGATTAAGGGGTAAAGTCATTGGTTTGAGAGTTCTCTCTGTCTGTACTCTGGCCCTGATGGAACCCGAATGCTACCGGAGGTGAGGGCTTGCGAGACATCCGGTCGAACTCTGGCCCCTTGCAAAGAGAGATGCCTATGCGGTCCATGACGTGCTTGAGGAAGAGTGACGTTGGGGATTTCAAGTCATTGTGACGGAGCCCAGCAGATAGTAGTAGCATGCTATTCCGACGTCCAGGTCACAATGAATTGGGACCTGGCCGCCACATACTGCTGGCCGTGTAACATAAACACGCTGCTAAATGATCTGTCCAGCCAACTCCCACCAACATGTTTGTGCTCAGATGAGGTATGGTGATGGACAGCACTGGCCCGCTTGGTCTCTGTTAACAACCATCAACCCAGAGTGATTCCCTACCCATTCGAAAGTTCACACGCAGCAACATATTTTGCCATACATTGGCGCGTTGGGTCATTCCTCTCGTTGCTGCCACTGGAAGTCTTCAAATTCTCGAGTATCTGTTCTGGTGTGAGACGCCCAAGTAGAAGCCCTTCAGAAGAGGCTCAAAGACCGACTTTGTCGCGCTTTGCTTCAGGTCTTCTTCAACGGTTTCGAGAGACCTGTATGGGTTGGACCTCCATTTCAAGTGAAAAGGAGGGAAGAGTTCACGCGTTGATAGAGCCATGGATCCAATCAAGCTGAGCTTTGCGTGATCCCCTACCATTTGTCATGGTGTGTGGACTCCGCGAACGTCCAAACTTTGTCTCTTCTCGGGGGGGTATGCTGATGCCAGCCAACATGCGCAGATCATGAAAAGCACCCTAAAATAAGGTTTCCACAGACTGCCAGTCCTTGGGTGGATGGGCTCCAACATCTGCCCTGGGCTGATTCGAAGCAAGCCCTGAGGGTGGTGGAATGACTTTCATGCTTTGATTTGCGACTTCAGGAACATACTGGCACGGCATTCTCAATCTAGAGTGAACAAGTCTGACACTTGATGGCCATGGTCCGTGGTCTGTGACGTGTAAGACATCGCCCTCTTCCCTGTGCTCATATGGTCCAAATTACATCGTGCTTTAATACGCCTGGGGACTGAGAGATAATCTGGACATACGACGACATTGGCAAGTGACAACAACGGCAAACAACGATAGCAGACTGCGCCGACGACGAAGACGGTAGCGGTAGGGGAAGATTTGGCCCTTTATTGGACCACATGTAAGAAGAGTCTGAGGCGATGTGGATGATGAATACAGCGCTCCATGATTCCGTTATACCTCCCATTGCCCATGAGACGTCTGCAATTTAACTCCAAGTCATCATCGTCGCTAAAGCATACCTATGCTTCAGCGAAAGCTGGTTGATCCGAGTTGTTGGCAATCTGGTAAGCAGACATCATCTAGTGCACTATACATGCAACTCTTGCTGTTCCATTTCAATTCAGTCTCAAGTCGATGCACTTTTTTATCCCCCATCCCTAAGACTTGCTTATCCAGCCTAGTCCTCAGAGAGATGAACACTGAATCAATGTGACGGTCAGACAATCGCAGACAAAGGGAGACCCACCGAATAAGCTCATTCATCAACCGTGCCATTCACCTTACCCAGCCAGCCCTAATTTACCACACACATCTTCAAGCGGGAAAGAAGCACACGAGCTATATACGAAGACGTCCGGGCGATCTGGCAATATGCGGAGCAGGTTCACATAAGGAGAAACACATTGAGAGCAAAAAAAAAAAAAAAAAAAAAAAANTTTGAACGGGAAACGTGCAAAAATGAAACTGAGTGCCAATCGCTGACGGGAATTGAGCCCGACGTGGGGGTCGAACCCACAACCTTGAGATTAAGAGTCTCACGCTCTACCGATTGAGCTAGCCGGGCGACTGAACCCAGCTTGTTTGGTGTTGACGACGGAGCTGGAGGAGTGGATTAAGACGGGTTGGTGTCAGGTAGGCCAAGCTCCGGGTTGGTCCACTGGCTTCAGCGGGTCTCCTAGGGCGGGTTGTGTAAATCCGGCAGCAACGAGTGACGACATTTGTCTTTCTGTGCTTTCTTGTCTCGGTAAACGAGGATTTATAAATACGTAGCTGGTACTGGAAGTGTTGTCATAGTTGATCTTGGGTGGTCGTCTCTGGTGTTGGTTGAAAGTTCTCGTGGGTTTGGTGAGACTAATTCGTCTCGGATAGCCATTGCCGTTCTCGTTCGCCGGATTGTAGGTGAAGTCAAGGGTAAAGTGCCTTTCAAACTAGACGAGGTAAGATGACTACCTGTAGTCTGAACACTGACGGAATAGTCCATGGTCTTTCTCGGGTGACATCGACGTCACGCGCGGATGTCATGAGCGACGAGCTCGAATTCCAAGCACGAATCTTACTGATGTTAGTAGTCACGAGCCACTATTCTATCATACTTGGGAGATGAATGAATCATTCCTTCAGATGAACATCAGATGTAAGCCGGTATGTGAAGAGTTGGCCTGTGAGAGTACGTCAAGCCGTGAGCGCGAAGCCTATAATGAGTGTCGGCTGAAGTGAGGAGGAATTCAGAAGGTGAGAGAGGTGACGCTAGTGGATTATCCGGCCGGGGAAACTTGTCCAAGCTGAATGAATGATACCGTCGATGGAGAGTCCGGTGGTGTAGTCTACCGAATTGTGATGGTCGACAACACCGCCGCACTACCTCTGCTGAGGTTTCATACCGTGTTTGCTCAGAAGAGCCAGATAAAGTCACGTCTTCGTCATTCTGAGCACGTAAGTGCTGGGCACGGTCAGATGTTGATCAAATTGCACCAGTACTCAAGCACTAGCTGGTGTGTACTCGCAGCTTCTGTATTCTGTGTCGTTAAGGGATCGCAGTTAGCTTTCCTTGCTGTTACGATGGTCAATAAAGCAGCTGATAATCCTTCTTGTGTTGGTCCTACTTTCTCATGAGAAACTAGGCGGTCGACGCTTTTGCTGTAACGTGACCCGGAATGCTCAGACACGTCATGGTGAAACTACTAACAAGAGTGTGCGTCATGGTCCGGCTCGCCACGGAGGTACCGCTTAGAGTTTTGTAGTAGTAAGGCCAATTTGACGATGTGATTTCAGTAAGACTGTTGATGAGATAGGGCCATGTGTAGAACCAAAACACTATTAGGATGGTCTGTAGCCCAAATGGAACGGCCATCTCAGGGCAGGGCCAATGCTCCACAGAAGTCTGAGCTCACCTACAGTGAACACTCACAGGCTCTGGGTGATATTTCGTGCTCTGAAAGGTGTGCACGTGGCATGCCTGGTGCCAGGCGATAGGCAGACTCAAGCCACAACAGTCATGCTCTACGCCATCTTGCCTCTGCAAATCTTGTCGTGTCCGGCAATATGCCGCTTTTGAATAGCCGTCAAATCTCGAGACCGGGTACGAAAGCACTTGTGTGCTCGAGTACGAGGGTTGTTATAGATTGTATCCGTCGTGGGGAGTTATGCTCAGTAGTAGCACCAGCGACAACGTCCGTTTATCGCAGAACTAGTCGTGATGTCAAGCAAAGACTTGTAATACTCAGACATAATACTTGGCTATTGAATGTGTCAGTGTCTGTGTCATTCGTGACTTGCCTCAATCAGCAACACGCGATACACTCGATCTTGTGAGCATATTGAATGAAGTAAATATGGACCGAGACGAGCTCAAGCTATCGATCAGCTTCGGTATGGTGCTGCTGTTGAGATTTCGATATCTCTTGACCTTGGAGACCCAAGCTGGGCGCTGAAGCCTGTCGTTGGGCGTAGATACGAGCTTCCGGGAGAACCGGAGATGCAAGATACGATCCACTTGTTCGGTCGCGATAGTAATCGTACGGGTTCAGATGCGTGCTGCGGCGACATTTTGCGCGTCTCGCCCACGCCAAGTCTCCGAATATGTCTTGATTCTTTTCAGGCCTTGAGAAGATGACAGCTGATAGCGCGAGGATTCTTTGAGTGACTTTGCGCGATCGAACGATGCGTTCCGGCGTCGGCGCTGCTATCCATACCAATTTTGATCCGGTTGTGACAAGGGCACTGTTTCTTGGCCCAATATCAAGATATGCCAGAAACGCAGGCAGCAAAGTCGACCGAAGCGCTGTAGGCCCTTCTGGAGTGCACTACCCATCCGCAATCAGAGGATAAGGGCGGGCCGCTGCAAGAAGGCCCTGGCAGACTTGTGCAATCCATAACCAGGGGCAGCCAGAGAGTTCTTTCAGGGCCTTATCGGAAGGCCAAAATGCTTCTTTTCTGGTGGCGAAGGCCTAGACCTTCAAACACTACTCATTCCCGTCGCGAAAGCAACTCGAAATGCTAGTTCGAGTGCTTCCAGGCTACTTTAGCAACCCAAAGCCTGGTGAACAGCTCTCATCTCAAATACCAATTGATAGCCGTGGACGTTAAACATAAGTCGGATGGCGCTTGGGCCATCATCTGTTGTTGAAGGTTGCGGCTGTCTTGTCGTTATCTCTAATGAAGCATCTCCGCGGAGCATGACTTACACGTGCGAAATGGCGAAAAGGGTCCGCAACGCCGCGTTAGGGTGGAGGTTGGAAACGACCATCTGAAAGCCTGCAACTGATAACGGATACGATGGATGTATCGATAAAGACCCTCCGAATCAAATCTTTTGTGATTTTGAACTGCTGTCGACGTCAAGACAACACGGCTTGGGACGAGGGATGTGGTCGGATGGCAGAGAAAGTCTAGACCCCGTCACGGCACGGGTCCGGGAGGCCGGGGATGCACGCGGCGACGGGAGGGGAAACACCTGGACCAGACAAGCGGGTCATTAGCGTGGGGGCAGAGTGATGACATAAGCCATGGGCAGACTTTCTTGCGAACAGTGGGTGTTCTCTGCGGCCAGGGGTCTCCTTGGCACCGCTATCTGTATCTTATCTCGACCGACTCCCTAATTGCAGTCCAAAGTCTCGGTCACCCCAATTTGTCGTCTACGAATCCCCCATTGCGAGTTTAGCTCGGGGACCTCTCTGGGGAATGACAGCATCCAGAAAGGGGGAAGCTGAACGGGACCGCAGCATTGCCCAATCGCAGGCCGTCCAATTACACCAAAGTCGGACCGGGAGACGGTACACGGCAGTTGATGCAGGATCAGCATGAAATCTTTGCCAATCTTTTACGAGAATAGAGAATGACGAGAGATTCCGTTTCGTACTACGCCAGGCGTATGATATATTCATGAGAAGATAGAATAGATGAGTATGATGCCAAGCCTGATGTATTTTAGGTCAAGCTGCCAATCGTTAAAGCACCAGCACCTGTCTTTGTCACCGTCCGGCCGACTATTGGTCTAGATTGTAGGGAGGCTAAGCCAGTGCTTGAAAGTTTATCATCGTCGCCAAGGACCCCACTAGACAAGTTCCTCTCTTTCTCACTCACTCACTCACTTCAACTTGGCCTACCTACAGACAATCATCGTAATCATGGAAGCATCATTCGGCCCAACTCCCATCTGTCCCTAGACACATGCCACGACGAGAGGTCCGCGGAGATCGACACCAAAGGTTTAAGCACTCGCCAGTCAGCTATCAGTGTCACTTTCTTATCTCTTGGATGCCAGGGGTGGGGCCTGGCTCACCCGTCCCGACCGCATCTCGAGCGCCTCTCAGAGAGCCTCCAGAGATAAGCAATAAGCTCGTAAGATTCCGCTTGGCTCAATTGCTCCCAGTCTCTTGAGGCCCCGTCCAATCATTTCTCTTGGAAAGCACTCTACTGACCACCCCGGACAGGCAAAGGCTGTATCCGTCAAGACAAGGCGTGAACCTAGTGCCGGGCTCTCTTGCTTGGCCCGTGGGCTCTCTCTCTCTCATTCGAGCCTTCGTTATCTTGATGGCCAGACTAGCTGCGAAGTTCTCGCAATTGGCCGCAGCGTTGTTACCTCTGGGAGACAGCGCGTCATCCTGTTGAAGGGAAAACCTGGGGAAGAGCTGATCTGCCCCAAGATCTCAATAAGCAGCTCCCTCAGCTTGACTTCGGGTTCTTGTCTTATCAAGACTTCACCTAGCCGTGTTCCAAGTCAACATACTTCTTCGACACAGCCTGGCATTGAAAAGTGCCGCTATCTGGGCCTCCATATCGATTTCCACGATTGAGCGGATCGAAGCATCGTGCAAGCCCAGCACTTGGCTTGAGAAACTATTCTGGCGCCTCAGACTACCTACACTTCAGCAAAGAATTTGACATTTCCGCCCTCTTCCCGGCAAGAGAGTCTTATCAGAGAGATCGACGAGTGAGCCCGCTCTTAAGGCTCCCACGCCGCTGGTGCATTCTGGCTCTTAGGCTTGGCCCGCCTCCCGTCCCATCGACACACCTCCAGTACACTCTTTCCCACGCCCCATCTCCCTGTACCTCCACAGACAGAGAGCAAGGGAGCGTTCGCGGCAGACATCCATTGGGATTAGCGCGGTGTCCCTCCGGAGATGCTTCAACCGTCTTCTCTCTGCTGAACACTATGCTACAGAAATGAGGACAACCATATAAACCCAGGACAATATCCGGCCGAATACATGATCTGTTTACCTGTATTTAAGCATTCAACGACAGTGACACGATAACAGTCCACGACAGGGTAACCTTGAGGCACCAAGCGCCTGGAGTCCAGCTCAAAGCCAGCCCGCTTACACGAAAAAGAAGCACTCTGCCAAAGACCCCACGTCATACCACGTCGACTCCGGACGGTTCGACCGAACCTCTCGCCATGGAACTTTCCATTCTTTGGAGGGCACCTGAGGTGAACCCCGTCAACCGCAAAGCCCGCAGCATCCCGGTCTTCAACATCTTCAATGTATACGCACGCGCCTTCCACTTCTCGTGGCTTGGCTTCATGATTGCCGTGAGTAGACTAACAGGCCGAGACCCCTGCCTTGATTGCCGTATGCTAACACACACCCGCTTCCAGTTCTGGGCCTGGTACACCTTCCCGCCCCTCCTCACGGTCACCATCAAGAAGGACCTCAACCTCACCACCGCCCAAGTCGCCAACTCCAACATCGTCTCTCTCGTCGCAACACTCTTCATGCGCCTCATCGCCGGCCCCGCGTGCGACCGCTTCGGCTCCCGCATCGTCTTCGGCTCCCTCCTCCTCATCGGCAGCATCCCCATCGGCCTCGCCCCCCTCGTCAAGGACGCCACGGGCCTCTACATCAGCCGCTTCTTCATCGGCGTCCTCGGCGCCACCTTTGTCCCCTGCCAGGTCTGGTGCACCGGGTTCTTCGATAAAAACGTTGTCGGTACCGCCAACGCCCTGGCCGGCGGCTGGGGCAACGCCGGCGGCGGTATCACGTACTTCGTCATGCCCGCCGTCTACGACTCCTTCGTCCACGCGAGAGGCTACTCCCCCGGCCAAGCGTGGCGGCTCACCTTCATCGTCCCCGTCATCTGTCTCCTCGCCTGCGGCCTGGGCCTCCTCCTCCTATGCGAGGACACACCCACAGGCAAATGGGCCGACCGCCACCTCCACGCCCAGGAGAACCTGCAGTCCCACGGCGTCGTCGACGCGAGCCCTGACGTCGTCGACGTCCCCGGCGGCATCGCAGACCGCAAGGAAACGGCGGCGGGCTCGATGATCTCCGACGAGGAGAAGCGCAGCAACCACAGCAGCAACAAGAACGGGCAGCACGGCGTCCTCGGCGACCACGAGGTGCGCCTCTCCCGCGACGAGATGGTCGAGACCGCGCGCGGCGACACGGTCGTCAACCCCACCTTCAAAGAAGCAATGTCCGTCGTCCTCTCCCCGCAGACAATCTTCCACATCGCCACCTACGGCTGCTCCTTCGGCGGCGAGCTGGCCGTCAACGCCGTACTCTCCTCCTACTACCTCAAGAACTTCCCCGCGCTCGGCCAGACCGGCGCCAGCAACTGGGCCGCCATGTTCGGCTTCCTCAACGTCGTCACGCGCCCGGCCGGCGGCGTCGTCTCGGACCTGCTCTACCGGTACGGCGGCCAGAACCTCTGGCTCAAGAAGGCGTGGATCACCGTCTGCGGCGTGCTCACCGGCGCGCTGCTGCTGCTCATCGGCCTGCTGAACCCGCACGACGAGGCGACCATGTTCGGGCTCATCTTCCTGATGGCCGTCTTCCACGAAGCCGGCAACGGCGCCAACTTTGGTCTGATCCCCCACGTCCACGGCTACGCGAACGGTATCGTGTCTGGTGTCACGGGCGCCGGCGGCAATCTTGGTGGTGTCATCTTCGCCATCATCTTCCGCTTCATGGACAACGGCACCAACTACGCAAAGGGGTTCTGGGTCATTGGGTGCATCCACATCGGGGTCAACTTGTTGGTTTCGTGGATCCATCCCCTGCCAAAGAGTCAGCGGCACTGAAGATTGTCCTGGGGTGATGCAAGGCTCAACTTTCTGTATTGCTATGTAATGAAATGGTTCCGAGATGGACGATATAAACGATAGAGTGGCTTACAGGGACCAAAAAAGGGTTATGCTCGGAGTAGGGGGATTGGGAATTTTGATATCCATGGGCTAGATTTTGAATGTTAGCAAGTTACAATTCAGAGCGATTAAGGCTTTGCGTAATCTACCTTTCTTGCAACGTGAGACAATGAGCGAGCATTATCGAAGGCCTGGACAAACGTACTTCACCCTCCTGCAATGTCTCGACCAATGGTTGAGAACTAGGCCGGACTTAGACCGCGGGACCTCCACCGGTTATGATACCTAGGGCGTGGCCATATTTTCAGCGCTTGATTGATTTTATTTGCTCTAAATTCAGTTCTTAAGGGATCTCTGTCTATCTCCCCGCCGAGGCAATTGCGCATCCGCAAAACCATCTGGTCTTGGTATCATCTCTCCTTTTTTGTCATGGAAACCTCACCCCGCCCGCATTCAGATTCCAGTATCTCCACCATCACAGCCTGCTGTCCTCCCGCACGCTTCACAAGTCGAAAAGCTCTTTGACGATACGCATGGTCTCCTCAGGGCCGCTGACGGCGTGTCCGATGGTGCGGTCGTCGGTGTAGATCTCGTAGTCGTTGCCGCCTTCGTGCGTCTTGTCGCCAAAGAAGTGGATCGTGTCGTAGGTGATGCCGCCCTCCTTCTTGGCCTCGCTCTCGAGGTGGCGCAGGCAGTACGTCTTGTCCCAGCCGGTGGGGAAGACGTCGAAGGAGATCATGCCGCCGATGGAGAAGGTGAGGCCGAGGTGGCCAAACTTCTCGCGCAGCTTGGCGACGAAGTCGCGGCGGACGTTATGGATCTTGTCGTAGTCCTCGAAGGCCTTGCGCTCGTCGTTGGAGGCGTTACGGCCGACGGGGGAGATGTTGACCATGCCGTTGCGGAACTCGATGAAGGTACCGCGCTTGACGGGGATGTCGAGGTCGGCGATGTGGTGGAGGGCGAAGCGGACGAGCTCCTTGTAGTTGTCCTCGCCAATGTACTTGATGAAGCTGTTGGAGGGCAGCGGCTGGCCGAGCTTGAAGGCAGTCAGGCCGTTCTCAGAGAAGCAGAAGTCGAAGAGGGTGGTGACCGGGGTCTGGGCGTCGCCGAGCTGCTCCTGCTGCTTGTTGAAGTCGGAGCCGCCGACATAGCCAATGGCACACTTTTGGCGCAGGCGGGCGAGGAGGTCGAGCATCTCGGGGGTGGCATGCTGGTTTGGAGGTCAGGGTTAGAGGGTTTGGGAGGGGAAAGGGGGAAGGTAGAGCTTACGCGACGGGCGGGAGTGAGGGTCTCGTCGACGTCGAAGAGGCAGATGGTCGTCTTGAGGGGACGCTCCTCGAGAGAGGGGTAGGTAGCCATTGCGAGGGTGTGTGATGGGTGGTGAAAAATGTTGTGAAGCTCGAGCTTGCCGTTTGTGACACCGCAGAAGTCTGGGAAGGATCTACCTATGCCAGCAAGAGATAATTGCAGAGGGCGGTCAGAAGCAAAGGGGTCGAGATTGGAGCTTCCTTTCGGGATGTGGATGGGTATGCGCGGGGTCGACTTTCAGATGGCGGGGCAGGGGTAAGGTCACAGGTAGGTGCTGTGCTGTGGTGGATGCGTTCAGGGTCTGGAGTGGTCTTCCTTGAGTGGGTGGGTAGGTGTTTAGAGGTGATTGGTGCTTTGAGCTCAGGGAACCAAGAAATCTCCCGGGTGGTGAATTGGGTTTGGGGAATGTTTAAATACATCTTGTTCACAGAGTCCTCTTCCAAAGCTGAACATTGGTAAGCAATTGGACGGTGAACCTGTTCTCAAGTTGACAGATTTCGGTCTTTGGTGAGCTTCGGGGTGATCTGTCCTTGTCTTTGAGGTTGTGTTCTGGACAGCTTGGCCATAAGTGAGGGATTGGCATCGAAACGAGATGAGTATGCTCGACTGGACCCAAGCTGGACATTGTTTTGAAACTTGATGTACGCAAGACGGGGTGGCAGTGCAAGTGCTTGCGATTGGCGATGACGATGGTCTCTGTTCGGGTTTACCCAACACGGAAGACTAATAAGAAACGAAAGCCAGGAACGTGTTCACAAGGGCGCGAAATAGTGTGACGTTCAGACATCGTGGCCTGAAGCTAGGTAGGTGAGGTGCTCATGCCAGACAGCGAGTGACAACTTTTAGCGGCCGCTTTACCGCAAGGGGGAGGACGGATGACTGACACCCTGGCTATGGAGGCTGTAGGGCGCTAGGTAAGGTACCAGCCAGTCACCCAAGGCTCACAAGCAAATTTCATGTTGCCATGCCGGCGCAAAAAAGACTAATATGCCCCAGTGACAATTCTCACCTGGTTTTCTTTTTACTCATTGCTTAAAAACACCACAAAAATATATGACAACACTTCTCAACTCAAAGAAATAGATTCACCCTCATACATACCGTACCTTCATTACGCAAGCAATCTAGCCATGGAACACCACGCAGTCTCTAAACAAACTTTTGAGTATCAAAACGGAAATTTTAGGTGAAGCTGCACTGTCTTATGAGTATCAGGCATATTCATTCTGCTTAATGTTGAGACCGCGCTCTTATTTTTGCCACTTGGTTGCCTCGGCCTCACGATGCTATCAGCCACATAACGAAATACGATCCATCGCCATGAATCATTCTTGAAGATGGGGATCACATGGTGCAGGATACGATTTTGAATTAATCGTGCCAAGAACCCATCCCAAATCAACGCCTGCAAAGCCGCCCCGAAGGAAACCAAGCCACCTTGGGACCAATTGCCCGTAAACAAAAAAGCAAAGCCGACGCTATCTACACTCGCCAAAGCCCCCCTCGTTCAGGAAGCCGGCGCACCAGCCTTGAGCATCTCCATCTCAGGCAGCGTGAAGCCGTTGCCGAGGTACGCAAAACGGTTCTGCCTGGCGTTCTCGTATGTGTAAACCCAGTCCTCGCCCCTGAAGTGTTCCAGCATGCGGATGAAGTGCATCCTGCTCCCTGGGTGCAGGCCCGTCACGGGAGCGTTCACCTCGCCCTGTTTGTACCAGGATCTGCACCCGCCCGTGAATGCCGTGCGAGGCATGAATGCGGCGGTGTGCTCGAAATAGTCCTCGACGGCCGCCTCCGACGGGGTGATTGACCGGATGCTTTCCGTCTGGCACTTGCGGATCGTGTTGGCGATGTAGGTGGCGATGTGCTCGCTAAGTGTAAAAACATCACCGTGGGCGATGGGTGCGTTGGGACCAAGGAACTCTGAGGCTGTTGTTAGAAAAGGGGTCCATATAGGCGGGGTGGAGTTCGGCTCACTGAAGTAATTGGGCAGGCCTGCAACGGCGAGGGACATGTACGCCTTGGGTGTCTGCTCGGCCCAGATGTCCTGCAAGTTTCCGTTCCGGCCGGTGAGAGGAAACGAGGGGCGGAACGAAGAGTCGAAGCCGGTGGCACAGACAATGGCATCAACTTCGAGGACTTGTCCGTTGTTCAGCTCGATCCCGTTGGCCACGAACCTCTTGATAGCATCCGTGTGAAGAGAAACCTTGGGGTCGTGGAATGATTCGAGATACCCGGGCGCGGGAGTAAGTCGCTTACAACCCAGCGCAAAGTCGGGTATGAGCTGTTTGCAGAGCTTCTCGTCACCCTTGAGCATCGCCATCATGAACTCTTTTGTCTTGCCCAAAGCCCACTTCTGCTGGGGACTGCCAGCCACGAGTGCTACCGCGAACTTAATGTTGGAGTCGGTTTCCAGGGTCTTTGCAAACTTGTGGTAGAATTCCGGGTCGTTCTTGAACCGCTCAATCTGTGCTGGCGAGAAGCGCTCTTCTTTGTCCATCTCTATTTGCTGCATTAGAGGGGCTGAAGGGCCCATCTTCATTGTTGCCACCCGTGGTGGGATGATCAACGTGGGCGTCCGAATGATGTGATGGAGCTCCTTTACATCTGCATCTAGGTGAGCCCAGTGTAACGCCTGGAAAGATGAGCTGGTGATACTTACGAGGCCGAATGGCTGGCACTATCTGTACACCGGACGCTCCGTTACCGATTACAGCGACCTTCTTGCCTGCGTAGTCAAAGTTCTTGGGCCAGTTTGCGCTGTGGATGAGGGTGCCCTGGTAGTCTGAGATGCCCTCCACGTCTGGTAATTTCCACTTGCTGCTCGAGTCAGGATCCGCAGGTCGTCATTATGGAGGAGAGTAACATACTTGAGAATTCCTGTCGCATCCACGACAAAGTTGGCATGGTCGTTGATGATGGTTCCTGTTTCTAGGTCCTTGATTTGCACTTCCCAGACGGCCTTCGACTCCGACCATGATGCGGCAACGATCTGGTGCGACGTCTTGATGTATGGACGCATATTTTCATCGTCACATATCCGGCACAAGTACTCCTCAATCTCGGCGGCGGGTGCGAAGAAGCTCGACCATGCAGGGTTAGGCCTCCAGGAGAACTGGTAGTTGTGGCTGGGCACATCGCACTTGCAACCCGGGTAGCGGTTCTCGAACCACGTGCCGCCGACGTCCGCGTTCTTCTCGTAAATCACAAGTTCGTACGTCGAGGGGCCGAGTGTATTTCTGAGAGTGCGAATCATGTTGATCCCGCTGGCCCCGGCACCGATGCCGATTATACGGATTGGGCGCGGCGTTCCGAACGGCGCTTCGCGCACCGTGTAGGCGGTGTTGCTGCGGACCGACTGGCCGGAGCCGCTGCCATGGCCGTCAACATGCCGTGAGAGTTGGGGGATAAGTTGGCGTGTCATTGTCGGTGTCGTTGTGTTGGAGATGGCTGGGTGGGCAGTGAGAGACGGAGTAGATGGTTTATATCTCAACTCAAGCAAGAGGCCTATGCCGAGGAAAGCTCTGCCAAGGTTTTGCAAGAGCTTCCTTATCAAGCAAGGTGCAATCCCGTTGAGCGTTTGGTGGGGTTACGGAGGAGAGCGTAGACAGAGGCAGTGACTAGGAAAGCAGGGCCGTTTGACAGGCTTGGTGCATTCATTGGTTTGTACGGAGAGCAGCCAATAAAGACACAGGAGCCCATGGAAGAAGCAAAATATGGGATGAGACGGGCGATGATGACAACGGAGGGAAGAAGAAACGAGAATCCATTGACATGGATAGGCCCTGAGAGACATCGCCCGGTTCAGCAAGGCAAGGACGGGTAAAGTCTGTCTGAGGAGAGCGGCTGGATCAACTAACACCACGACCACACCACACGACTTTGGCCACCACTGCACACAATCAACTAGCGCAAAGAAACCCTCGTCACAGAGCATATTAAGTCAAAGTCAAAAGAGACAACTCACATGAGACAAACCAGTGGAGTTGAGTCCATCCAATGGATGGGGTCGCCTCAATTGAAGCCATGTTGCGTGGGGTCTGTAAGGAGAGCCACTGTTGGTCGATTTACGACAAGCAGTTTATCTTTCTTGGCTGGTGGAACGGCAGAGCTGTGGCTGCACGTATCCAAAGAGCTTGGAAACAAGGCTGGCCGATGAGGAAAACGACAGTATGGCTTGCTTGCACGCTTGCTAGGCTTGTTACGGTCAAGCATGGTTTCGATTAGCATAGGGGCCTTTACTGGATGCAGTCGTAAACTGTCCAACCACGAGGAGAGACCAGGTCGAGGGTCTTTGGGAGCATGGATCCAGTGCGGTGAATGGCGAATCAGGACCCTCGCCGTCCTGATGGAGGAGGGAGGTCTGGAGCCGCAGCTGGATCGTGGCAAGTGCCGGGGACCAAGAAGCTCGGTGGATGCTTCGCAGAGCCTCCATTGGGAGATGCCCTGGTCCTGCCCCGTAGCCATGACGATAAAGGGCATAAGATTACAGGATCGGATCCTTGATGCCTGTGTCAGCAAACGGCATAGGCCATGGTAACCCAAGTGCCGGCGGAAAAGCGCGGGATATCGTGGTGTCTGGTTGCGCGAATCGGAGGGTAAAGCATCGTGAAAGGGTCGGACCCAGTGTCGATCGGCCGCGTGGACGGGATGCGGTGCAGCACATCCTTTTGGCGGAGGGAGGCTGTCTCCGTCGCGTTTGCTGACCACTGAGACACGAGATCTGGCGGGAAGCACGAAGCACAAGATGCACAAGATCCTACGGTGTTAAGATGCGCAGGGTTGATATGCGTGGGTGGTGTCTGGCAGGCAGCTGCAGCTGAAGCGTGCAGCAAGGACGTGCATGCTCTGCCAAGGATGTGATTGAGGTGCCGCTCGGCGTGGGACTTTTCTCTTCTCTGTCTCTCCCATTGCCCTGCTAGAAGGATGCAGAAAGACACGCGGACGGTTTAGTTGCGGAGGCACGGGGGCCATTTCCGAATGTCGGCCTATCAAGACTGCAGCTGCGCCCCTTTGCCGTCTGGTCCTTGGCCAGCTGGGTCAGTACATAAGCACGGGGGCCGGAGACCGAAAAGAGAATCCGAACGGACGGTAGAGAGAGAAAGACATTGTTTCTGGGAAGAGGTTGCCTGGGGCTTGCGCTGCAGAACGCCTCTTGCAAAGGCTCTTGCTCATTGGCTGCTTTGCGATTGGATGTTGGTGTTGGTGTTTGGTGGGTGCAGATGGAGACTGAGGCGATGGCAAATGGGATGCGGTCGTTCCGTTCGTATGCATTCGACCAGTGAGCGGTCGACGTCCAGGCCCAAGTGCTGTGTACCGGAAGTACATTAGCGCTGCCCGGCCCAAGCGAAGTATCGGATACTTAGTACACAGGCCTCAACTGTAAACTCTACAATCACAAAACCTTCATCCAACAACTCAACATCAAGACCGACCAGACGTCACCAATTTAAACCTTCTGCCATTTCAATTCAGTATGCTAATAAGGCGAATAACCGCAGCAGACCTCTCCCGGCGTCCACGATAAGCCGTCTCCTCGCCAAGACCTTTCACCTTTGTCCAGAACGAGCTAGCTGCCTAATGTGAGCGCTCCAGTACATGGCGTGGGTGGCAAATCATAGCATTCATCTTGAAGATGTGATTCTTGGGTATGAATTGTCGATGGGTTTTTCAACAATGCCCGTTGGAACCGATCCAGATCCGGAACTCGACAAAGATGGCTATGGTATTTTGCACAATCGCTTTCTTGGCAGTCAAGTCCGTCGGGACTGAAGAAGAGTCCAACGGTAGCCACAGCTTGTTAGTTTCAGGTCGAGAACAATGGGAACACTCCTCTGTCGAGAACCCGAACACCATCGGCGCAGTCCTTTCAAGTCTGGGCTCATAGCCACCACGCCATAACCGCCTGGCACCACGCGAGCGTCCCGCCATGTGGTTCAAGCCTGACGACGTTGGCAATAGTCCCAATTCCAAGTGGATGGTTGTTAGCCATGCGAAGCTTGATCATGATCTCTAGTTGTCGATCATTATGGCCATCGTGTAGAGTATATATAGATACTGCTGAGTCTCTCAATAGCACGTTCTAAGTTCAAAGCATCAGCTCGTTCTTTTCTTCGCTTCCATTCCTTCGTTCTTTACAGATAGCACACTCCCTTCATTTCAATATGCGCTCATTAACCATTCAAGGTCTTGTCCTGGCCCTGACTGGGCTGGGCAACGCCGTGACAATCTCGAAACGCAAGCTCTCAATCACTACCAGCCGTCCCGTAGGCTTCAAGTATCTCGGCTGCTATGCCGATTCTCCCGGTAACCGACAGCTGGCTCGTGCCAGTTACGTCGACTACAGCCGCATGACGGAGGAATCATGCATCGCGTTCTGTTCGGCCAAGGGCTTCCCATATGCCGGTGTCGAGTACGCTTCCGAGTGCTACTGCGACTATTCCCTGGGCCCCCTCGCCACAAAGCAGCCCGAGTCCGACTGCAACTTCGCCTGCACCGGCGACTCTACAGAGCCTTGCGGTGCCGGAGATAGACTCAGTGTCTTCACGACAACCGCTGCCGCCGCCGGTCCTGGTGTCAACCCCGGGCCGGTGGGCTGGGCCTCTCTAGGCTGCTATAACGACAACATTCCCGGCCGGATCCTTGCTTACCGTACCGGTGTTGCGGCCGGCGACAGTCTCATGTCAGTCTTACAGTGCACCACCGCCTGCAAAGCCGCCGGATTCTCTCACGCCGGGGTCGAGTACTCTTCCGAGTGCTACTGCGACAATCAGATCCTTGGCACCGCCACCGGTGGCCAGACCGGCTGTAACATGCTCTGCTCGGGCAACAGCACGGAGTATTGCGGCGGAGGGAATTTCATCAACGTCTACAAGTCTTCCGCAGCGCCCAAGACAGCAAGCACCGTGCCCGCGGGCTGGACTGGCCAGGGTTGCCTGAAGGACAATGTTCTCGGCCGCGCTCTCGGCGTTGGCATGGCTGTGGCGGGCGGCCCCGCCAGCATGACGGTCGAGAGCTGTGTCGCTGCGTGTTCCGCCGCCGGATACCAGATTGCTGGTGTCGAGTACTCTCAGGAGTGCTGGTGTGACAACCAGATCCAGAACGGAGGCGTGCTGACTCTTCCGACGGATGGCTGCAACATGCCTTGCAGAGGCAACACGTACGAGACTTGTGGCGGCTCGAACCGCCTCAACATCTACGCGTCTTACAACCTGAACCTGGCCCTGCCCTCTAGCAGTTCCTCATCCACGGTTGCGTCTACTTCGTCTTCGAGCAGCACGGTCTCCTCTGCCTCCTTGACGTCTACAACATCTGGCTCGTCTGGGTCATCAAGCCGCCCTAGCACCGCTTCTAGTACTTTCAGCAGCACCACGCTCACTTCTTCTGCCGCTATAAGCACACTCTCGACCTCGACCACTCTACTGACCACCTCTTCCTCGTCCGCCTCTTCCTCGTCCGCCTCTTCCTCGTCCGCCTCTTCCTCGTCCGCCTCTTCCTCGTCCGCCTCTTCCTCGTCCGCCTCTTCCTCGTCCACGTCTTCCAGCTCTACTTCCAGCTCTACTTCCAGCTCTTCTTCCAGCTCTACTTCCAGCTCTACTTCCAGCTCTACTTCCAGCTCTTCTTCCAGCTCTACTTCCAGCTCTTCTTCCAGCTCCAGGTCAAACCCTGCAAGCTCTTCCTCTACCTCCGCTCCCATCTCTTCATCCAGTTCCTCGGTAAGTGAACCCAGGCATAATCCGATGCAAAGAAGTACCCCATACTAATGCTTCACAGACTGCCGCTACCTCGACCACAACCACTTCATCTTCCGCCAGCGGCGCCTGCGCCGCTCCCAGCCCAACCAGTGAGTTAACCCGATCCTATCCCTTGGCAACTAAAACTGACTTCATTCTAGTTGCAAGTATGTGTTCCGCACCCGCTTGAAGAAAGCTTCCGGTTACCATTCCATCGACATACTAACCTGAACGTTTCCTCCAGGCGGCCCGTACGTAAAAAACTCCGGATGGGACTACGGCACCAGCAACTGGACCATCACCGGGGCCGCTACCGGACGCATCGTCGGCGACGGGTATCAAGCCAGCGGCTGCGGAGCCCTGTAAGTCGCACACAAACGTCCCCCCCACGCACGACTAAATTACCTTCTTACTGACTGCTTCTACTTTCTTTCAGCCTCTTCGAATCCGCCGCAGGAGGTCTCATAGGCCGCTTCACCCAAACACTGACCCTGCCCCCCTCGGCCACGGCCAAGAAGAGGATCGTCACCGCATACATCGGCCGCATGAACGAGACGCCGTCCTCCGCCGGGGTGCCGACATTCGGGTTCGCCTGGGACACTTACCCCATCCCGGACGTCTTGGTGTGCGGGTCGACCAACAACCCCTGCAGGAACGTCAACACGCCGCTGGCGACCTACTCCAAGTACGCGTGGACGTTCAACATCGCGGGCGGCACACATTACATCATGTTTGCGTTTAATTGGCCCAAAGGGAGTGAAAAGGCGCCTGTTCTGATTGATGACATTACGGTTGTCGATGCGTAATATTGGGGGGGTTGGTCAAGTTGACGAACGACTTTGTTAAAGCAATGCATTTTAAGTGAAGAACAAGAACGAGAATTCAGAATTCAGAGAAGCGTGCAGAAATTGTGACATGGATGCTCATCTCTCAGCATTAGTTTAACGTCTCAGTCACCCTCATACCCGCCCTCACTAGTCCTCTGGGTGTTCAAACTGTGGGGTTAGAATTGGTATCGTGCAACTTGAGTGAACATATTGAGCACGGCTCTGCCGGAAACTTATTCGAAAGCCTACGAGTGACCCAGATTTAAATACTCACGTAGCATCTCAGTCGTGTGTCGTGTACAAATACCCAAAGTGCAACATCATCGCCCGGCGAACCTGCAACGAGGCACCGGGAAGCGCAGCGCACCGACGTCGTTGAACACCGCCCCCACATTTTGATAAGCCAGCTTCTCTTCCCTCACGACTTTCTTATCGTCGCGAAATTTCCTACAACCCCGCGGCATCCCACCATCCCCCTCCCCCCCAAAAATGTCTTCATCCTTCTCCTTCGGCTTCGGCGGCGATGACATAGAAGACGACGCCTCTCCCGCCCCGGCCTCCGCGCCCGCCGGCCCGGGGCCCGACAACACCCCGGCGCCGCCCGCGGCGGCCGCGTCGTCGTCATCGTCCGCCTTCCCCGTCCCCGGCAAACCCCAGCTCCCGCCCACCGGCCACGACCTGAAGCACATGCTCGCGCAGCTCCCCTCGAAAGTCGCCTTCAGCACCCTGGACGTCGCCCTGGACGACGGCACCGCCATCGCCATACCCCGCCGTGAGCTGTGGGACGTGCGCGTACAGCTCATGGCCGAGGACGAGACCGCCGCCGGCCCCGCGGCCGAGGGCCTCGGCAGCCACGACGTCAAGACGGGCGTCTACGAGGGCGGGTTTAAGAGCTGGGAGAGCAGCGTCGACCTGGTCAAGGTGCTCGCCAGCGGCGGGTACCTTGATGCGCTGAAGCAGCGGCCCCTCCGGGTCGTAGAGGTATGAGAGGACTTGCGCCGGTTTAGCGTGGAGTGGCGATCGATGATGATGATGATGATGATGATAAGAAAGGGGCTAATGTGATTGACGGCACAGCTTGGTTGCGGCACGGCGCTGCCATCTCTGGCGATCCTGCAGTGGGCAATGAGGTATGCGACAGAGAGGTCGCCGCTGCTGCTGACGCTCGCCGACTACAACCCGACGGTGCTGCAGCTGGTGACGCTGCCCAACTTCATTCTTGCGTGGGCCCTGGAACGGAGGGACCAGAGCCCGGCCCTGCAGGAGGCGTTCGCGCTGGAGGACGAGCTGGAGCTCACGCCTGAGGTGCTGCAGCAGTTCCAAGACTTCCTCGCGTCTTCGCACATCTCTCTCAACTTCATTTCCGGCGGTTGGTCACAGGAGCTGATCGACCTACTGTACGAGAGCCAGTCCAAGCTGGACCAGCAGACTTACGACAGGGACAACATCAACAAAGACTTTGATACCCTGCTCATTGGGGCCGAGACAATATACTCCCCGTTCGCCCTGGAGGCATTTAATGAGATGGTCTTTGCTATTCTTAGCAAGGAGAAGGCGGAGCGGGGAGGCAGCGGCTGTCAGTCACAGGCGCTGGTGGGAGCCAAGAGGCTGTACTTTGGCGTCGGGGGTTCACTCGACGACTTTGTGGACAAGGCCAGAGGGAAGGGCGCGACGGTGACCCAGATCGCGGAGGAGACGGAAGGTGTCCGGCGGGGAGTCGTGCGCTGCACGCTGAGTTCTTCCGGTTAATAGAACCATCGTTCCAGTCCAAGCTGTCGGGTGACGCTCATCTGTTTATGGTATTTGTTTGCCACCGCCGGGACGATGCCGTGCGCGATTCGCTGCCTTATCGAACCTGTGTCTTGGGAGGCCACGAATGCTCTGGCGCACCGGCGCGAATTGGGTAGAGGTCCTTGCCGTCGTTGAGCATTCTAGGGGAGCCAAGGAAATTTCCATGAGGTGCTGGCAGCTGGCAAGGCGGAGGGTCTCGGGCTGTAGCTGTGAGTCCTTTCGGAAGGCATCCATCGTCCCAGACATTGTCGTAAGACGCGGGGACCTGTGGCATGAACCAAGACCTGTCGACGAATGCTGGGCACGTGAAACGTCAAGCCTGATTGATGGGCACGGCTGTGGCGTTGCAGAATGTTCATCAGCCTGGCTTTCTCTTGTCCTGCATCTGCAGCAGCCACGGCGTGGTACCGAATCGAATCGCATCACATCGCCAATTCCAGTACCGGCATTCCCGTCCGTGGCACCGGATCGCGGCCTTGTACGTCACCCAAGTCTGGGCTGCAAACTTTGGGGGTGATTCGGAAGAATATCCATTCCAGCAGGGTGTCATGTTGAAACGCTCCTTGAGGCAGAACCAGGCTTCGCTTGTCCTTTTTCGTCCGGCCAAGAGTAACTTACCACAATATGTCACTGGCGTTGATGGCGGAAAGCTGCATGTGAATGAGCTGGGAGCACAGAGGGCCAAGCCTGTCACGGAGCTGCCACCCCGTCAGCTTGAAACTCTGCTGAAGGCGAGGACATCGATATGCTGGGCTCCAACAAAAATTTTCACCGATAGTTGCTCGCGGAGTTGCATTTCCATGATAAACGAAGTTGTTAATGACTGATATATCGAATCGTTCGGACGACACTCGAGCCATCAGATGGCGTTCCGTTGTCGGCCGCGCGGGGGACTTCCAGATGGATGCCCACAAGGGGACGTTATGGAGAATAGACGAATGGCTAGAGCAGGGTACGGAGGGGGAATTGTGGGTGAACCGGGAGCTGTTAGTGTCCGAGTCCGTCGATTGGAGGTCAGGCACAAGGCCCATGGCGCAAAAATGCAGGTACCGTGCAAGCCGTGAAATAGCGCGCATGCTGGGGAGATTTGTCCAATGTTGGTCTCCACAATGGGTCTCCAACGGGGCGCATTGAAATTGGTCCTTTTTTCTCTCTCTCAGATATTGGCATCTTGGAATCGCAATTGGGCAGCGGCCCAGGCCCTGACGTCGTTCCATTGCATCTCATTGCACAACCGATGGAATACGCCCCCGTTCGCCGATTGAGAGCGAGATTGGCTGCGCTTGTGCGATATGATGTTGCAGTGCTATGTGCTATATCCGTCTACACCAGCCAATATGTGCAATATGCGTGCATGTATCGCGTACCGTGCCGTGGGAACGAGAGTTCTGGAGAGAGGGGCCGGATGGAATGCGCGGCACGGCTCAAGCGGGTGCAGGCGAAGAGCAGAATCTTCTCCGGCGCCCCTCGGTAGATCCTCATCAGGCGATACCTGTCAGGTCAGTACCGTCGATTGGGGAGGACAGGCCGCTGGTTGGCACCGTCATGATCGGTGAACGAGTGTACCGTTCCAGCATGATGTGCGCCAGACTATCGTTGATGGCGACGGCCGAGCAGTCACTCACCTCTCACAGGTGCGTCAGGCCATCCATAATCGCAGCATCGAAGCATGTAGAAAAGCAACTTGCTACGTCCGCGGCAGCTGACCTGTTGTCTCAAGCCCTGCTCGTCAATGCTTCTATGGGGCGGAAACAAACAGACAGACAAAGTTGCCAGGATCTAAATGACTTTGCGCTAGAAGTCAATGGACTGACGGTGAGAAGCGGAAACAGAGCAGGCTGGGTCGTCGGTGAGGGTGACGACGTAAGTGTCGCCGCCGCGTAGCCGCGGGCTGGGTCCTAGCACATCAGGGTGAAGGAATAGAGGTTCGGATGCTTGGAAATACCAACGCTGCCGAGGGCGTCGTCACCTCCATTTTGGCGTGGTGGGGGAGCCTTGAGCTGTCAAGGTCAGCCTGCAGCAACCATCGGATTGACGACGAACGGCGACTGGTCCGCGGCAAGTAGAGTTTTTGCCTCTTGAGATAGAACACGAGATGGAAAGGAGGGTGGAGGGATGGACGCTGTTGGCTGCGCACGCAATTGCAGGCTGAGTTGGCTGGGCGTCAGCGAGCATAACAGCAGCGTCAACAGAAGCAGGCTGAGATGGCAATATGCTCACATTCCCATGGGCGGCGAAAAGAAGAAGGCGCTTGGGGGAGACACACAGAAGGTACCTCGTCTGGGCTGTTGATGGCGCGCGCGCCATCTTTCGGGCGAGAGATGTAGCTGTCGGCGCTGAAAAAGAGAATGAGTCTTGTCCCCTCCCTTGCTGCGCCTCGAAAGACCCAGATCGACAGGAACCTCCCCAGGACCCCCTCGTCATCGGGCCAGAACGAGAAAAGCGGGTACCAGAGCATGGGCGAGAGTCAGAGACTGGCGCAAATCAGGTCTTGGGGCATCTCTTGACTCCCTGAGTCTTCTTTGGCCCAGTTGCGGCGGGTGTCACTTGCGGTGGACTGAGGTGAGATGGACCATTTGCCCACTGGATTGTGCCATTACGGATGCCGGAGGTGGACGCGACGTTGTCACGCTGGACGGTCGACCAGGGCCGCTGCTCGCCCCAGCTGAATGGATGGAAGGGTTCTCTCAGAGACCCCAGCTCAAAAGACCAATAGGGGCGCTCGGGCGACTCCGGGGCACATGGGTAAGAGAGGGGGGACGTTGAGCGAGCTTCGCGGTCGACGACGGTCGTTGGAAAAAAAAAACTGGAGGTGTGTTGTCGGCAACTAAGGTACCTAACAGTTCGGGCGACGGCGCATAACGTACGCGCGGGCAGAGTGGTTACCCTTCCAGCTGTTCCAGGCCAGCTAACGCCTCATTAGACAGCTCAGCTTTAAGGTAGGTGCTGGTAAGCAGCTAGGAAGACAGCCTAAAGTCGCAAGCTGTAACAGGTGCAGCATCGTCTGGCAGGAGAGAAGCGTGCTGTTGAAAGCAGCAGCGAAAGAAGGAGACGGCGCACCACAGAAACCTGAAGCCTGGTGCTCGTTAGCGTGTGGCCTCGGGTTCGCCATGTTCCTCTCTGCGACAGGGGTCCCCGTCCAAGAATTTTCTGCCCCAACCCTGATTAAGCTTAGCGCCGCGCCCCTGTTGCTGGGGTTGCTAGGACTGGTGGGAAGGAAGGAAGGACGGACGGTTGGAGAGGAGAGGTACTTGCAGGTTTACACCCTCCCAGGCCATCGTCGCTGCTTCCTCATTTGCGACGAATTGCGCTGCGCCGACTGGACGCCTGCTGGCTGCTGCTGCTGCTGCCATGGAGGTACCGAATGGCATCGTACTCCGCCTGCGTAAATCACGGGCTTGGGAGAGGCTGGAGGCAGGCGCCAGGTGGGAGCCGTGGCCGTGGTGCCCGCGCCGTGGTTCACTTTGCAGCAGCAGCAAGGAGCAGCGCCTTCCGCGCAGCGCGGTTACTGTGTGAGATGGCTTTTGTTGTGATTCCATCGCCCTTCATCGTCGAAACGCCGCCAAACAAGCAAGCCTCGACTGTGCGTAGCTCCTGTCTCGCGTGCTCGCCTCCCATCCCTCACCTCACCTCACGCCTTCGTCCTTCCGTTATTAAACTCACCTTGCGCTCCTCTCAGTCCCGCGCTTGATGATCCTCCATTCCACCCGTCTCCATCACCAGACCCAAACTCAACACACAAACAAATCTGTCCGTACACACAACACAGACAAACATCAACCCACGCAAGATTACCACCCATCGCGCGTCCACACCCCCGGAATTCCAACGTCTACCCTCGAGCAATATCCAGGAAAAGCTCCGTCTGCTACCACCATCCCAGGTACCGCTACTGATGTAAGTCGCATGCCTCCGCCAGAACCCGACCCGCACACCCCCCTTCCATGCTCTACCCCTGGATCTCTGTCTTCGCCTAATTTCGCTCCTTCGACACGGGGAAGCCAGAAGCCTTTTTCTACTCCTGGGCCCCCCCTCGAGCCATTGCCCGTTTTCCTCTCTTGTTTCCTCACGAGCCTTCCCGACATTCGTTGTTGACCTTTTTTTGCGACCTTTACAGTAGTACGATACCTAATACACCAACCTCTACACTCGTTCACCAACTTTAATCTTCACAAAAAAACAACCCAATCCGTCACAATGAAGACCTTCTCCGCTACTCTCGTCGCCGCGTTCGCCGCTGTCGCCCAGGCTGTCCAGCTTACCAACAGCGACTTCGCCATCACCGCCGGCCAGCCCTTCACCATTACCTGGTCCGGTGCCACCGGTGCTGTCACCATCAACCTGAAGAACGGCGCCAGCACCGACCTGAAGACCGTCGCCGCCATCACCAGTAAGCCCGCTGCTTCGACCTGGTATGGTCTACTCACAGTATCAACATGACTGACATGAATGCAGCTGGTGCTACTGGCAACTCCTTCACCTGGACCCCTTCTGCCAGCCTCCCCGCTGACACCTACGCCATCGAGATCACCGACGGCAGTGAGACCAACTACTCTGGTCAGTTCCAGATCTCTGGCGCCTCCGGCGCGGCCACTGCCACCGGTGCTAGCTCCACTGCTGCTTCCGCTTCCGCTTCGGCCTCCGCTTCTGCTTCCGCCTCTGCGTCTGCTTCTGCCTCCGCTACCGTCACCGTCACCTCCGCCGCCTCCTCTACCGCCTCCGAGACTGCTGCCACCGTCTCCTCTGCCGCCAACTCCACCATCGCTTCTACTGTTTCCACCAGCACCCGCGCCAGCACTCGTAAGTCTCTATCCCGGTTCTCTTCATGGCGAGATTCACTAACAAGTAAACAGGCGTCTCCTCCACTACTGGTGCCACCACCTCCCCCACCACTGTCCCTGGCAGCGACTCTGTCCGCCTCGGCTCCCCCATTGCCCTCATCGGCCTCACCGTTGCCGCCATGCTCTACTTCCAGTAAGCGTGTGTGTTTTACGAGGACGAAAAGGGACAGTCATGAGTCACTTGACTGGTATATGATGGGAACAAAAGGGTTTAATATATAGTAATGCGATCCAGGAACAATCAGGATGAGGCGTTGCATATGGGGTCTAGCTAAATTGAGTAGCTGGACTCGATGAAGACGATGACAACGGACGGCGTACCACTTCTGTGTATTGTATTCAACTGGGTCTGTACACAAGCATAGTCAATTACAGCAATCAGATGCATTGTTGCCTCTTACCATTCATTCGCCAGACCAACTTGTGGCCTGTTCGCCTGTGACCATCTGACATCTCGATTGTACAACGGCAGACCCCTCATATCCTCCGTGCTTGCATTGCCTATTCAAGCGACATGCATGACCTGGCCGTTTGTCCTCGAGCGACGTGACATTCTGCCAGTGCTTCCTGTGCGACGCTGCATGCGGGTCACTCGGGCGCAAGCATGCAGGGTACACTGTAGTCCGGGGCGCATCCGCGTCCGAGGGGCATTTAGAAAATCACACCAACACAGCATCAAGATCTTCTTCGGTCGTTGCATTTAAACTCATCCACGAAACAAACGAATTGTAAAGGTCTCCAGAAAATAAGGAACAAGAGACCGGTTTGCTCGACCCTCCACGTGGAGAGGCTGACGCTGACGTGGACCCCTTTGGGGCCCAAAAAAAAGGGGGGGAAAGACTGGCAGCCGTGGGGAAGGCAGAAGAAGGAAGCAGCGAACCAACGTCGGTTTCGCCTCCTGCCGATCAGCAGGAGAGGATTCCCACCACACAGACACAGACACCCGGGCGAGGGCAACGGGGGGGAAACAGGTTCTACGGCTACTGGTTGGGCGATCGGATGAGCCAAAATGTGTAGTTTGTTCGGTGGAGAAATCGAGGCTGTGAAGGAAAGGATTGGGGCGCTTGTCAACGTGAGACGTCTGGGAAGGGAACGAGATGCTGGGCTTTCTGGCATTGTTCTAGCGTGTGTATTCTGACGTGTGGTTTGAGAATTTGCTGAATATGTCTTGCTTCATGATTTGACGTTGTCCATCATCTTCCTCTCTGTCGATGGGGTTAACGCGGTCAATTCCTTCAATCGCATCGTTGTTTCCATCAACATGGGCTTGAATTTACCCAGATTGTCCGTCTGCCAGCTGCAATCTCGTATATGCTATCATCTTCGTATTCTACAATGGCGCGATCTTTTCTATAAGGCCCAAAGCAAGATTCCAGGGTTGTGACGGGGAATGTGTAGCAATATGACAAGCTCGAATCGTCGTTGCTTATTCTCGATGGGCTTGTTGCTTCTATGTACACGATGGATATCTGAATTCGCGAAACACTAGACAGGAAAGAGACGATGATGTCCTAGGCTTGAATGCAGCGGCGGCGCCTCTCTTCCGGTGTCTATATTTTTGGTGGCTTGAGAAAACAAGAAAACGGAAGCCCATCCCGACGGCATGCTTTGTGTCTTTTGATAATAATACAATTCAGAGATTCGACGCTTCATGCCAGAGACAACTCCTCAACGTGGGCCTTAGAGATGGCTCTTGACCTTGGTGTCGTCCGACGCAATGAGCACGACGACGCAAATGTCGTCAATCTTGCCGCCATGCCAGTTCTCCTGGGGGAAGTACTTCTGGACGCCCTTGGCAAAAGGACCGTCGTGCTTGCGGTTGAGGCTAGCCGACTTAGCTGCCGCGGTAATCTCTGCTGCCAGGACGCTTTGCAGCGTCAAGAACTTTGAAGGTGGTCGTACTGAGGCATCCTCTGAGGGCTTCGTAAATGGCTTGAGGTTGTCGACGACACGCACGCCGTTCTTGCTGTCAAACCAGGCCCCCGTCGTCGTCATGACGTTGCTCACGATGCGAAGTATGTCCTGGTTGAAGAGGTTGTCCCACACGCCGTCTGTCGCAAACACCACTATGTCCCCGTGTCGGAGGGCGTGTTGGGTAACGTCGGCGTCGGCGGGGAAGTCGCAGAGGTTGGCGCCACCGAAAGCAGCCATGCGTGCTGCCACAGCCGGGGGCACGATGGAAAGCTGGTAAGGGGTGTTGAAGGCGTGCGTTTGAGGCTCAGAGTAGGTGTGCACGGCGTTCAGACGGAGCTGGATGAAGCCCGAGTCGCCCAGGTTCGCAACATCGAGGTTTCCATCCGGAGAGGCGACAGCAACGCATGCCGTGCTTCCTCCGGCAGGAACCGTCTTGTCTTCACATATCGCCTGGTACCCGGTCTGCATCAAAGCCTGCGCCCGCAATGGGTCCTTATCGCCACTGCCTTTTGTCGAATCGTTTTTGATCGCATCGTGGCCATAGGCTGACGAAGCCATGTAGTCGCAAAAGCCGTGCGAAAAGTCTGCAGGATCGACACCAGAATCGACCCAGCCGCCGACACCATCGGCGACGCCCAGAGCTACCGACCCGGATTCGCCTACCCTACTGACGAAGAAGGCGTCATGACCGCTGTCTGGCCTCGATCGCTTGCTGCGATTCAGTTGAATCCGATTGTATGGATTGAAATGGAAAATATGTGTCGAGGGATCGTACGGTCGGTCTTTGCCAGTGAAAGAGGCTGCGACGTGATAGGAGAGCTTGGATGCTGTCGAATCGGAGCTCATGCTTCTGGTCGTCGAGATGTAGCGCTGGGATAGTGGCTTTGGAGGGGTCCGTTGCTGACGCAACAGATACGTCGGATACAACGAGGTGCAGGCTGTGATGCAATCAGCTTCTTGTCCTCAACAGATATCGCATTGTCTGAAGGTATTACCCTTAGTCAAAGGCTTGGTATGAGAGAGCTGGACCAGGGGCTGGCGCAAAGCGATCACCGCTGCGGCCATTGCTTCCAATGTGCAGCGACGTGTCGTGTTTCTTGGAGATGCGTTTGCGGTGCTTCCGCAGTCCGCATGGTAACTATCCCCGCGTCAAGTTTGAAGGCGACAGACGACGACGTATAGTCACCTCGCTGCGGGCTCAACAACGCTGTCAGCTTAGGATTTCATATGGAAAGATGGGAGCTTCCTCGACGCGCACGAGCACAATTGGACACTTGCGACGCGATGGGTGCAGCAGCCGTCCAAGGGATGGATGCAACATCCACCGATTTGATGTCATATGAAAAAGCACACCCCAGATTTGGCAGGGATGACACCTCCGCCATATTCCCGCTTCTGATCACGTGCACCCACGGCAGCACGGAATGCCCGAGTCCTTCTTCACATTCACCCGATCCTGGTCACCTGTGGAGAACTTGGGCTTATTATCAGGCTGCACATGATTGGCCGGTTGTCCCGCTGGCCCTCGGGTATTCGAAGTCGGAACCAGCAGCCAAATCTTCGATGATGTTTGATTTCGCCCAAACGCCTCCCATAGGATCATATTACGGTGATCCGGCCAACTTCTCCAACCACCAACGCCCCGCAGCACACCTGCAACTGCTCAAGCATCTCTTGGAGTTTCAACAAGCTGTTTTTGACTGTATCCTCGCGATCAATCGTTCCCGAAAACAACCGCCACAATGGCAGCTCTCCGCTCTTCCTCTCGAGTCCTTGGAACGGCCACGAAGGCCGCTTTCCGCCCTATCGTTACGATCCCTCGCCGTGGCCTTGCCACCCCTACGGATGCGCCCGCGGTCAAGGAGCCTAAGATGAAGAAGTTCACCATCTACCGCTGGAACCCCGACACGCCGACCGAGAAGCCTCGTATGCAGGAGTACACTTTGGACCTCAACAAGACGGGACCCATGATGCTGGACGCCTTGATCCGCATCAAGAACGAGATCGACCCCACTCTTACCTTCCGTAGGAGTTGCAGAGAGGGTATCTGCGGTAGCTGTGCCATGAACATCAACGGACAGAACACTCTGGCTTGCCTTTGTACGTGTCCCCCTTGAGGGCGGGGGCAGAAACTCGACTCTGCCGTCGCCTTCGATCCGGAAGATGGGAAAGCATGGCTAACCAAAGTCCAGGCCGTATTCCTACTGAGAGCGCGTCGGACGTCAAGGTCTACCCTCTGCCTCACACCTACGTCGTCAAGGACCTCGTTCCCGACTTGACGCAGTTTTACAAGCAATACCGCTCAATCAAGCCCTACCTGCAGAGAGACACTCCTGCCCCTGATGTACGCCGAAATCGCCACAACTCACTTAAAGGTTTACGCTAACTCTTCGTAGGGCAAGGAGTACCGCCAGAGCGTCGCCGACCGAAAGAAGCTGTCTGGTCTCTACGAGTGCATTCTCTGCGCCTGCTGCTCGACTTCCTGCCCCTCGTACTGGTGGAACTCTGAGGAGTACCTCGGACCTGCCATCCTCCTTCAGTCCTACCGCTGGCTGGCCGACTCCCGTGACGAGCGCAAGGCTGAGCGTAAGGCCGCCCTCGACAACTCCATGAGCTTGTACCGTTGCCACACGATTCTCAACTGCACACGTGCCTGCCCCAAGGGTCTCAACCCCGGCAAGGCCATTGCCGAAATCAAGAAGGCTATGGCTTTCTAAGAAGCGAATCGGAAGTTGGTGGCGGAGGTTTCTACAGGTTGGAGTCATAATCTTGGGCGGCGCGTTATTGGCTGTATACTAGGTAGTGTGTACTTTATGAGCATGGCTGGAGTTTGAACTCCTTGGACACACTAAAAGGGGACTCTGAATTCAGGCTTTCTTTTGTTTCCGTTACTCTACGGCTCACTGATGAGAGATTACCTGTGTGTCTGGATGTGGTAAAGCAATGCAAAGCGAGGGGGTCGGACCTCAGAATGCTACTGGGTCACTGGGTCTGTGGAAGAGGCAAAAGGGGGGGTCAGGTGGACGATGCAACAAAGAAAGTTGCCACATTAGAGTTGGCCGTGGAACGGCGGCTTCATGATAGATACCTAGGGTAACCCTAAATTATTTACAATTCTTCAACACTGCGGCAACCGCGTAGGCACGTGCTTTGAAACTCTCGAACGCGATATTGCGACAACGAGTTGCGAATTGATTATGGCTGCACTACAAATGGAAACCGTTTGATCATTGAGCGCTAAGCTGTTACCGAGGGTCCACGTAGTCACGTTGTTTGAAAAGTGGCAATGCGAATAATCGCGCGCGATAGCGAGCTATGGTCGTGAAGTCATGGACTTGGGCCTTTGCATCGAAAAGGACCCAGTTCCACCCGCACCTCGGCAATGGGGTTCGGGAAGCACCGCAGAACTAGCACGCAATGCGAAAAGCTGCAACAGGGCCAATTGCGTTCAATTGAGAGACAGAAACGCAGAGGCAAGAGTTGCGACAACTTCAGAGCAACTCTTCAGAGGCATAGTTCAAGTGCGCAATATGTATCGCAACCCCAAATTTTGCGGATAAACATAATTCTTCAATGGCCGCTGATCCAGGAGGGCTAAGCTTTCGTCCGGTCGCACTGATGATAGGTACCCCGGATTGGATCTTCGGAATTTGACGGGACTTATGCATGTGAAGGTGTGGCTTTCCTGGAGTGTGGCTAGTGTGGCTTCGGCTCCTCGGCGGATGTCCAGCTTAGGTTCGTATGGAGACGGAGGGATAATCACGAATCAAGACAGAGTGATTGGCTGAATCGCTTGTGGAATCCTTTCCTCGCAAACCTCTCGACAGGTCGTACCCGGTAACCTTTTCCCACCCAAGTTGTTGACATCGACTGGAGGCAGCACCTCGTTCTGGAGACCGATCCCAATTGAAGGTACGTGTGCAATTCTGGCAGTAGCAGGTCTTGGTGGACTTCTCTCTTACTAACCCGTTGCCCGCAGGCCTGATCTCTCTCTTCCGACAACGGTTAGTCCCGACCATTCCCTTCCACGCATCCATCCACCCGCACAGCATCCTCGGCCGTCAACGTCGTCTGCCACCCCCACGACCTGAGCATTCAGGACCACGAATACGCCAACAACCTGACACAACAATACTGACACTCGACAATAGTGTTTATAGCAAATATGGCCTCCTCAATGGCGCTGAGGAGATTTGCTGCCGCCAGACCTGCTGTAAGCATTCCCTCTGTCGTGTGGCAACCTTCGACGGAATTTATGGCCGGCTTCGAGAAACAATCCCGCTGACAATTCTCAGTTCTCGCAGGCGCGCGCATTCTCCACGACTAGATCCGCCGCGCGGGTCTTCGCGAACCAGCCCCTCCGTGCGAAGGAGGCTTCTCCCTACGTCAGCAACAAATACCCCGTTATCGACCACGAGTACGATGCCATTGTCGTCGGTGCCGGTGGTGCTGGCCTCCGTGCCGCCTTCGGTCTCGCTGAGGCTGGCTTCAACACTGCTTGCATTTCCAAGCTTTTCCCCACCAGATCCCACACCGTCGCTGCTCAGGGTGGTATCAACGCCGCTCTGGGCAACATGCACGAGGACGACTGGAGGTGGCATATGTACGACACCGTCAAGGGTTCAGATTGGCTCGGTGACCAGGATGCTATTCACTACATGACCCGTGAGGCTCCTGCCTCCATTGTCGAGCTTGAGAACTACGGCTGCCCCTTCTCCAGAACCGAGGACGGCAAGATGTGAGTGCCATTCCACGACCTAGCTGTGAGATCCTTCTTGCTTACAGCCCTTTGCAACAGCTACCAGCGTGCTTTCGGTGGTCAGTCTCAGAAGTTCGGAAAGGGTGGACAGGCCTACCGCTGCTGCGCCGCCGAGGACCGTACCGGTCACGCCCTTCTGCACACTCTCTACGGCCAGTCCCTCCGCCACAACACCAACTACTTCATCGAGTACTTCGCCCTCGACCTGATCATGCAGGACGGCGAGTGCCGCGGTGTCCTCGCCTACAACCAGGAGGACGGCACCCTGCACCGTTTCCTCGCGAACCACACCGTCCTGGCTACTGGTGGTTACGGACGTGCTTACTTCTCCTGCACCTCCGCCCACACCTGCACTGGTGACGGTATGGCTATGGTTGCCCGTGCCGGTCTGCCCAACCAGGATCTCGAGTTCGTCCAGTTCCATCCTACTGGTATCTACGGCGCTGGCTGCTTGATCACTGAGGGTGCTCGTGGTGAGGGTGGTTACCTCCTCAACTCCGAGGGTGAGCGCTTCATGGAGCGTTACGCCCCCACCGCCAAGGATCTTGCCTCTCGTGACGTCGTTTCCCGTTCCATGACCATGGAGATTCGCGATGGCCGTGGTGTTGGCGAGGACAAGGACCACATCTTCCTGCAGCTCAGCCACTTGCCCGCCGAGGTTCTCCACGAGCGTCTGCCCGGTATCTCTGAGACCGCCGGTATCTTCGCCGGTGTCGACGTTCGTACCCAGCCCATTCCTGTCTTGCCCACCGTCCACTACAACATGGGTGGTATTCCCACGAAGTACACCGGTGAGGTTATCACCGTTGATGAGAACGGCAAGGACAAGGTCGTCCCTGGTCTGTTTGCCTGCGGTGAGGCCGCCTGTGTCTCTGTCCACGGTGCTAACCGTCTCGGTGCCAACTCCCTGCTCGACCTCGTCGTCTTCGGTCGTGCCGTCTCCCATACCATCCGCGACAAGTTCTCTCCCGGCACTAAGCACAAGCCCCTTGCGGCTGATGCTGGTGCTGAGCACATTGAGGTTCTTGACAAGGTTCGCACGTCTGAGGGCCCCAGGACCACCGCCGATGTTCGTCTTTCTATGCAGAAGGCTATGCAGACTGAGGTTTCCGTTTTCAGAACACAGGAGTCCCTGGATGAGGGTGTTCGCAAGATGGTTGAGATTGACGCTCAGTTCCCCGAGGTCGGTATCAAGGACCGCAGCATGATCTGGAACTCCGATCTTGTTGAGACCCTTGAGCTCCGCAACCTCCTGACTTGCGCGTAAGTAACGTCCTTGTTTAAATTTGTTACACTTGACGCTAATAACTTCACAGCATTCAAACCGCCACTTCTGCCGCCGCTCGCAAGGAGTCTCGTGGAGCCCATGCGCGCGAGGATTTCCCCGAGCGTGACGACAAGGAATGGATGAAGCACACTCTGTCTTTCCAGAAGCAGCCTCACGGCAAGGTCGACCTGAGCTACCGCGGTGTTATCGCCAACACCCTTGACGAGAACGAGTGCAAGGCCGTCCCTCCTTTCAAGCGTGTGTACTAAACCATCAATGTTACGATAGACCAGGTGTCGGGTGTTTTGGGAGGCGCGCAACGGGAATGTCGGAACAGCAGAGGATGAAGAGAAAGAAGACTGGGGAGAGGAGGCGAATCATAATACCACGATAATTTTCAGTTAATGATCGTGGGAGAAGCCGCGTGGGGAACAAGTTACCTATCCTTTTTGGAATATGCTGTATGGGTTAGGTACATGCACCGCAGGCTTTCGGGCTTTGGCTCTGGAGTTAAAAACGTGTAAAGTAGGAGGAGAAATTCATTTTGTTCAAAGAGTAAACTGAATCAGTTCAAACTTGATTGTCCCTTGCCATTCGAAATTGATGACTTGGATATTTATCTCCTGCCTCTTATAACTTCCCGTGTTCACGGTGTTCATGGTGTAAAATAACTTCGTTCCACTCTGGTCTTGTTGTCACGACCACCCTTAGCTGGCCGTTCTCATCACACCGCGTCGAGATATTTGGCTCAGCCAGGAATGTGCCAAACTAATTGACTTCCACCGTTCCTTACTTTATTCAAATAGACACGCCACGCGCCGTCACGGTCACATGCACCAAGTGAGCATATGGGTAAGACATTGCGCGAATGGAGACGGTAGTTCACAGCAGCAACATATCATTGCGAGCTACCAGCAAGAAAGATACACTACATTTTCCTTCCTGGTTTTTCTTTTTTGTTCCATCAACATTTTCCTCTCAGCCATTTTCAAGGGGTGGGATCGGCAGTGAAGTACGGGAGAGAGTAGGTCTGATCAGGCTCGCTGGTGAAGTAAGGTAGAGAATACGTCTGGTCGGGCGCAGACGTGGATTTCGAGCAGGGAGGCGCGGTGTAGGACGGCCAGGGGCGGCAGTCGGAGTGGCATCTTTTGGCAGAAATGTTAGCTGTCTATACTTCTCTCTCGTGGAATGGATCGGCAATGGGGAAAGAAAGACTTACCCGCCATACCACTGACCACACTCGTTGACGTAGTCTATGCAGACGGTGCGCTTGCTGCATGAGTCCGTGATGATGGTCGGCGGCTTAACCGGGGTCACCGAGATGCTGGGAGGCGCGGTAGGGCGAGGCGAAGGCTTGCCCGGGATCTTGGTGATGGACTTTGTCGGCTTCGTAGGCTTTGGGCAGGGAGGCATCGTGGGCGCAGTGTCCGGCTTGCAGGCATCGTAGCAGCTATCATCCGACATCAGCAAAGGATCGTTGGAAGCAACGGCAGGGAAACCTAACTTACCCTCCCCAGCGCACGGTGGGACAGGCGGGGTTGATTCCGTCGATGCAGATGTTCTGGGGGCAGCCAGCCTTGCCCGGCTGGATCTGAGGGGCAGCAGCGACGAAGCCAGCGACGCTCAGAGCAGCTGCGAGAAGTTGAGTCGAGTGCATCTTAACTTGTAAGTCGTAGAAGAGTTCTGAAATCTGCAGATGTTGGTTTGTATATGTGGAGAGCGGATTCTGGTTTTGTGCTGGATTACACAAAAAACTTTCCATCAGTCAAGCCGGACAACCGGGTTCCTATATAGCCTCACGGCCTGCGCAGACAGGTTGCACGTACACCCGCGGCGGCTTGCCCAACAGCCGACTGGGATAGTTTCCAAGACGGGAAGACGGAGGCTAGCGGGAGTGTGTTTGTGCCTGTCTCGGCCGCAGGGGAGGAGTGAGCTGCCATTGCCCTGCCCCGCGAGATATGCGCCCTGGTTGCCAGTGCACAAGTCACATCGCCAGATAAGTTTGCTTCCATGCCCGCCAAGCACAGTCTACCTTGCTTCGGTGTAGGTGCCAAGAGACGCGGAAGCATGCCAAACGTGAAAATAGCTTACACAGGGCCACGATGTAGGGGAGAAAGGGAGCGCATGCGGATGGTGGTCGAAAGTAGCGTGCGCCGCATGTGCAGGTGGACAGAGCGGTGGATGGGGTCGACGATCAACGATTGGTGATGAGGTCAAGGTCTCAGTTCTCGGCTGTTTTCGAGCAGTCTCGTCTCAGACTGCCCTACCAGAAGGGGTATCCGTATTCAGGGCTGTTGCAAGAGGCAAGGGGGATGTCGAGTGGGCACCGCGGGGAGTTACACTAGCACAGTTCCTTTGTTCGTGATACCCAGGTGTGGACTCGAGCGATGTCTAGCTGATGTAAGGATACCATCAACGGTCTTCAGCTCGTTGCAGGTTATAAAATTCTTGACGAGAACCCATTGTTGAAAAGCGACGGACAAAACTCCGCCTAGGTCGGCCTGAAAGTGGCTCTCCAGATGTAAGCCCGGGCTGAGAGGCTTTCGTGATGTTGCCCGGCACCATGCAACATGCCCGTATGTGGCTGGTCCATTGCTTATACGGGGGAGTCAAGATAACCGTATCCAGAAGCTTTCTGCTCCTGCCAAGGCGCTTGTTTCGAGGGAGCGGCGACCTGGACCCCTGCCAGCGAACGGTACGGGCGGCGGGCGGACTGATTTGGGCTGATTATATTCGAAATCGACGTCGAGGTTGGATTCGGGTGAGAGACTCAGCGGTTCTTCGGCCCGTCTGAGCAGTTCGTCCACAAGTTACAAACAGGTCAAGAAATGCAAAGTCTCAGACTAAGTTGCGGCATGTTCCATCGACTGCGGAAAGCCGTTCACTGGTAGTAGGCTATCACGAATCCTTGGGACTGTGTGATATGGACCCGGGAAGCGTGGAGCTAGCCATGGATGCCAACTCAAGATCGTACAACTGCTCCCACCGGCTGGGAGGAATGCCACCGGAAGCTTGGGAGGATTCGTATCTGCGACAGGACTCGGGCGTTTGGTCTCTGACGGTTGAATGACATCAGCCCAATGACATTCAGTAGGGCGCTTGAGATCGAGTGGACGCACGAGGGGGAAAGAAATGAAGGGATGTCTCGTTGTACGGGCGACGTTCGGGACCCCTGGTGCAGCCGAGAGGGAAAGGCAAAGGTCCGCAACGTGCAAGGGGCTATGAATAGTATCCGATCATCAACTGCCTGACTTGCTTCCTCTCTTCCTGATTGGGGCAATCATGTCCAAGACATGGAAGAACCTTACCTTACCTGCAAACCCTCTTGCTACGGCTGTCTCTCCTTCCCGCTGTCAGCTAAGCCCAGATTGTGACTGTGGCATTTGCGGGGGATCATCGACACGGAAGGCGCATACGTCGGTGATATTTGAGACATGCGGCGCTGGGAAAACCTTGGTCAGCTCGAGTGGTCATCGTCACTTTGAATTGGTCCGTCTTACCTAGCTCTCTTCTTTTGCTTCCCTGTTGCTTCTTCCGCACTTCGAGCCGAATGTATGCGCTGCTTCGGAGACATTATTTTGCCCTCCAAGCGCCCGCAACATTCCTTGAATGTGCCTAATCGGACGTCAGCTCAAGGCTGGGCAAGACATACGAGCGAGGCGCCCTACCCTTTCCCGTCAACGCTCGCAACGAACGTGGAAGGCTCCGTCGATCATTGACAGATCCTGCCACGAGTCGCGAGCTCGTCGATCCGGCGCGAGCCGACCTGCTGACTCTCAAACCGTCCCTACCTGATCGGGACTACCATCATCAACCGGCCGGTGATCATCGATCGAGTGAGGATGGCTGATCATCAGGAACTCCTATTTTTAGACGAAGAGATAACTTCTTTGCAACCGCCCAAATAAAAATAAAACGATCAACATGAAGAGATAAAAGAAGTTCATGAAGACACTTCCAGCTAGAGACAGCAACCCTCATTGAAAGACATCGCGATGCCGGATCTGGGAAGCATCTCGTGCAGCACCATCATAGATGCAAATCACCCATCGCAGTGGAACCGTTGACGTGCCCGGAGGAATCCAAGCCAGCCTTGGCGAGAGATAGCCAAGGTCAGACAGCGTCAAAATCAGGGCAAATCCTTCGACAGGCGTGGTCAGCTTGTGGTTTGTTACACAAGAAGCCAACGGTTCGTTTGTATCCTATGCCCACGTCGTCAGCTGCATCATGCTGGGCAATACAGAGAACACCATCTAATGTTTCAAGCGGGGACACACGCTCCCCTGTCACTCAAGAACCGGCTGTGCTCACCGGCTCGTCGGGTACCGATCCAGGTCCTTCGCATGGTCCGTTGAACCAGGACACTGGCCATGCATGTGGCGCGGGAACGAATCATTTCATCAAAGTGACTATTCAAGTTTGTATTTTTGGTTTTACTCCTAAACGACGCCGGTGCTGGTATCAATCAATGCTGTTCATAAAGTAGGCACCATGTAAGGTATGCAAAAGAGAACAGACCCCTACAGCTTATTTCTTCTCCTCAAGGTATGCCTTCCATCCCACACTCTGCAACTTGGCTGCCTTTTGCTCCACCTCGGTAGACATGTTGCTCATGTACTGAGCCATCTTCTGCTGGTACTCAAGGCTGGAAGAGCCAAGGATCTTGACAGCCAGCAGCGCGGCGTTTGTTGAGTTGTTGATGCCAACGGTGGCAACAGGGCAACCGCGGGGCATCTGCACGATGCTGAGCAAACTGTCGTGGCCGTCCAGGTGGGTGGCCTTGACGGGAACACCGATGACTGGCACCGTAGTTTCAGATGCCAGCATACCGGGCAGGTGAGCAGCACCGCCAGCTAGGTTTCATGTTAGCAATGTGATCTTTGGAAAGTAATAGGCAAAGCATACCTGCTGCGATCAGAACCTTGATACCACGCTGAGCAGCAGTCTTGCCAAGCTCTACCATGCGGTGGGGAGTGCGGTGTGCAGAGGTAATGTCGAGGTCGTAAGGAACCTCGAATTTCTCGAGGATCTCGAAAGCCCCTTGAAGGACCTTGAGGTCGGAGTCAGAGCCCATGGTGACGACCACAAGAGGCTTGTCTGAGTTCCGCGAGCTGATCTTCTTGGCCTTGATAGGAGACTGCTGGAGACGAGGCTGCCCGGACGAGGCGTCGATGCGAGCCTCGCGCATATAGTTCACCTCGTTGATCAGGGGCGCAGCCAACTGCTCCAGGTTCACGCCATGTTCGTAGGACGTGACGGTGATGTGGCCGATCTTACGGGCCGGCTTAGAAGACTTGCCGTAAAGGTGGAGGAAGATGTCCATCTTGTCGTCGTACAGGGACGTGGTGAGATCAACAAGCTCCTCGTGAGAGTCTTCGCGCGCGCCGCCCAAGATGTTCAGCATGATGGCACTAGAAACACGGGGCTGCAGCTTGATGGACCGCGGGAGCATGTCTAAGATGGAGTAGAGTTGCGCCTTGTACTGGGACATGTAGGGCACAGCCTCAATGGTGTAGTGGCCAGAGTTGTGAGGACGAGGGGCAACCTCGTTAACGGTGATGGTGCCTATCAGATGTCAATCCAAGATCAAATCATGACGGCGTTGGAAACTCACCATCCTTTAGGAGGAACATCTCAACAGCAAAGACACCCCTTCCCTTGAGCGTCTTGACGACGTCGCCAGCAACCTGGCGGGCCTTCTCACAAACATCAAGAGGGACTCTGCGAGGAGGGTAATACACCTTAGTGCAAATGCTCTCTTCGTGAATCGTCTCGACAGCCGGGTAGGTGTGGACCTTCCTCAGCTCGCCGTCCTCGTCCTCGGTGCGGACGACCATGACGGCAAGCTCCATGTCGAAAGGAACCCACTTCTCGGCGTAAAGCGACAGCTTACCCATCGCCTGAATAGCTGCCTCGTAGTCCTGAACGCCATTGACTTTGAAGTTGCCGCGGCCATCGTAAGAACCCTTGCGGGCCTTCAGCATGAAGGGGAAGCCGAAGCTCTTATAAGCGGCCGACAGGCTCTCCGGGATAGCGGGGCTGGACTCGATGGCCATCTGCGGTGCAATGGGAAGGCCGGCTCTGGCAAAATGCTCCTTCTGGAGGAACTTGTCCTGGATAAGGCGCAGAGTCTGCCAGTGAGGGTGAACGGGAACCTTCTTGACGGTGCCGGGAGCAGTGATAACGCCGCGGGTCGCAATCTCCTCGAGGACCTCGGTGTTGACGTGCTCAATCTCGACAGTAATGACATCGCACATGGCCGCAAGCTCCCTGATCTTTGCGGGGTCCTTGAAGGAGCCGGTGACATGGCGGCTGTTCTGGTTTGCCATCTTCGCAGGGCAATTGGCCTCGTCGAGGATGGCGATATCGATGCCGAGAGGCCCCGCGGCCTCGCACAGCATCCGGCCAAGCTGGCCGCCTCCAAGGAGGCCGATGGTAGGCTTCTTGACCATGTTGGAAGGCGTGAGGGCGGGTTTGGTGTAAGTGCGAAGGAGATTGGAACCAGAACGGATGCGATGGTTCAAGAACAAAAATGGTGGAGAGGTGGTTCCCGAGGGAAGAAACGACTCATCAATCCCGCATTAACAGGGCGGATGGAGCAAAGTTTTGAGTCGAAGTTTAGAGATTTTGACCTTTTCGGGCAGGCGGTGAAAAAACACCCCGCCGTTATCGTCGCTGTCGAGCCCCACCCCCACTATGACAAGCCTACAGGGTGAACGGCAGGACGCCACAGGGCCCCCCTGGTCCACCAAAAAATGCCATTGACATGCCCGCGCTTTAGACGTTGTAATTCTTCGACCTCAGCCCCCCCCTGCCTGCCCATGAGACTCATTCTCATCGCCCCTCCAGATTGAGATTTTGAACTGCCACCACCACTACGCGCTTGTGTGGAAGGCCGGAAATCATGGCGGCAGAATTGTACGACGGGACGATTTCCGACAGGATACAGTGAGTGAAAATGCCAAGCTGTGCTCTCGTTTTGTGTTGTTGCCCAGCTGGCTCACCTGCATGAATCATCTAGTCCTCTCAAAATCTTCGATGCAGCCAAGAGCCAGGACAGGTTTCTCAATGTCTCTGCGCCCATGGTGAGATACAGCAAGGTAGGAATCCCGGAACGTTGCTCTGCCGTGAGAGAAATGAAAACGATCTCACAAATTGTCAGCTTGCCTTTCGTCAAACGGTTCACGAATATGGTACCGACCTGTGCTGGACACCCATGATCCTGTCCAAGGAGTTCAACCGCAACAACTTTGCGCGTGACAGCGGTTCGTCTTTCACCATTACCAACTGAACCGGCCCAGAAGTTGACGAATTTGAATAAAGATCTCACAATTTCAACCCAGGGCGTCCAGCCCCCCACGATAGTCCAGTTCGGCTCAAACAGCCCCATAGAGCTCGCCCGTTCATCGTCCTTGGCCGCCCCTTATGTCAACGGCGTCGACCTCAACTGCGGCTGCCCCCAGTCCTGGGCCTGCGCCGAGACTCTCGGTGCTGCGCTCATGGAGAAGCGCGAGCTTGTCCGCGACATGGTCATCGAGACGCGACAGCGTCTGGCAAACGACGGCTGGCACGTAGGCAAGGAGCGTGATATCGACAGTCCCAAGGGGCGAAGTGTCAGCGTCAAGATCAGGGTACACAAGGACTTGAGGAGGACGATGGACTTCATCGACACCGTCATCGGCAACCCCCACGATCGCAACATTGACTTCCTCACCATTCATCCCCGTACGCGCCATACGGCCTCCAGCACCCCTATCAACACGGAGTCGCTAGGTATCCTGCTGGAAAAGTATGGAGACACCCTCCCGATCCTCCTCTCTGGCGATGTCTTTTCCATGGCTACGTTGCCGCTATCTACTGTTTCAAAGACAGTATCGGAGTCAAATGGACGGATTGCCAACGGCTTCACACCTTTCACTCCAAGCGGAACCAAACTCGCGGGTCTCATGTCCGCCCGTGGCATCCTCGCCAACCCGGCCATATATGCCGGTTACGAAGCCTGCCCCTGGGAGGCTGTCGAGTCCTTCATGCGTCATGTCATCCGTGCCCCTATTCCCGTGAAGCTGGTGCAGCATCACCTCCACGAGATGGTCGGCCCAGGCATGGGTCCAGACAAGAAGGCGCTGCTTGACAAGCAGGAGAGGGCTGCGCTGCAAAGGCTGGATAGCATGATAGACGTGATAGACTTCATGGACGAGGCAATCAACCGCAAGACGGGTAGGACAGACGGGTTGCGACGTGAACCAGCAGACAGTTCAAAATTATCTATACCATGACGACTTGGTCGTATTCCGCAAAGATTTCATCCAGTGCATGTATTAGGAGCACTATCGAGGTATCGTGCTATCCGAAGCAGCGCTTGCGTCATGAGCTCTCAGGTTCCCACCCTCCTGAACGCCGTGCCCTCGGTGCTTTCTAGATTCCAGACGCGAGCCACATTGCTCGAATGCAAGGCTGCCTAAAACGGGATCCGTATGATATACTAGGGTGATGCCGCACCCGTGGTCAATTGCCTTTCGACCGCCAGTCCGCATGCCGTGAAGATCGATGGACCTCCCAAACGCCGGGTCCCTAAATAATTACAATATTCAAATTGACGATCCTCGTGCCGTAATTGATGATCCTCGTTCTGCCCCAGTATTTTAATCCAGGACCTCTCCCTCATCCTCATCGGATAGTCTCGCGCGCTTCTGGTCCCGACCCTCAGAATCAGACTCAACTTCCTTCCTCTTGCCTGGAGATACGGCGCCGTTACCATTCGCTCTTTCCGGCTCCTTGAGAGTAGCCTGTGATCCAGACTCGGTGTTGGTGACATCATCGCGGCCATTGATGCGAGCCCTGGGACTTTGCGTTCCCCTATCAAGTTCGAAGGGCGTGCCCGCCGTCGATGAAAGGGCATCCTGGCTCATGGGGTCTCTCGGCTGCCTTGTGTTCTCCAGATCGAAGGCCGGCGATGGGAGAGATGGGTTCTGCTTCCTCAGCGGGTTCTCCGTGTAGAATTGTTGCATGATATCAATTGCGCGAGTGCATTTCCTCTCGTTGCCCTTCAGGGCCTTCCACCACGGTTCGCCGTTGACGTCTTCAATTTTATTCTTAGTGTGCACACTGGCAAAGAATATGGCGCAGATGGCTACATCGCGAGCCTCAAGCAGGAGAGGGATCGATGTGAGGCAGGCGTCGTTGCACCAGGCCCATGCCGACTGGCGCAAGTGCTTATTGTGGACAATGTCGAGCTGGCCCAGCAGTTCGAATAGCCGCTGATAGGGATTGTCGACCATTAGGTCAAAAGTAAGCAGCTCCAACATAAGTTCTTCGTATGCCAGGATGCTGTCCCTCCAGCGCCAGTATTCCTTGCTCATTTCATCAATCATGAGCTTCGGGTTCTTCTGCGCGACTTTTGCAACGGTAATGATGATTTCTTTCGTTTTACGGCAATTCTCTTCTGTCTTGTTCGCAAGGAAGAGAGCTGTAGCAGCAATGTTCTGTTCGATCGAGTCTGTTAGTTCTGGCTCGGCTTGGGCTTTCTGAGTTCCTCGCTTGGATCTGGGAAGGGACGTCTGCGTCTGACACTCGTCAGACCCGAGCTGGATCGTAACGGAATCAAAGGGGGCAGCGGAAATATCTCACATAATGGTGAATGCCGCCCTTCTCCTCAACCATGCTGTATCGCATGTAGAATCGATGGAAAAAGACGCCCGCAACCCAAAGAGTGATCTGGGGCAGATCGAGCAGGACGCCGGCTTGGTAGATGAAGTTAACACCTTTTGCGCGTCGAAGTCGTTCTTCCGCCGGGGAAATTCCATCCAAAACGCTCGGCGTGCTCAGTGCCTCGTCGTTAGTGAAGTACCACTGATTGGGTGGGGGCCCAGACGGGCTTTGCGCCCTTGAGCGCTGTGGCGATCGCGCATCTCGTTGTGAAAGTGGTCGAGGCGGTGAGGTTCGCGAAGAGTGTGTCGGAGGAGATGGAACGGCTGGCGGTACGTCCAGGCGACGCGCAGGAGATCTCGACTGCCGATCTGGCCGCGGAGGACCTGGAGGGAGAGTAGGCGGCTGATAGGCCTCTCTTGATGGCCGATAGCGATCGATGCTAGCCATCGCCGCAGTTATGCTAAGGTGATTTTGGTTCGGCGATTGGCGTGGTGCAAAAAGATAGATTGGTCATGGGAAGGTGGCGCGCGCTGTCGCAAAGTTCGAGATGGAGTTGGATGATGCAGTACCTTGGTCTTGCAGGAGTAGTGGATTTTGGGTCCTGTTTGAGTCGCGTTATCTAATCGCGAATTTACTTCCACGTGACCTTGAGTAGCCACTTAAGACCCTTGACTTGGCCCGTGCCTTGCTCTGGCGTCGGCTTTCTTAGTTCAAGAATGCGGTCACTGAAGCTCCTTGCCTTTACTGTGATGCATGGGTATCTCGTTATTCTATTTGGGCTTCTATTTTCGCAACCTGCCGGGTGGCCTGTCTAGATTCCCTCGCCGTCATTGCGACCCCAGAGCTTCACCGTCCGGTCATGCCCTCCGCTGACAATCCACTTTCCGTCTCTGCTCACGTCCACACTGGAAACCGGACCGGCATGTCCACTTAGCGTCTGGATGACTCCCCAGTTGTCCGCCGAGAAGATCTTGACTTTGGCATCAAATCCACCAGATACGAAGAATGTTCCGGCCTTCTTGGGCTGCTGCGCACCGCTCTCGTCAACCCCAGGGGGGTGCCCATCAATCGGGTCGTCCGTTCCCTTGAACCACCTGAGATCAGACACGGCCTTTGTGTGAGCTCCCAGGTTTGCCGTCCTTTGAACCTTCCGAACGTCCCAACACTTGACCCAGCCGTCTGCCGATCCTGACAGCACTCGGTGTCCATCCGATCCCCAGTCGAGGGCGTATATCGGTTGGATGTGCTCGTCCAGAATCATCACTGTCCGTCCTGATCGCAAGTCCCAGATGCGACCAATGCTGTCCAGGCCGGCGCTGGCCAAAAGGGAGCCATCCGCGTTGAAGCTCACTGCATAAACACCTCTCGAATGGCCTTCCTGGAGCAACAGCTCCGCGGTGGTCTCCACGTCCCAGAGTCTCCATGTCGTGTCGTCTGAGGCAGATGCCACATACCTTCCAGAGGGATGGAACTCGACACGGGACACGCGAGCACTATGACCAGACAGCGTCGACAGCGGTGTGTCTTGCTCAAGTCCCCACAGATGCACCACACCTTCGGCTCCTCCAGACGCGACATTGACAGTGTTCGGAGACACATTGGATTCGGGCAGGGTAGAGCCCGGATACCATGAGAGACCGCTGATCTTGTTGGTATGTCCTCGCAGGTTCATCTTCTGCTCCAGGCTGGGTACCTCGATGAGTTTCAGACCTCCTCCCCAGTTGCCCACCGCGACAATCTCTCCATTCGGTGATAACCTCGTCATGCTGACATTTCGGTCGCCAGCTGTTTGACTGCCCTGAAGCTCGAAGCCCTCCAACTTCTCCTTAATCTGTTTTCGGAACTTGACGTGCGTGCGCAAGGGAATTGTCGACTCTGCTTTTTGAAATTGGACTCGTCGTCTCGCTCTGGGGAGCGAGTATTTGACGAGATCGATACGTGCTTGTAACAGTGCTGGGCCTCCCGGGGTATAGAATTCTTCGTCTTGGTCGTCCGCGTCGTCGTCTCCAGCCTCCTGCATTTCGACATCGACATCGTCCATCTCTTTTTGAATAGCAAGTAGGTTCCTCAAACGGTCTCGTCTTTCGGGCTTGCCCTCTCCGAACAGTGTAATGGGCTCGCCCAGCTCTCTGAGCCTCGCGCGTACTCGGTTGTCGTCGGTAGGCACCGCGATGCTGGCGGCCAACTTTTTCCTTTCCATCTGCGCCAGAACGGCGGAGGCTTTCTCAGGCGCCACGCCGGAGGCCGCAGAAGGGATCTCGTAGTCATGATCGACAGGAATGTCCTCGAGCGCGATTCCTCTGTCCTCGTCCATAGCCTCCTCCACGTAGGCCTGTCGCGACGGATGCATCATCTTGGGCGGAACGGGGGCTGTCGCGGCCCCAGGAATCAGCTGCGAAAATAGGTAGAGTATCGACTAATGACAGAAGTTCAAAGAAGGAGAAGTTGAGCGAGCGGGATAACTGCGGCCAATGGCAGCCTGAAGGTGATTGTCTCCGGGTGGTGATAGGTAGCTGGTTGCCTTCCAAGGTAGAGCTCCATGCAGAGGTTCCAGTCGCGCCAGCTGCACTGGAAAATTTCTGATTAGGTAAGCTGACAGGTCGCGTTTGGGCAGCCACCGGATGCCAACGGGAGTGGGGCCGACTTATACTGGTTCACTTCGCTCCAGCTCAACGATTGTCCTCGTGCAAGTGCAGACCAACATCGAAGGCATTTCGAAATCTCCTCAAACCCTTGGAATTCTACGGATAGACAATACACAACTCACAGCCGAGCTCTGATAGTACTACCCACAATTCCCCCCTCTGCAACATGACCAAGGGCTGTACCCATCACTGTAGCCAGACGCTCCATGGCCATCTCATCAATTTGATGATGCAGCACAACCCTCTTCCCGTCAAGCTTGATCCCGTTTTTCCTCCCGAGAGCGTTCCATTCCTTGACTTCGATATTGCAGCGCTTTAGATCCAACCAGGCCATGTTGGTCTCGACAGGCTTGAGTAACCTCCCCCCTCTCTCCATCCACATCCTCCCAACCCTCTCTGCCAAAACACGACTGTTCCTCAAGACCCCTTTGGTATCTCTGTTTCTCAACCCAAAATTCTCAACAACCGCTTGTCGAGCTGCCGCCGCGAGAACACCGGCCTGTCGCATGCCACCTCCAATGCTCTTCCGGACTCGTTTCAGTCTCCGGATCAACTCGGCTGGGCCTAACACCATGGCACCCATAGGAGCACCGAGGTTTTTGCTAAAGTCGAGCGTCAAGACGTCACAACACTTTCCAAAGTCGTCCAAGGCGCCCGCTCCTGCTGATACAGCCTCCCAGAGGCGAGCCCCGTCCATATGGACGGCGACCCCATGCGTCGAAGCCCATGCCTTGATTCTCTGTAACTCCGCCAGGGGTATAACCACCCCGGAACTGGTATTCTCGATGCTGACGACCTGTGTGGGACATTTGTGTACATCATCCGTCAGAACAGCATGCTTCTTGATATCCTCGAGGGTAAGGTAAAGGCCATTCGCAGGACGAATGCCTTGGACCATCGCGCCCGACAAGTGCGCCACGCCGCCGGCTTCCCAGTGTATGATGTGCGCGCTGGCGTCGGCGAGGACGGCATGCGGCGGCTGGTGCAGGAGTGAGCGGATGGCAAGCTGGTTCGCCATGGTGCCCGAGAGAACGAAAGCCGCGCTTTCGTGGCCACACGTCTTGGCCATTTCCTCCTCGAAGTTTCTCGTCGTAGAGTCCTCGCCATAGACATCATCGTGAAGGGTCGTGCGAGCGATAGCCAAGAGCATGCCTTGGGAGGGAGTCGTGACCACGTCGCCTACGGTGGCGTGAGAACTGGGTTAAATTACACATTCGCTGGAGTCCGGTTGGGACTTACTTCTGAAGTCGAAGGCCGCGCCGGTTTGCGCGGGCGAGCCCCAGAGCACTGGGTTTGCCTCGTTGCTCGGCATGGCTTTGAGCGTAGACTTGATATGCTTTCGCAGACGTACGACTCTGGACAGCAGAAACACCAAGTGAATCAAAGGCTAGTCGAGAGGCCGATGTCGCATCTCTCAAGTTTTTCACAGCTGGGATCGCCCTACCTTCTTCGAGGGTCACACTAGGTAGATAAACTCATCAATCATTCGCGATATCCGGCTCAAATCGGGCTCATCACACCGCCGCCAGCACATAACACAGGCAGACTCATGACAATCTCAACACCGATCACCTCCCTCGTTCAGTGACCTATCAACTCGCCAACACACCTTGGCTGAATAATCCTCCAGGAAGGCAGGGGAGGCTTGGCTCCCGAAAAGGCTCAATTGGCGAGATAGATCTACCAAAAACGGCGTTGTCGCGCTAGACACCCAGGCTCGGACTCGACTCTGGCCTGGTCCGTGTAGATCGCGAGAACGGCCAGGAGGTTGCGGCCCGATTGGACAGCAAGCCCAGCGGCCAGCATCCTAAGTGCTTATGGCAGATGTAACCATCAAAGGTCTCACATGCAGCATGCAATCCTTTCAATAGCCTCAAAAACGGACAATGGGTAAGAAGCGCGAGAATGCTCGAGTCCAGTACTGGTATTTCGATGGGTCGCCATTCTCTAGATCCGAGGCGGCTTCTGTTTTGTAAGCGAGCTGGAAAGTTGGATTCTGGTTTGGGACAGTACATGCGAGTGAGATGCCTGTCTAGGATGAATGGTGCTCCCTGGGCGTGGCCTCGTCAGTAGCTGATGCGGGAACCCATCTTAGATAATTCAAGAAGGGCATTGGTATCCTTCTGCAAAAGCCAGCGTATATGTTCTTCTCTGATCGACTTCTTGTGCTCGTTTATCCTCATCGTTGCTTTCTAATGCCATCCAAGCCTTTTCAACCGTCTGCCGAGGAAGATGATCATGATCGAGACCTCCAGCTCTGAAGAGCTCGTTGTCGAGAAGAGCAAGCTTGCCGTCCGGGAAACCGACGAATCCGCCATTCTAGCACGCTACGGTGTCGAGAGACAAACCGACGGGCTCATCAACTGGCAACGAGACTGCAAGACGCACCCCCGGAATTGGACTCTCTCCAGAAAGGCGTTCGACACCGTGATCATCATCTTCTTTGAATTCTACACGTAAGGCTGTCCGTTGTTATATGCACCGCAGTATAGCCAAAACTAACATCGGTCAGCACCGTCATAAGCACAACAGGAGTATGTCACGTCCAAATCTTACTCCGTCATAAGCAGAAGCGGCCCGCAGATCGGCAAGACCCGAAGGCGTAGCATTTTGCCTTGAGGCAGAATCCTCCGCTGTATTCATCATTCTCTGCACTGGAGCGCGATGTTTCCATCTCAGAGACAGCGGATTCGTAACAGGACAGGAATCTACCTAGAGACATGCTGAACTTATTCTTGCACAGGCCGTGGCGGCTGCTGAAGCTGGGCCAGAGTACGGACTAAGCCGCCAAGCATCATTGGTTGGCTTCACCCTCATGTGAGTCGTGAGTCCGAGAGGCCTCGCGCAGTGTGCCCGTAAACTCATGAGCAACAGGTATCAGCTTGGCCAGGCCGTCGCAGGCTTCTTGATACCTCCATTCTCGGAGCTCTACGGCCGTCGGATCCCCTACCTCGTATCCTGCGCCGCGTTCTGCTTCTCCTGCCTCCTAACGGGCGTGTCGCGTTCATCCTCGGCGGTCTACGTCGGCCGCTTCGTCGCAGGCCTCGCATCCGCCGTCCCGTCCGTGGTCATCGCCGGCAGCGTGGAAGACATGTTCAACACCAAGCGCCGGGTCTGGATCATCGTCCTGTGGAACGCCGGGGCCGTGATCGGGCTGTGCATGGGGCCCGTCTACGCCGCCTACATCTCAGACGCCCTCGGCTGGCGGTGGATCTTCAACAGCGCCGCCATCGTCACCGGAGCTCTGTCTGTTGCCCTCTTCGGGATCAGGGAGAGCAGGCCCAGCCTCTTGCTAGGCCGCATCATCCGAGATATCAGGAAAGAGACTGAGATCCAGGAGTTGAGCTGGCACAACCCCGACGAGGCGCCCGACTGGAGAGCTCTGGTGCAGATCAGCATCATTAGGCCGGCGAGGATATTGCTCACGGAGCCTCTGGTCATCATGGTCGCCCTCATCTCGGCGTCGTCCTGGAGCATGATCTATCTGTTCACGGAGGCGCTTACGATCGTCTACGTCTCGCTCGGCTTCACCAGGACGCAAGCCTCACTGCCGTTCCTGGCCATCGCCGTGGGGGTTCTCTTCACCTTCCTGCCTCGGCTTTGGGATATGAAGGTGGTTCGGAACTGTCAGCGCAAGCAAGTCCCCGTCCAACCGTAAGATTCTGCTTGATTTCCGTCAGGGACTCGGGCAAAAAAAAGCTGACTGTTTCGTCCAGGGAAGACAAGATCATGGGCTTCGCCTTCGCAGCACCCGCCCAGGCCATCGGCCTGACATGGTTCGCGTGGACCATCCCGCCTCTCGTCGGAGGCGTCCACTGGATCGTGCCCACAATGTCACTTGTTCTCGTCGGATTCGCCGCCAACGAGACGAGCCACACGCTGAGCGGGTACCTTGCAGATTCCTACCTGCTGTATTCGGCGTCGGCTTTCTCGGGGCTGGCCCTGGTGAGGGCGGTCGCGTCGGGTCTGATGCCGCTCGTGGCCCACGAGATGTACGGCGCATTGAATGCCAACTATGCCGGGACGGTTCTTGCAGGACTGGCGGCTGTGTTCTGCATAACGCCGTGGATCTTCTTCCGGTTCAGCAAGCGGTTGAGACAGAGGAGCCCCTTTGCGAGGTTCAGTCTCGAGACGCATTACAGAACGAACGTCGAGGCGAACTGAGCTTCCGGTGTAATTATGCAAAGGAGCATGAAGAGACGGAAAAGAAAAAAAGGTGACGGCATTTGGGAGAGTTGTAGTTTGGTTGCTTATTTAATCGGCCATGTGACTCTGGAGAAGCGTTCGTCTTCCAAGTTTCAACAGGGTTGATAGCGGGAAATCACAGCAGCTTATTCAGTGGGAACCAGTGGAGAAGTTTACGTGCGTGGTGGTTGCTGCTGTTGCTGCGACGAACATGTGTTTGTGTGCGTGATGTGATGGATGCTGTTTGCATTTCTTGGACTTTCAGCTGAATCCTGAATCCGCCTCATTTAGCGAGCTGGATCCTGCGAGGCCAAACATTTTCGATGCAAGACGCTGAGAGGAGCTGAGTCGCAAGAATTCAGGTTGCATCTATTGGCAGCGAGGAACGCTTTGGCGGAGTCCGGACCATGCCCTTTGCGCGACCTGACTAAGTCTGGACGGCATCTCATCTCGGGCCAGTGTCGCATTTCGCATTCCCTTGTTTCTGAAGCGTCGCTCTCTCCGAGACATGCCTCAAACTCTCATTTCTTCTCTCCTCGATGCGCGCCTCGGGGGCTCCTTTGTTCAGACGGTCTTGCGCGCCAGCAAACATTCCCGACGGCCTTGTTGGTGTTGCCTCCTGTTTTCCCCCTTGAGGTGCCTTAATGGGCAGGGCAGGGAGACGGCAGCGCATAAAAATAGCAAATTTCAGGCAAAATTAGCGGCTGCGGACGCTATTAGGTACGGGTTTGTTAATGAACAAGACCGTTGTCAGACCACCCAGGCACGGGGCACCCCACAAATCGGTGACAATCCGCGGACGTCATCATCCTCGTCGAGCCCCTTCTTCGCTCCCAATTTCCGCACCTTTTAGAGGGGGCCAGGCAAGGCGAGGCCCGGTTTTTCGAAGGATTCCTGACCAGCCTCCACAACCGGGTAACGCAACGGTCAGGTGGTGGTGCTTGTGTGTGCCTCTTGTAAAGCCTCCAACAACAGAGCACCACAAGACCGCAAGCCAGTGGCCCCCTTGACTGTAACATCAGGCATGCAGCGATTCACAGATTGGGACCTTCCCGCTCCGCGGACGCCGTCCACCGCTTTCGGCAATAGCAGTGGAGGGTGACATGCTGATCCCCGCTGCTACCCGGCCTTGGATACAGATGAGGCAGGCAGGTGTTCGGTATGGATAGGCAGGTACCTGAGGCCTGGAGAGCGTCGACAGGCGGCAGAGGTGAGACTGCAGAAGGGGCTGGTAGCGAATTAAAGCGGTGGCATTTAGATGCAAGCAGGAACAAGCCTGAAATGTCAAAGCCCCGCGGCGATGGGAAAAAACCAACGAAAAAAAAGGAAAAAGAAACCCAGAATAGTGTAAGGTACATGTTTGGGCTGAATCGAGCAGGGCAAGAAGGTGCTAGCCCCTGCGCCTGCCGCGCCTGCCCAATGGCAAGGCCCGAAATTGAAGACCCAGCGCGGGTGGTGCCCGAATATTTTGGCTTCCGCACGCCAATCCTCCCCTCTAAGCCGCCCATGTGAAGGGCGAAAAGTCACTCGCCGGCTGACTGGACTTGTCGTGGTTGGTTGGCTTCCGTGTAGGAACCACCTGGGCAGGTACCTGATTACAGGGGAAACGCCGCAGGACAGGGTACTTTGTCTGCAGTGGTGGCCTGTCCCGTCCCATTCTCCCCTCCAGACCCCAGGCTCGGGTAAGGAAAGGCCTGGGCGGGCAGCATGGGCGGGCGGGCAAGGCGGGCTGAATTTTCTTGAATTTATCCCGCCAGGCCCTGTTTCTGAACTTTCCTCCTTTCCCTTTTCCTCCCTTCAACACCACCATTTTGGTGAAGACAACCATTTCCCACATTCACCACACTTACCCAGAAACCGACCGCCACCCAATGCATAATAAGAAAGATTCTTACGACAACTCCTGCTCATTCTTCCGCCGTCAGATGCGATATCCGAGCCACAAGAAGACCCAGCGAAACTACGAATCCGAGCCGCGCGCTGATCCCGAGCGACGACGAGGCACGCTCCTTGTGCTTCCCATTTAAACCACCCACAAAAGTGAAGACCACCGCCAGTTTCGGGCGCGAGCGGAGAGCCCCCGCGCGCCCCTCGTTTACGGGCAATATTCACTACTACAAGGAGCGACCTCCATAAAAAACCCTCAAAAACACCGGAACCATGATTGCCAAGGCGACGCCCGCACTCAACACGGTGCGCGGCTTCCAAAATACCCCCGTCACCTCCGGCGACGAGGACGACGACTATGGTGTCGGCGCCGTCTGCGCTACTCCCCCCCTCTCAGTCAAGTCGAAGCGCGCCGCTCGCCCCGGCCGCATCGACGACGTCGTCAGCGCCAACTGCAGCCCCGTCATGCGCGGCGCTTCTTCCCCGGCCGTGTCCGGCATCGCCAAGCTCCGCATGCAGATGGAGCCCCTTAGCCTTGACACCTCCTCTCGCACAAGCACCATGAGCACCGTCGTCACCCGCAACGGCCACGGCGAGAACGGCTTAGGCATCCGCAGCGCTGCCATGAGCCGCACCGGAAGCAACGACGGGACCCAGAGTGAGGCCGGCAGCGAGCGCTCTGAGAGCGGCTCCACGAGCTATGAGATCAACCTGACTCACGACTATGTCGACGAGAGCGTGCGCGAGCGCACCGGCAACATCATTCCCATCGAGGGCGGCAACGCGCCTGCGCGCAAGATGACGGCCGGCGACTTTGAGCCTCTGCGCTGCCTGGGCAAGGGCACCTACGGAACTGTACTCTTGGTCAAGCAGCGCAACACCGGACGTCTTTATGCCCAGAAGCAGTTCAAGAAGGCGTCTTTGACGGTGCACAAGAAGCTCATTGAGCAGACCAAGACGGAGCGCCAGATCCTCGAGTCGGTCAACCGACACCCCTTTGTCGTCAACCTGTACTACGCCTTCCAGGACCATGAGAAGCTGTACTTGATTCTCGAGTACGGACAGGGCGGCGAGCTTTTCACGCACCTCAACATGGAGAAGATGTTCGCCGAACCTGTCGCGGCCTTCTACATGGCGGAGATGCTTCTGGCCATCTCCTACCTGCACAGCAGCCTGGGCGTTGTTTACCGTGACCTGAAGCCGGAAAACTGTCTGCTGGATGCCGAGGGTCATCTGCTGCTTACCGACTTTGGTCTGTCCAAGGTTGCCGTTGACCCCTCAGAGGACCACTGCAACTCGATGCTTGGCACCGTGGAGTACATGGCTCCCGAGGTGATTAATGGGCAGAAGTATGGCAAGGCCGTCGACTGGTGGTCCTTTGGCGCGCTTGGCTTTGATCTGATGACGGGCAACCCGCCGTTCCGCGGCGGAAACCACGCTAAGATCCAGCAGAACATTGTCAAGCAGAAGCTCGTCATGCCTTACTTCCTCAGCCCGGATGCGAAGGACCTCTTGACGCGCCTCCTCAAGAAGGACCCCAAGAAGCGCCTGGGCGCCAACATGCCCAAGGACCTGCAGATCATGAAGGGCCACCGCTTCTTCCGCAAGATCGACTGGAAGAAGCTTGCCGCCAGAGAGGTCGAGCCCCCTATCCAGCCGTTGATCACCGACCCGGAGCTGGCCGAGAACTTTGCGCCCGAGTTCACCGACCTGTCGCTGAGCCCTGTGGTGATCTCCAAGGACCACTGGAGCGCGTTGTCGGGTAAGGAGGACGACCCGTTCGGAGGCTTCAGCTACGTCGCATCGAGCAGCCTGCTAGAGAGTCACGCGTTTAGATTCACCACAGAGGTCTAGAGAGAGAGACAGAGAGCTAGACTCAGAGACAGCACAGAGCAATGGCGTTTTGTCTTTTGGTGCGAGAATACACTTGTGCGCAGTGTTAGGATGGGAAAAGTTTGAGCAGGCAACCGCGGCACAGACCGGTCAGCGTGGAATTGTTTGAGACGACGCCCCCTTTTGATTGAAACGCAGAGCCCCCGACCTTACAACCCGATTCGGCAGTGTGTCTAATTCGAGGAAGGGGGTGTCTTTTGTCGAGAGCATCAGAAGACGTTCAAACTCGGGGGATAGTCCGTCTACTCACGGGCGTTAGATCAGTGGTTTTTCAGTTCAGTATCGTCATGGGAAATATATACGAGCTTTTGACTTTTCTTATGGTGAAAACCAGGCTTTCTTCCCATGCACAAAGGTGCAGAAGTCATCCGTTGCTTCCACGACCTCAACAAACCCTCTCCCGCGGGCGATCCGTAGATTCCACGACCTCGATACTAAGCCATGGGCCTGATGTCGACAGGAGGAGAAGAGTCTCTCCATCAACCGCCGGCTCCGGCGGACGGGCCAGCGAAGCGGCGGTCTTGCATGAGAAACACACCTGGCTCAACTCTGTTAATCCTCCAATATGACGGCTCGCCGCGTCGGCGTCACCAAGCCACCACGTACTTGATGTGGACAGAACGGCTGAGAGGAACCGCGGCCCACGGCATCCGCGGTCAGATTCCCTCTCCCAAAGGACGTTGGAGCCGGATGATGACATACCGTGCCGGCGGACCGTCGTCGTCCTCCTCATTTTGAGGCTGCTGCTTCGGTGAGCTCACCTTCCCTCCTCCCGTTCGGTGTTCCGGCAGGCTTGCGGCGTCAGCTCGTCTTTGGCAAGTTCGGATTCTGCTGGGCTGACGACCCTGACGACTTGGAGAGGCGAAGCTTCAGAAGCAAAGAAAACGGCGGCGGCGCACGTTCGTTTCGTTCGGGCATTTCGGATCTTTTCCGTCCGTAATACGCATGAGGAAGGATTTCTTAACTTTTTGTCCTCCTCCCTCTCCGACTTGTCAAATACCAGGAAGGGTCTTTCTCCATCTTAACCTTTTTCTTTCTTAATTTTCCAGTTGGTCTCGTGTTTCACGGGCTGAAGAAGTTATGCTTGATTATGCCTTGGGGTGACGATGCGTGTACACATGTTACTGGACTTCGGATGCATAAGCAAAAATGGCCAAGATAGGCCTGCGCGGCGCACAGTTCTCGATGGTGCCTCGTCTCTAGTCTCATGATGACAACTACTTTTCAAAAGTTCCGGAAACAATTTGCATAGCTTGCTTACCAAACCGCTTTGCTTTCCTGCCTGGCAAGAACAGCTGGCAAATTATGAGCTTGGCGTTCATTTACAGAACAGCGCACGGGGTAAGTGCTATGCTTCACGAGTAATCAAGGGGTGCGATTAGAAAGGGCTTCCCTCTTGGGCAGCATTAAATAACCTTGACCAAGCCCTGACCGGTTCGCAAGGCTCCTTTCTGGATCCGGTGAGCTGGTACGGGATGTGCGGTTCCTACGGCGGCGTCGTTGAACGCTGTCGTCGTGCTGGTGTGCTGTCAAGCATCAAAAGAAGAAGGAGTAAGATGGAGGATGCGGAGAAACGGGAAATGCGGACCCCGGCAGCGTCTATTTGGCGGCGCCCATGTCCGAAGACCTGGGCATGCCCTAGGATTCGGGACTGTTTTTGTTCCATTCGCGTGTAGTAGTTCCTGGGGCTTGTTAGTGTTGCAAGGAAGCTTAAACGTCAAATTGACAGCTGCTCAGCCTCCCCCAAGTCTCGGTTGGGGATGGACTAGACTGAATATCAACGACGGCGGCTGTGGAAGTGGATCAGCGCCGGGGTAACTCATGTTCGGCGCGGGACGACTGTTGCGCCTTGCCCAGCTAACAGCGTTACATCGGGACTGTTCACCCGACTCAGCATCCCGGGGTCAGACGGCAGCGTGCAATCTCCTTTCGGCAAGGCGACGTCCCCGCGCGGCCCCACTCCGGCCGCCGTGGCCGGATTGACACATCGAGATCACTAGCGACGAGTCGGTTACTGTCAGGGGGGGACTGAACAGAGCGAGAGATCGTCGGGAGCAATCAAGGTTTTCGTTGACGGCGCCGTGACAGGACGGCGGCTGGCACAGTGGCGGAGTCTCTCGTGAATGGCCGGGAGCACCCTCGGTAACTTTTGCCAATCGTTACGGACTGCCTCGAATGTGACTATGAGTGTTTGGGGTTAACCACTCAACTGGCATCATCTGACGTACGACGAGCATCAGCCATCCCGCTGTGGTATCGAACCTTGAGGCTTAGAATTTTGGGACGATCCCCGAAGGAAACTCGCAGCGAGTGGCCATCAGAACACAGTCTTGAACCAACTCTATAGGGCTTGGCGGGAGCATCGAGATGAAGCGCGTGTTGGAGATGATGCGCAGTATGTCAACTGAACGAAAGATTGCCAAGTGCCTAGAGGCGTAGCAGACCATTGGATCCCTCCCTCAACACGCCTCCAGGATAGTCCTGGGTGGCTCTGGGCGCTGGCATGCAGTCGTTGGAGGGGAAATCTTGGCGTCGACGACAGCGCGGGGGGAACAACCCTGAGCCACTGACAGTGACGCAATTTCAAAGCTGCTTTCAGAAATTGATGTTATTGAGGGTTCTTTGTGTCTTGGAGCTTCAATGTTTTGTGTGCTGTTTGCGCTCTGCTGGGAGATGCCTGAAGGCCCTGAACTTGTACGGCCCATCGGCAGAGCTTGGGCTTGCAGCTTTGACACGGCCCAGAGGAAAGTCAACCGGTATTCGCGTCCCTGGATCTGCGCGACAGAGCTTTGTCCTTTGGACCTTGGCAGACTGGGTTAGGCAGCTTGCTAGAATCGGTCTTCTTCTGCCAAAGATCCGTATTACCGGACTGTGCGAGTCTTGACCCGGGTCGAGACAGTGCTATTAAGAGACACTGACAGTTATCCCAGTGGGCGTACGAATGCACATCGGATCGATATGCGTCATTACATTAGCCAAGAATGAAAAGAAAACGGGCAAGTTCCTGCGCAACGTCAGACGAATGGCAGGGAAGACGGTTGGTGGTGCCAATGTCCCGAGCACCTGCAGTAAGATGGTTTCATGTTTCTGATGGCGTCAAGAGCGCGCGGGAGTCAAGCTCAGGCGGAATCCTACCAGTAGAGGCAATGAGCTTCCGGCCTCTGGGCAACCTTGTGGGAAGATGGAACAGGGTCTAGAATGAACAATGATGTGAAGGCTGGAAGGAAGGGAAAGCATTGCGCGGCCTGCGTTGGTGCTGATCGGCGCTTGTCCCATTGGTGCCGTGTTAGTTGGCGGTTTTGACAAATCGGGACGGGAGGACGGGTCGTTTGCTGGACGGTTTGATCGACGAACATTGCAGATACCCATATGTGGTGTGCACGTCCTGGCCGATATCAGGGAAGAATTGACTGAGATGTCCAAGTATTCACACGTGGGTTGGCGTTGGGCTGGTTGCATTCCTCGGTCAGCGGTCGAGATGTTGACCGACGACGGGGTATCCGTCAGGTAGTAGTGGTGGTGGTGCGCTCGAGGCACCTTGTCAAGGCCCTCCTCAGGCGCACATCGAGGAGGGTCCTGGGTGAGGCCTCTTTGGAATGAAAATAGAATTGGATTGAGGAAAAGGCTCTTCGACCAATGCCGTGGGCCAGAGTAAGCGGTGAATTCGGGCTGAGATGCAGCATCGTCGCAGGGGATGGTGAAGCAGTGCCGAAGCCTGCGGCTGCCGTCAGATAAGCCCCTTCTTGGCGACAACGTGCCTCGTCATCATCAGCAGTGGAAGCGCAACATCCTTGAGGTGTAATACTTGGCGGTGGGCGATAGGCGCCGCGATGGACTCTCGCCGTCTGCCGTGTGCAAGAGACCTCACGAGAAGCGTGATGGTTTGCACTACATTCCTGGGCAGTCGGTCTGCCGGTTCAGAGATGTTAGGGATGAGAGGTGTAGATGGTTGGGTGTAAGCGGTTGCTTTGATGCGCCAACAGCTCGGGAGATGTTGCGGGAAGGACAACCAGCCCACCAGCAGTAGCACCGGGATGCTGATGGTGGTACCATCCGGCTTGTGGGCAGCAGCGTCCGTGTCCATCATCAGCTCTATGCAGGTGCAAGCCCGTGTGCTACGCTCCCAAGTCCTGTGCCTCATGCGATGTGTTCCTGCTCCTGCTCGCGCTCCTGCTGGGTGAGGTGATGCTGGGCGAGTGGCTGCCCGGTGTCAATGGGCTCCCACAGCAGCGCGTCAATGGCAATGGCATCCACTGGCCGCCCTGCCCAGGTAGGTACGAATAACGAATAGGCCGCTTGTAGCTTGCCGTTAGTGGCCCGGAAGTGCGCTTATCACAGTGGCGGGAATGGCTGCTGCTGATCGGTACTCCGTCCATTACCTTCGCAGTGTGATGTTCCATGTTCCACATGTTTCGCTTCCTCTCGTTCGTCCAGACACTCCCACAAGCCCCCAAGCCAAGCATTCATCATGGAATGCTTGCGTACGCTTCACGTCGTCCACCTTTCATTGCTTCGTGTAGTGCTGTCCGATATCTCCAAAACAAATGTTTCTGACCAAGGCTTACGGCAGCAGAGACCCCAGACCGCCCGCAACGGCACCTTTTTACCTCCGGGAGGCTGAGTCTGAATGCCCAGCCCGCCAACTTCATTGGCTTCTTCACCTAGACTTTCGCTCGCTGGCATTGGCACTTTCCGCACTGGCATTGGCATCGCCAATTCAGCAAAGTACACAACCGCATATGCAGGGTATCGATGTCCATCACCACACGTCGTTTCGTTTCCAGTTTCTCTCTACTAAGCATCCCTTCGGCTTCACTGGGTCCCTGCCCTCTCCCCTACGGTCCCTGCCCTACCACCACGCCCTCGCCGTGGTTCCTGTCTTCATTTCGTTAATAGAGTTCAGACCACTCGCCATGCAGTGTACTAAGAACGCAGAAATCAGTCACTGCCCACGGTCCCAAATAGGCCCCAGAACGTCGAGAAAAACGAGAGATAGAAGCCCCTGCGAGCCCGCTAGTCCCATCTGCGTAGAAATATGCTCTCTTGCCCTGGGATGCTCCCGGCCCGGACCCTTCGTCCCCATGCCTCCACGCCCCAAATCGCATCCCTTCGATTGCTCATGTTTCTTCACATTGTTGACTGTTGCCTCTGCGGCGCGCATCGCATTCGAACATTCGGATGATGCTGAGAGGATGAGTATTCCTCCATTATGCTGATTGATGTCTGGGACTGAAGCGGCGGCAGCAGTGAGGCCCGGCCAAGCCCTGGGTATTCGCAGGCGCATTCCCAGAGCGCCGGCTTGTCCCAGGGCCCTTCCTCACTTCCATTTTAGCATCCGGGGCTTGTGAACCCTTCGCCCAATCACCTTTCTCCCGATTCTGTCTGACACGCTAGAAAGGGTAGCAGCCCAGATCCAACCTAAGACACTGCAAGGAGCCAAAATAACGACCAGGGGCACCACCACTGACCAGCGTGCCTGGTTAGTTTCTCCGCCCATTTTTTAGGCTTCGTTGGCCCCGGGGGAACGTGTTGGACCGACCGGGTCCGTCGACGCGGGTCGCTATCTCCCCATGCCCATGACCAGTCACTTGCGCATTGTAACGCTGCCTGTGTATATGCTGCTGTGTACAAACGGGCAGATCACCGTCGGACTGAGCCTATGACAACTTCTCGGCTTCGTGGCTGTGTCTAGCTAAGGTATGCCGGCCTACGTATGCTGATCTCTAGCCTTCTCCGAGGGCTGCTGCTGCCCTGGACGGTTGAAAGCTTACCGTGCAAGCTGTCCACGGCTACCTCCAGCTAGCTTCCGGCCTACTCAGCACTCACCAATTGCCAATCCGATAGAGCCTGGCGGTCCCAGCCCAGCCCAGCCCAGCTATCTTATGCGTGGGTTACAGGTCCTCCAGGGGTCATCCCCTGCGTGGCTTGACTGTCAGAGAAACAGAGAGAGTTGGCCCGTTGCCCGCACTCCCCCAAGCCAAGATTCGAGTGTGAGGCGAATGGGGGGAGAGACAAGAAGAACTGGGAGGGTAGCCAGGGACCGGGGGCCGACTCCTGGGGCGAGACACGAAGGGCACAAGAAAAGAGATGACTTTGTGCTAGTGTGTCGAAGTCGATGCCCATCTCTCTCTCCTCTCCTCCCAGCGCCAAGATTCCTGGGATGACGACGTGGGGAGCAACAAGCAGGTGCCATTAAACCCAAAATCCCATGGCAAAACGGTTGGCAGAAACCAAGACAACGCGCCCAAAAGGCAAAGCCACCGGGGTTGTATCCCGTACCGCTGCGTCCTCTTCCTGCTAGCTGGCTAGCTACCCGACGCTTTGAACCTAGTACCGCACCGCACATCCTACTCTCAACGTGCCACGGAGCTGGGCTGCCGGCGCTCACCCGACATTTCTTCATAAGAACCCCGGAGCTCCCAACCCTTCACTTTACCACCCGTCTCAAGTTGCCGTGATACTCCAACGACTAGCTCGGAGCCTCCCTGCATATCAACGCACAAAGACGTACGTTACATTCCGACGTGCTTTCTTTGATATAACTAGCTGCGGGTCCACATCAACTACTTGAGCTCCCAACGACTAACACAACTTTCAGTTATCTCTGAACCACCTAGACGAGCAAGACACACATCATCATGAAGGCCTTCACTGCCTCCGCCCTGGCTGCGGCTCTCTGTAAGCTCTGCTAACTCAAAACTGTCCTCCTCAGTGACTAACGTCCTTAGATGTGGCGACGGCGTCTGCCGACCCCGTCCAGGCGTGCCCCAACGACGTCTGCTTCAAGGTCGCGGTCCCCCAGGCCGCCGCCAGCTCTGGCTCCGGCAACCTGTACTTCCAGATGTCCGCCCCGACCAGCTACCAGTGGGTAGCCCTCGGCACCGGCTCGACCATGTCCAACTCCAACATGTTCATCATGTACACCGACGGCGCCGGCAACGTGACCATAAGCCCCCGCACCGCGCGCGGCCACAACATGCCAACCGTTTCCGACAACGGCGCGGCCCTGACCCTCCTCGGGGGCTCCGGCGTCTCGAATGGCAAGATGGTCGCCAACGTCCTCTGCACCAACTGCGCGTCCTGGAGCGGCGGCTCCATGTCCCTTAACTCGGCCAGCACCAACTGGATCGCGGCCTGGAAGTCCGGCAGCGCTATCAACTCGGCCAGCAACAGCCAGAGCATCCAGCAGCACGACGACCACTCGAGCTTCACCCTCGACCTCACCTCGGCGACCGTCTCGTCCGACAGCAACCCATTCACCGGGGCCTCGACTGGCGGCAATGGAAGTGGTAGCGGGAACAGCGGCGGCGGCTCTACCAGCGGTGGCAGCGGCGTTGTATTTAACGGTGGTGGTGGCAAGTCCGCCATCCTCCTCGCTCACGGCGTTATAATGTCGATCGTCTTTGTTGCCTTGTACCCTCTCGGCGCCATGCTCATGCCTCTGGTGGGCAAGTGGATGGCACACGCTGTCTGGCAGTCCGTCGCCTTCGCCCTGATGTGGGTTGGCTTCGGCACTGGTTATGCCTATGCCCGCGACAACGATTATGTGAGTTGCTTTTTCTTTTGTAAAACCCGGGAGACCGCGTCCCTTCCCATCCCGCGGACGGTCTCCCCTCCCGATGCCCCATCGTCGGGCCACTCTTTCCATCCAAGCCCTGAACCGTAAGCTGATACGTGATGCTCTCGTAGTTGTTCAACAACACCCACACCCTCCTTGGTACTGCTGTCACCGCCCTGTTGGCCATCCAGCCGTTCCTCGGCTACGCTCACCACGCGTACTACAAGAAGTTCCAGGGCCGCGGCATCATCAGCCACGTCCACATCTGGTACGGCAGAGCCTTGATGATTCTCGGCATTATCAACGGCGGCCTCGGTCTCAAGCTTGCCAACACGCCCAACCGATACGTCGTTGCCTACTCGGTCCCCGCAGCCATCCTGGGCGTCATGTGGCTCGGCGCCGGAGTCTGGGGCGAGATGCGCAGGACTCCTCGCATGAAGCAGGAGCACAGCCACGAGTCGTCCGAGTCGCAGCAGCGCATCCCCTACCGCCAAAAGAAATAGAGACCGGGCGACGTTGACCGGAACCCGTAGACAACAGAGAAACAGAGACGGACACAGTGATTACACTTTTTCACCAAGATGTTATTATTTGGGGTACGGCTGTATCGAGATACGCTTGTATCTCTTTAGATAATACCTATTGAGGCCTAAACCGCAACTAACGCAGCTTGTGGTTTCTGGGTTTGATGTGTAGCTTGGAGTTTGACGGCGTTAGGTAGCGAGCCAGTCCCCCGATGATGACGGGGGAGGCTATGAATTCATGATCACTTGATCTTTCACCATATGTGGGCCAGCGATGCGTGACTGTATGCGAGCAATACAACTCACAGACGACGTAGGTGAAGCGCCAACATCGGTTGACATGGGAAACCAGATGAACAAGGTGGGATGATGACGACGAAGGCTAAGGTCTGTGAGGTGTGAGGTCATGATGTAAGTGAAAAGACGATGAAGAAGGTCTCGGCACACTAGCCGGATCGCATGGAGCTTAGGCCGGGGAGATGGACCCAAACGTTGGTGTCGCGGGGGGCAGCCACGGTGGCTATGATGTCGGTGGACTGACGAAACCGTTTGCCAGCTTGCGAAGAAGCTGCCTGGCCAAAGAAAGTACGCCGTCAAGCGCTTGCTATTCCACGGGATCTAGAACCCAGCAGCTGCTGCAAGTAAAGCAGCTTTCTGCATGAATTGGCGGTGGGAATCGCATCACGTGATGGCAGTCCACCGCCCACCATTCTTGCTCCTCGTTTCCCCGAGCCGCCAGTGCAGGTGGGGAGAGAGGTGTTCCTTCCACCGAGCGGGCGGGAAAGAAAGACAGCGAAAAAAGCGGCCTGAGGCACCCACAAAGCCCAACCACAGCGGTGATCACTGCGTCGTCCAACCGGCTGGCCGTTGGCTCGTTCACTCTCCAGCTTTTTACGTCCCGTCCGTACAAAACCCTCAACCACCTCTGCCGTCCTCACCCCCCATCCGCCCCCCGGTGTCGTTCTCCTCCTCCCCCAATTGAGCCAGCCACACCCACATTCAAGATGCTCGTCCAATTGTCCAGAGCTACCGTGAGTCTTTGCCTCTGTCCCCCGTTGATGATGTTGTTTTGCTGTGGCCCCAGGGAGGGGTGGTGCTGTCGCGGTCGCGCGGTCGGAAGGAAGTGGGAAGAGAAAAAACTGACGAGCATGACCAGCGCGCCGTTTCGGCTGTCACTCGGCTGGCGAGGCCCAGCGCCGTCCAGATGAGGGGATTCATCGCCCCCACGGTCTCGCGGAGAGGTTCGTAAATCCCTTTTCCGATTTTTCCTGTCCTTCATCTTGTCGCAATTGCCCCGGGGAGATGCGGGACGATGGTTCGTTGCGGTTCTGGTCGGATTGCCGATGCGGCCAAGGGAGACCAAAGCTCCGAAGCTGAGTGGTCCGCGAGTGACGATATCGGTCATCGACTATCAACCAACAACATCGAAATCTGTCACTGTCCCACATGAATCCAATACCGAAGGACGATGCCTTTCAATGCACAACATCATCCGTTCCAGACCTCCCCGTCGTCGCCCTCTTCAACCACACTTGCACCCCGCCTTTGTCGTTGTCGATCATGCCTCGCTAACCCCGATACAGCCGACTTCGTCCAGGAGCTCTACCTCAAGGAGCTCAAGGCCTACAAGCCTGCCGCTGTCAAGGACTCCGACGCCCAGGGCCAGGTTCAGACCTTCTCCGTCCCCCAGACCCCCAAGTCCCCCGAGGAGACCGACCTTGCCGCCAGCCTGAAGGAGTACGAGAGCATGGCCGTCGAGGTTGAGGGCCAGGACGCCGCCGTCGCCGCCGGCGGCCAGCCCGTCCAGCACGACTGGCTCATGATCGAGGAGGATGAGGAGGAGCCTCACCACTAGATGTTGTCGTTTAAACGAATAAAACCAGCCCTCGATCCGATATAAAAGGGGACCATCAAACTTTTTTTTACGTCCACACCCGAACGATAAAATTTATACGTCAACCGACCCGAAAGACTTTCCTCGCCTTCTTTTTATCTATTCTCCCCCGATGAACAAGAAAAAGTGCTTTTCTCTGCGACTCGAAGAAGGCTTGGATTGTCTTTCACCTGCCGCTTGCCGACGGACCGATGGAGCGGGGAGAGCGTTGCTATGTTTTGAAACGAGAGAAAGAGAGTGAGACAACGTTAGGAAACGAAGAGGAGAGTAAGGGGAAAACGAAGGGAAGGTGTGCTGGGAGGTGGTAATCCCGTGTATATTGTCCAACTGAACCTCGCTGGCTAGGAAATGCTATCAGCATACACTCATTTGTGCTTCCCACGTCATACATGGCGCTGGTATCGTTCCGTGCAATCTGCCCAAGTCTTTGCCCCCGATATATTTGCATCGTCGGACTTGACTGTCACTATTGCCTCCAGACTGTCTCGAACTGCGTCTTGAGCACTTCACCCAGACATCAAAACACATCGGAGGGCATGTGGACCCGGAATCTTCCGGAACATCGTAGACAGGACATTCGACACCCACAAACACCGACAACTCGACCACCATGCAACAAGCTCAAGCATTGAGGGCACACGACAACCCTCGATTGTGCGCATAAGCAGGTGTCTTGCGAAGAGTCATTCTGAACTGTACCGTCAATGCGAGTCCGTCCAGCAACGAAACAACAAACACAGCCAACGCCATCTGCTGCTACGGATCCACAATCAACTTGTTTACGTTCATGCGTTGTTGGCCTGAATCATTTCCCGAGATCCTGCACTAGGTAGAGTCTGACGTCGTCTTGCAAAGCATTCTTAGAAAAGGGGGGAAAAGCCTCAACTCCTGTCTGGGAGATAAAAACAGCAGTCAGTCCATGATCAATTCAGATTGAACATTGTCGTCTCCCTCTATGTACCGCATTCTAGCAAGCAGCAGCACACAGAGACACATCATCCACTACACAGGGCACTCTCTCAGTTTTTTACACAGGTAAAGATTGTCATAGGGAACGGTTTCTGTCTTTCAAGCTAATTAGGTTTACTATAGACAGACAGTGCTTTCGTGTTGCCTTCCCCCGTTCCCCGGTCTCTCTTTCCTCTTTGTCTTCCTCTGTTTCTTGTCGAGATGTGTCTGTTCCACATCTCTCTCTCTCTCTCTCTCTTTCTCTCTCTCTCTCTCTCTCTCTCTCTTTCTCTCTCAGGTCTCCTAGGGTCAAAGCAGCAGTAAAAGAACGCAGAGCTCCCAGGTGGGATTACGCAGAGCCAAGTAGGTTTGGCCCCCAAATTTCTTTCGTCCACTTCCTCCCCCATCACCCGAACTGCCCCGTTGAGTTTTCGTTGAATCTCCTCGAGGAGAGCTCTGGAATGAACCTCAAAACATGCATGCATGAAAGAGCAAGACGTCATTGAATGAAAGGGCGATTCAAAAACATTGAGAATGAAGAAAATAGGTCACCAATGTTTTAAAAACTGCCCCAGGTATCCAGAGTCTCAAGAAGCATAGTGTGTATAGGCGCTTCAATCAGCTTGGAAAGCAGCATTCTGGAGGCCGATCCAGGTTCTCCCTCCCCCGCCAATATTCATCGCTCTGCCCAAAACGCCATGTACCGAATACACCCTTAATTATCACATGCAGAGTTGACCGCCCTTATGCACTGAATCCATGAATGTTCGTTTTTGACTTCGTGATGACGACCGTATGTGTGTGTGTGTGTGTGCCCGCGCGCGCAATTGTTTGCAAAGGAAACAGGCTGTGTGATGAACTTTTTCTCGTCCTCAAAATAGAACCAAAAAGACGGATCAGCTGACCAAAGCAACAAGACCTTTAGACGTCAAAGTGGCCACCTCCAACCATTTGCTCGTCGTTGGTGGTTGTCCGCACAATGCCACTCATCCGGTTGCCTCTTTGGTTCATGTCTTCTAGGTCGTCCCAGTCGTCATCCTGGTGGTGCGAGTCGCGCATCTCTTCGTCATCGTATCGGTTCTTATCTCGCATATGATCGTCAAGGGCGCTCTCGTCAACAAAGGTGAAGCCCTGGAAATTGGCCTGCACAGATGGCGAGAGGGGTGTGGATGTAGCAAAGCCCCTTGAAAGGGCTGCTGCCCGCTCATTCAGAGAGCCGTTGTTGTCCAGTGCGTTGGTGAACTCAGGGTCGAAGTAGGACACGTCGGTAGCAGAGGTCAATTTCGGCTTGAATGGCGGGGTGATGAGCTTCTTAGCCAGGAGCTCCCAATCAATGTCACCAAAGAATGGGTGGCGCTTCAGCTCTTCAGCATCATCCGTGGCACCCAGGCGGTGCTTGGGGTTTCTGTTGAGCAGCCCCTTGACGAAGTTGCGACCCTCCTGCGACAGAGTGTCCCTAGGGAAGCGGACCTTGCCGAATGCGATGTTCTTATACATCTGCTGGGTGTCCTCCGCATAGAAGGGGCTCCATCCACAGCACATCTCGAAAACAAGAACACCCAGAGACCAAAAGTCGACCATCTTGGTGTATCCTGACTCGTCGAGGAGCACTTCAGGGGCGAGGTACTCCGTCGTGCCGCAAAACGTGTTGGTGGTGTCGTTCTTGGTCAGGTTCGCCTTGGATAGACCGAAATCACAGAGGGCAATGTGGCCGTTGGCGTCCAAGAGAATGTTCTCCGGCTTCAAGTCTCTGTAGACGATGTCGTTGTTGTGCAAGTGCTGGATGGCCAAGATAAGTTCTGCAATATAGAACTTGGCTCTTCGCTCATCGAACCTGCCCTCCTTTTGCAAGTGCCAGAACAGCTCTCCTCCAGACATGTAGTCGGTCACCAGGTAGAGATCCGATGGTGTTTGGAAGGAGAATTTCAGACCCACGATGAAGGGTGAGTCTGACATGGCCGTCCGGACCAAAATGTTACGTTCGCCGACGGTATGGGCCACTTCTTTCTTCTGGACGATAACCTTCTTGGATAGGACCTTCATGGCGTAGATCCGTTCGGTATCCTTCTTGCGGACTTGGTAGACCTGCCCAAACGTTCCCTTTCCGATGAGCTTGAGAATCTGAAAGTCCTCAGGTCCGAAATGCTTCCTCTCCGTGCGGTGGTAGATGGCTTCGACATGGATTTCACCGGTCGGAGCGTTCTCGGCCATCGTGTCGGCGTGTCCCTTGAGCGCGTACCAGCCACGAACCGGGTTATTAGAGTCCCTGTTCGCCTGGAAGTCGACATGGCCAAGAAATTCCTCGCCATTCGCGCTGTGATCATAGACCGAAATATCCACCAGCATGTTGGAGTCGACAACGTCACTAGCTTGGGTTAGTCCTGGAATCATGGAAGGGTTGTGATGCCAACTTACAACTCTGCTTCGGCGTCCCACTTGGGGCTAGTGAAGAAAAGCTTCGACTTGTTGCGGAACGTGTTGTAGTCGGAAATGCTCGTGTTGCTGCTTTGTCGGCTACGCATGGGGATGGACATCGCCGGCCGTCCAGAGTCGCTTCCTTGCCTCTGGATCGGAATGCCTCCCATGGACGGCGGCGGCAGGTTCACATGCTCCTCTTCCTCCTCAACAGAACGCGGACCTCCTGAAATGAGCTCGCTTCTCTGGAAGACAGCGACCACGTAGGGGTCTCTAGCACGCCTCAAGCCCTTCGCCTCAATGATCTTGATCGTGAGCTTTCCCTTCGCTGCAGGCACTTGAGCACCGGTTGAACCTCTGGGCGTTTGTGTACCACTAGGAGGAACCGTCTCATTACTGCTTCTTTTAGAGCCCGACCGCTCCTCAGAAGGCTGAGCAGCTGAGAGGGCTCGAGTGGGGGTTGGTGGTCCGCTCTTTATACCCGCGACTTGTGTTAGCTTCTTGAGCTGATCAAGTGAGGAAGAGTTGTCAAGGAAAGAGGTTTCCTGCGCTGAACCGATCTGGGAATGTGTGGGAGACATTGGTGTGATGTTGGGTTTGGGGAGACTGGGGTTGGATATGTGATGAGCATGCACTACTGATGTAGTGACCATGCTTGAGGGTTGCGACATGAGGGTGAGACTGCGGCACTTGGTCGTTGGGAAGTCTGATGAGTGTTTTTGGAGCAACGGTCGCGCAGATGAGGATGCAGCGGACCGTCCATCCCCGTACCACAATGACAGACTTCTCGTGGGACGTCCCATGGACGACCTTCGTGATATCGGCGGAGTCGGGTACTGATGAGTTCCCGGCAATGCCTGTGCCTTGGATGCAGTGTGTTGTGACGGAGCTCGCGGCGCGGGACGGGGGAGTGATGATGACGGGGATATTTGTTCAGAATCGCCACAGGGCACAGCAACCACTGAGCTGACCTGAGAGGCCGTCCCTTCCTTCTCGACTTGTTCTGTTGAGGGACCGGAAAGAGACTGCCCTCGCATAAAATCCGACGCGACAGGGGCAGATACAGAATTGTGAATAGAATCTGTACGAACCTGGCCGAAGTAGCTCATGATGCCCGGCAGGCGTTTGTCATGGAGGTCGGGCTGAGGAGTCGCCACACCGGAGCGAGGCGTGTCAAAGCCGATTTGATCCGCTCCATCATCGTCAGCCGGAGCGGCAGCCCTGTTTCGGGGGTCAACAGTGAGGTTCATCATCGTTGGCGTTGATATGAGCGCAAAAGCATGGAATCTGCGTTGCGGATATAACACAACAGAGAGGAGACGAGCACGCTGGGTAACGGAGCGAAAAGCGGAGGCAAATTTGGAGGACGGAGCTAGCTCATGACGGCTGCCAAGCCCATGTCCAGTCTGGTAGGGACAATTGCAGTGTTGGAGACAGGTACTCGGAAGTAATGGTAACGAAGCGGAGAATAAGAGAGGTTTTTGGGCATGTATTGCTGATGACGGAAAAGGACGGGGAAATTTTTTCGACCTTTTCGGCGCGGGTGGCCGCAAGGATGCCGTCGCAATAGCTACCCGGGTAGTGCGATTTGAGGGGGATGATGCAAAGGACCCAAAGAGAGTAATCGAATAGGAAAATAGGCAATGTGGACTTTCGTTCCGAGAACGCCCCGTGTCGCGTTGACTTGAGCGTCTTTGATCACTAGTCAAGGCCTTGCTCCGGGGGTCTGGGTGAAGACGATGGCGGGGCAATGTGCTGGGCGGTCGCGGACATGGAGGGAGGGGAGAGAGTGGAGGGGTGTAAAGACGGATGAGGGGAAAGTAGAGGGGCAGAGAGGTTGGAGGATAGAAGGAGCCGGATGCTGACTGGTGAACGAAGGCAAATTGGTACCACTACATAGCTGGCACTGAGACCAATGTCGCTACTGCCGTTGCCGCTGCCGCTGGGCATTGGGCGAGTCAGGCCTCGACTATGATAAGCCTCTTGCAGCACTGGCACTGGCACTGGCTCTTGCACAAGCGGCCCCGTCTCGGCTCCTCTATTTGCAATTCTTGGTCTTGTCGCCGCACTGGCGGCCGAACCAAAGGTTCAGGTGGGCGTGGCGGCATGGGGTAAAGGTACCACCGCACCACCGCACCGCACTGCAGGGCAGTTAAAGGTTGGTGAGGTAAGTGGTAGGCATGGCATGTAGGTAAGCAGGGGAAGAAGGGTTGGGACGAGGGGTAATGCGGTGATTTGCATGTGCAAGAGACTGTATTTGGTCTGAGGGGGGACCTGGAAGCGTCGTATATCACACGCGACATGGCCCTCGCAGGAAAGCCAGCTGCAGACTACGACGCCCCCAAAGCCGTCAGGTAGAATTGTCCGGCGCCATCAATCAGAACGGGCGCGGGGGAGGGCTATGAAGAGGCAAACCAGAAGGCGGGCTTGAACTAGATACCGTAGTCGAGGTAGCTTGACGAGGAGCCGTGGCGGTAGGAACAACCAACACCAGAGACGCAATTGCAGAACCAGACTTGAGCAAAGACGTGGATGCGCTGGTGGTCTCGCAGATTTGCTTGCAGCCTCGGACGATTGTCCGGGATCGTCTGCGGTAGGCTGAAAGGGCCGTTGACGGCAGTCTGATGCCACCGGCACTAGCCAGATGGGGGAACTCCAGTCCTTCCCAAGCTCCAGGTGCGGGAACAAGCAATAGAGGTAGCAGTGGGTGGTGCGTGTCCCAAAAAGCTCCTCGTTCGCCAGTCACCCCTTCCATCGCCACGCTTTTGGGTAGCATGTGTGTGCCGCGAAGACAAGCCGCAAGGAGGGGACAGCCTTTGAGATGGGAGGCTTATTAACAAGGGTCCAGTTCCAGGCCCAAGACCGACTCCAGCTTCAGGCCAGGCACCGCAGCCGCGCTGTCATAAGAGAGAGCTCGCGAAAGAAGACCTCATGACGCACACTGCGGAGAGCCAGACAATGAATAATTGCAGAGACGAAGACGTCTGCCTGCCACCATGAAGAAACCCATGTTGGATGCCACTTCCCCAGCTGGAGAGCAGTTACACAAACGGGGCAGGGGAGGGGAACCAATTAGGAAACGAAGAGCATGGCCGATATCAAGCGAATGGCGGACGAAGAGCGTCACAACTCAGACTCAGACCGGTCTGAAGGAGGCAAACTAGCATCCTAGGATTGACTAAGCCAGCTTCAAAGGCAGGCAAAAGACCACTGGGCCAGTGGATGATGCTCTGTTCAGAACAGAAGGCTGAAGGGGTATCTCTTTGTTTTGTGCAAGACGAGAAATGCTGTGCAACGCGGCCGCAGCAAGGAGGGCCGAGGACTCTGAAGGACAAAGGCCATGGCAGATGCGAAAAGCAGAGCGCGGGTGCGACAGAGGTATCGAAATCCGCATCGATTGGTGTGTAGGGAAAGCAAGGCAAGGCGGAAAGTAAGAACGGAATGAAAAAGTGCACTCACTTGGGGGTTGGGCCTGACATCATCATTGCCTGGGTCGCCCGCTTCAACAAGTCGAAGCCACCGGTGCTCGTGTTTGCATGTGCGCCCTCGGAGCCAGACATGGTGGGCTGCTAGTCTGCTGCTGCTGCTGCTGGCTGTCGGGGAATCCTGTGATGGTGGTGAAAGCGTAGGAGGAAGGCCTAGTCGAGGCAGAGGCCCAGATCCGTGGTGGGCGTCAAAACAGGCCAAGATATCGCAGCGTTGTCGGATCGATTGGTCGACGAAGAAGTTGCGCGGCAGTCGTGTGTGGGTGGATGACTGTCGCGCAAATCGGCGGCGGGAGCAGAGATGGTGTTCGGTGGTTGAGAGTGAGAAGGAAGGCGACGGGTTCGGCGGTGGTGCGTGGTGCGCGGGTGTTGTGATTTTTTGGAGTTGGAATTGGAGACTTTTTTTTTTCCTTCCCGAATAGCCAGGAGGGGTGAGAAGTCAGGAAGTGGGATGGAGTGGAAGTCGGCGACCGCCCACTGCCTGACGACGGTGAGGAGGGTGTTGACTGTGTGCGTCCCTGTCGTGGGTGGTGTGTGCGTGGGAGTGGATGCAGGTGGGTGGAGGGAAGAGGGGAAATCGCGAGTGAGTCCAGGTGAGGCCTGTCGTAGCCACCTCACCTCAGTCTCTTGTCTTGCGCTGTTGCGTGTTGGCTGCTCCGGACTGGCTGGCCGGTGCTAGGGACAGCGATGCTGGGTGGCTTGCGGTGTAGGTACTTTGAGACGGAGTGCAGGTATTTTGACAGAGCCCAGATGCCTTGGCAAGGTGCAGGCGAATGGGAGAGGCGAAGTGTGAGGTGCTGAAAAGAATACTGGAGTCACTGATGTGGTGGTGGACTGTTAACTGTGTTCCGCAAGACGGTAAGGTCAGGTAAGGTAGAGCTGGCTGGCAGGTCGTGTGGGAGTGGGGCGAAGGCGACAGCGCAACGCGGTAGAAGGCAATGGACTTGGCCCAAGGCCCGAATATGCCAGGGAGTCTGCGATGCGACCGTCCAGTGAGAGTGCAGCTGCCCCGGTGGGCGGATCGTGAAGTGGCACCGCGGGCGGAGGAGGGTTCGTGGTTCGTACGGAGGGGACCCGATGTTGTTAGGTTGGCTGGGGACCTGAAAGAGTCGGGTTTGCAGCTCGAGGATGGTTGGATGTAAGTGTTTGACGGACGGCAAAATGTGATGCCTGGCGGCGATATGAGATGGCTCCTGCCGTCAGGTCGGTGCCTGGTGCAGGTGGTGCTGGGGCAAAGAGGTTTAAGAAGGAAAGCAGCCAGGGAATATCACTGCCCGCGTGCCTGTTAAGGCAACAGAAGGCAAGGTAGGTATCCAGGCGTCCAATTCGAACCCAAGGGGACCAAGCCTCAGGTTGACGATGCCATGTGCCAGTCCAACCCAAAAAAAAGCCTGAATCGACATGGAAAGAGCGGCCGGCGGCCAAAGATATGGAACTCCACAATTGGGTTGCCTTTCCTTCCACTTCCAGCACACTGCACCAGCGGAGCCGCCCTGTGCGCCAGATGCCTTTAGCCCTGTCCAGTGCCGTCAGCCCGGCATGCCTTGCTCAGCACTCCGAGGTTGACGGCAAGACGGGAAGGGGGGGGGAAGGAGAGTACCTGCCTGCCTGTGCCTTTCAATGCTCCTTCCATCTCAACAGCCTCGACAGCCTGCCCGGACTGCATTCCACAAATCAACGGCAAGTCGATGGTCAGGTCTGGGCTGCTCTGGCCTTTTCCCCAGGTGAGGTACCTACCTAACTCCTTAGGTACCTTTCTTTACCCGACTCTCAGGTGGTTATCAATTTGCAGCTTCCATTTTGATAACTGCATCCCGTTCCCGTCCCTGATAGCAATCGGAGAAGCAATGGATCCAAGGTGTTGCTAATTGCAATTGTTGCCACTCATAATTGATTTTCTCTGCCCGTTCCCTCCTCTCGTCCCGCGTCAACCCGCATCAACCAGACTCGCCCCGTTTGTTCCTCTATTTTCTCCTCTCCTCTCCCGTTGTGTCCCCCGCCTTTCGTCTCCTCTTCGCGAGCATAACGCGGTAGTAGCTCATGTCCGCCCAAGCAGCCATTACACATGGTCAAGTACCCAGGTACCCCTAACCCGTCAAAGTGCCTCCGGCCTCCCTTTTCGACCTCTCGCAACAGGTGCCTTCGCCAAGCCAAAGTATCGTGTCCCAAGCTAAGTCAGTCAGTCAAAATGTCCCAGGTCTGGTCTTCTGCCGCGTCCCAGTCCGGCTAGGCTTACTTCATTTCAGAGTCTTAATGTTCCAGATGACTTTCTAGAACGGACCGAACACGCCGTCGAAGGAATGAATTTCCACCGCAGCCCTGTTTGAGCGAGCTTGAAGCCGCAACCGACTGGCCAATATTCCACGTACAGCCCCGAGCTGAAAGAGCCTTCGCAATTGCTTTCCATTAAGCTTGTGCTACATCGAAAAGGACCTTGGGAAATCATCGATATCCTCCGGTTACCTAGTTGTGTGGGGGCCATGCCACGGCTCCCCTCCGAAACCGCCGATTGATAGGATCCTCTTGGGACACCGACCCCGCCAGCGGGACATTCCTTTCCTAGGGTATCCGTCCGTCGACATGGGCGAAAACCGCGGGGGTGGGTTGGCGGTCGATTCGGTTGACAAGGTGGATGAGTCAAGCCGACAACCAAAATGAGAAATCAACATCAACTTGGAACGAGGCATTGGCTGCCACCAACAGGATTCCTTACATCTTTGGAAATCGACACACTTCATGCCGATGCTTTTCTCACACTCGCCTGCAGCAAATGATTGCCTTTGCCGAGCCAAGAAGCGGTTCTGCAATCTCTGCGCCGGCCTGCCCACCCGTCCGCCCCAAAGTCTTTTCCGCAGCTGCCTTCTCGACCTGAAATACCAAGTCCATCTGCTGGGTTCTGGCTAAGAGTACGCCGCAAATCATTGTCAGGGTCTGGAATGTCTCGGGACGTCCCCCGCGAATTGTACTCAACCCCTGTTTTTACTGCCTCCATCAATGCAAAAACCGGCATCCGCCAGCAACATACAGGCGAGTACGAGCTGCACCTACGCTCAGCTCTGCGACTATCAGACACCATTGGCCGTGTTCCCGCTCTTGGTCCTCGCGTGTCCAAATTCGGTCTGATTTTACCCCCCTTGCTCGTGGTAACGAGCTTGCTTTTGAAAGAAAGCGCGCCCCTGCGATATTGGCTACATAGTCTACCCTATCAACTTTCAAGATCCGGGGTTCATGTTCTTGCTCGGCCGGCCGGCATGCCTGCAATACCACACAGTCATTTTTACAGGTTACCAATTGACCGGCTTCGCCATATCACGGCCTACAGCTGAGGTAAGAAAAGGATTCTCAAGCTGACTAACTCTCTTGCGCCCAAGAGACGAGGTTCAGGTTAGATCAGGATACACGAACAGCGCAGCCCCAACGAATGTAGCAAAGCAACTCAGCACTTGCAGATTCAACGGATGCACGCCAGTCCGGGAACAAGCGCTTACGTTCTGCTGTTTCTGTGCCTCTTTCCCCCGTACTTGTCCGGCTTTACACGGACACAACCACCTCTAGCGGTATGGCTCAGCAGCAGCTTGTAACTGCGTAAGGTCGTGCGACGTGGGTTGACTAGATACTCCAACTTGCGACTCTGGTCTCTGCAGCGATCTGTCTGCGGGCCGCTATCTGATGGAAGTATCAGTACCGACACAATGATTGCAACCTCGTGCTTACTTGGGAGGCCCTGCGAACCGCAGCTTGACGTAGCATAACAAGATGCCTGCGCCATGATTCAGAGACGTTGCCAACCTACAACTCCGCCATTTCCCCCACGCACGGCGCAAGATGGAAGCCGGCGTGCAATAAGCGACAATCCTCCCCCGCCGTTCATCTGCTGTGGAGCAGCCGTCCCGCCGCTACGTAACTGGTGGAATCCACTACGTCAACCGCTCTCTCCACGTCCCTCGTCCTCCCACTCAACACGGGGGCCTTCCCAACTCTGTCCCCATCCGATCCGACGTAGCCCAGCGTTCGAGACATGGCGGTTTTGCGTCAACGAGTCATTAGACTCAACGCCATGGCTCCAACCGGGCTTGAACACCACAAGCTCGACTAACGTAGCAGTCCACAAGAAACATGGAACCTGGCCAAGGTCGTCAACAATCACTACTTGCGATGCGCCCACGCAGCGTCAGGGTAACTTCATTTCAACGTCCAATGACGACCGACGTCTCCAAGGCATGAAGGTTTTGGTCTCCCCGAGGCACATGGTTGACATGTTCCCAACAAGACCGCTCAATGCAGCAATTCTGCAGTGAGTCACCGATACTTATTGGTCAATGCCAGGTACAACTGCACGAACCGCAGCTCCCCTTGTGCTACTGTACAGTTTCTGTACAGCTCCTGTACACCCAAAGTTTCTTCTGTCCACACACCACACACACCTCGCTGCGCAAGAGTGCGCGTCTCTCGTCAATGTTTCGCAACCCCAACCCCGAGCAATCCTCGTCCGAAGAATCCTCGACCCGACCCGCCGGATCTGCAACTCTCCAATCCCGCGCTGCCTCCGTTGACAAGAAGAAGGTTACTGTCCAATCTTCGAACCGAGTTCCTCTCAGCTTCCACACTACCCTCCCCCTCCTCGGATACCACATGCCGAAGAACCTTCGTTTGTTCTCGTACGACCCTTCGTGCGTCTCGAGCTCCCCCTCTCTCACATGAACAGAAATGAATCAATCTCAAGCGGGGAAAACATTTTGATGGGGACAATTTCGAAAAAGCTTCATGCACAGAACACAAGGTTCGAATATGGCACCGCAAGGTTACCTGTTGGACTTTGGGGGAAATGGCAAGCTCCAATGGGTGGTACCCCAGCTTGCTTGTGAAGCTATGCACCTAGACGCAATACCAGCGTCGATCCATCCGCATTCTGCCGATGAGGGGTAGCTCCATTGCCATGTGTATCCCTCGAGCACGATATAGACGAACCTGCCAGAAAGGGATATCTTGGCATTCAGCGACGAATCCCGAGCTCGGTCTTGCCTCGGGTCTGCAGAAGATGAACATGCCGACTCGGTGGTTTGACAGGTCAGTTGAAGACGTACCAGCGGCTGGCTCTGATGGGTCACATTCAGCAATGCCCCATTTGTTAATTGTGAATCACCCCGGTGGTGTCTTGTTAAATTAGATTGAACTTGGTGAATCCAAGCCTTTGGCTGCCATGCAGTCGAGTCTGGCAAGTTCAGTGGGAGTTAGTCACGCCTTTCAATGCGTCGACCAGCCGGACGTCCTACATTCCATCGACGTAAATCCATTTCTGTACTGTTTTTCATGAGCTCTTGTTGAATATCACTCGGAAATATGTTGACTATTGGAGTCGTGGGTTACAGATAGAACTACAGCCGTAAAGTGAGGAGAGAGCCGCCACGGAAACGCAAATGAAACGCAACAATTGAACCTGTGTAAAACCAACTGCCATGCATGGTCTTTGAGGCTCTGTGTTTAGAACCTATTACTACCGTAAAGACTTGCGTAGTTGTACGCGGTCTTTCGACTTCAGTACTTAGAGTCAACTTGGACTTAGGTCAAGGCCACCGAAAACAACACGACTATGTGACTCGAGAAACTACATAGCCACACTACCTTTCACCATGGTAGAGAATCTAGGAAGAAAGGCGGCCATCCTCGAAGCCTGAGGAAATACGTTTGGTTTCGACTCCTTTGTTTCAATGGCTAATCTCTGTGGAAACTTGAATGAAATCCTCGTCTGAGACTCAAAGAGGTGTAGGCTACAGTGATAATGCCAACCTATCATTAGATACAAGCACCTTGTTTAGATCCAAAGGTGTGGTGATTAATCACAAAGTCTTTGTTTGGGCGCCGGAGGTCGCGATTGGGACAGTACCAGTGAATGTCGAAGTGCGGACGACCGAATCTGAGCCCTTCCACCTCTTGTCCATCTCACCTTTCCCATCCATTCAGTCCAATACCTGGACATCAACTACCTTTCGTCTGAATTCTACTTACAGGCTAAAAAATCTAGCTACGAGGTGACACATATTTCGGTGAATCAGTCGAACTGAGTTTGGTCAACTGCTGGTTGTATGCACCCTTTTGAAGGACATTTACAGCCTCTCAACACCACCTTGATGCCAGAGGAATCTCCGAAATGCAAACAAAACAATTTTCCAATCAGTAACATACCTATTTAATAGCACGATCAATCCAGGAACCGAAGAGTCAATTCATCCTTCCTATCCATCACAAAAATCCAATCGGACACATCCGCAGGCACAGTTCAGGCACAAGGAACAGACAACTATCTCCTCTCGAACACACAACTACATTGCGTACCCAACCAAGTCTACAACATCACCAAAACACACCCAACCACTCCAAACAACAATAAATATCATGATGGCCGCTACAACCATCTCAACCAACATGGCCGCTGTCAATGCCCCCATGGCCCTCGAGTTGGGTGACAACCCTGCCAAGCCGGGCGACGACGCTGTCGTTCGTGAAACCTCCAAGATCAACTCCACGAATTCGGGCTCCAAAAAACAAGGTACGCTCAGGAACCAGGAACCAAATCACATTTCAAAGTCAATTCATGCTAACAGCGCAATAGACACCAAGATCCTGCGCGCCACCAAGGCACAGCGCGTCACCAAGGCCCAGAATACCACCAAGCTCGAGCACAAAATTGCCAAGCGCCGCTCTCGATACCTTGAGGCCCTTGAGGCCTTCGAGGCCCTCATAACTACCCCTCCCAGCTCCGACGTCTCTGACTCCGAGATTTCAACCACCAAGGCCCAGCGTACTATTGCCGAGCGCCGCTCTCGGTACCTTGAGGCCCTTGAGGAATGGGCCTTCCCATTTACCCCTCCCAGCTCCGACGTGTCTGACTCTGACGACGAGCTGTCAACCACCAAGCTGGAGGACGAGACCAGGGCCACAACCACCACGACGGCCACAACCACCCCCGGCACCGGCGACCTTGCCCAGGTGACACCGTGCACCCCCCCTCCCGAGGACGTCAAGTTCCTCGTCAACCCCAAGATCATTCTCCACGGAGAGACTTTTCGTTGGAACAAGGTCGGCGACGGCATCTACCAGAAGACCGATGTGCTCAAGAAACCCAAGATCATCCTCCACACCGCGACCTTCCGCTGGCAGAAGCTCAGCAATGGCACCTACATGAAGGTCAACCGGGTCTAGAAATCCGAACCCCGCATCGTCTTCATCCGCCGCAAGTGATTCGGCATGGCATCAATGGGCCGGGCATTTGATGAAGACCGCGGGGGCTGTAGGAGTATCATTGGTGGAGTTATCGAAACTGTTCGTTGTACTGGCGCTCGCTTCGGCGCTGGTTGGTATAGATGGAGGCATAGGAAAGGCGTTTGAGATACCCACGGAGTTGCAGGTCAGACCGGAGACCCTTTTGGAAATTGTTTATGAGCACGACCTTGAGAAGCACACCCTTGAGAGCAAAGAGGTGTTTAGGATACCAGTCTGTCTTTACAGGTCGAAATTTTCCCCCGTCAATCACTCTTTTGATTTGGACGTCGACAAGCCACAGGCACAGCCCAGACGGGTTGTGGGTCGAAATGATATAGGATACGGAAATCAAAGATTGGAAACCAAAGATGTTGCTTTATTGTGAAGTTGATGTGAGCTCGCCCCTAGTGTTTGTTAAAGAATTTGTGCCCTGCGCTCTCCAAGTATCTGGTCAATCTTCCTCTCAAACTCTGGCGAAGACGTGGGGTTGTTCCGGACATCGGGCGTCTTTCTAGAGAGCAAAGGATCGGGGAAGTGCTCTGCCATGAGAGGTCAGCATCATTCAGTCATGAGCGCCAAACACGTGCATCACGTCTCCTGCATGGAGCCAGCGCCCACTAGGAAGGCTGCTACTCACTGGGATCGAAGCGCTGGTCGACGAGCTTCGCCTTGACGGACTCGCACTCATCCCTGAACTTCTTGTTGTTCCAGTTGGCGGCCTTCTCGTCCCCGGCGCTGCCTCCCGCCTCCGGCCCAGGGGTCTGGATCGCGGAGGTGGCTGCCATGTTCCTTGTTGTATATACCCCGATGGATGGAATCCTTCCTCGCAACCATCCATTAGACTATTGCCAACATATGATTACCAGGAGTTTGAATGGAATGCTTACTTTACCGTGCTCGCTCACTCACTGCCCGATTCGGCGATCGTCCTGCGCCAAGAGGAGGATGCCCAGACCTGTTTGTTTCTGAGATATGGGAAGCTTCAAGAGACAGATGAGTGAATGCACAATCGTTTAGAGAAAAGGCCGTCAAACAAGAATCGATAACTATATCGCACCACCCAAGGCCGTGTCGGGGTAGTAGATGAGTCTCCGCCCTGCTTATGCAGTCCAGAGTAAGCTTGCCGAAGTCATTGCGAATGAGTGGAATGGGGGACGTCGTTCTCGTCACACAGACACAGCCAGACACGGGCCCGGGCAACCCCACCATTCCAGGGTGTTTCCAAGATCCGATGCAGCGCCTGCTGACGCCCACCCTTGCAACTGCCCCTCCACACAGTTCCCTGGAGAGGGAACTTCGCAGGTACTTCCCACCAAGCGAAACTGGCTGTGTGTACACAAGTTTCTGTTGGGTCCATCTCCGCGGTCAAGTTAGCCCAAAGAAAAAAAATAACGACTCCGTTCAAGGAACCGCCGAGCCAAGGGGAGCCCGTCAACTTCATCCTACCTTTTTCCGCGTCGGACCCTACATCAAACGTCAGACACCTTGACGTCTTTCCTCTCAGCCACCCTTAACCTCGAGAGTATACCAATGCTGCCACATTAGCTCTCAAACGATTTGCCTTCTCACGGTCTACCCAAGCTTCTCTCCTCTCCCTGACCACCTTGCAAGCCTCTATCTTCCCAAGGCGGCCCGCGACATTTCGACGGCATCTCACAGTTATACGGCACCAGCGTACGAGCCGCAAGGATGGTCAAGAAGGGCGCTGCTTCCAACGCATGGGAGGATGACTGGGAGACCCAAGCCGACAGGCTCGACGACCAGCCGCAGCAATCTGAGCCTCAGGTCCCGCTCAGTAAGGCAGAGCGCCTGGCCCGGCACGCCGAGTCGAATCGCAAGTTGTGGGAAGAAGCGTACGTCTGTCCAGGCCATATTTCTCTCCGTCCCAGCCCAAGTTCACGGAGCCTTTACGCTTCCACGCCCCCAATGCTTGCGGGACAACTGGCTAACCCTCCTCACCACCTAACAGCGACACTCCAGCACCCCTACACTTCATCGATTCTCAGCCTTCAGTCCCGCTGGCTACCGGCTTCAAGCCCCAGGTCAAGGTCCTCAGCCGCAAGCCCGCACCGCAAATGATCGCACGGCGCGACCCCGTCACTGGCCTCTCCCAGCTCTCCCTTGCCGATGACGACGACGACAAGGCAGCCGAGAGGAAGCCACAGCTCTCGCCGGAAGAAATTAGGGCGAAGCAACAGCGCGAACTCGAGGAGAAGCAGCGTCGATACGAGGAGGCCCGCGCAAAGATTTTTGGGGAGTCGAACCCTTCCTCTGGCGCCTCGAGCCCAGGGACCGTCACGCCGCCTAGAGGGCCGGGCGATGGTAGCAGAGGCAGCCAGCGCGGCAGGGGCCGTGGCCGTGGAGGTGGTCACAGAGGAAACTCGAGCAGGCAGGAAGACAGACGACCCGTCAGTAGGCCTGACGTGGGCCGATCTGAGAGCGGCCGCGAGCTCTACGACCCCAATTTCTCCCCCAGAGGAGGCGTCTCCTTGCAGAAACGTGGAGGAGATTCTGGTCACCAGTCTGGACGGTCGACACCTAGGGACGACGACCAACCACGACAAGCGATCAGAGCACCGCGCGGGCCGGACGGGAGTGGAAGAGGAGGTTTTGGCTTTGCCAACAGAGGCACGAGAGAAGGTTGAATTACTATGCTAAGACGACAAATCTACCAGCCTCCGCCAATCTTGCCCGCCAACTGGATGACGCGCTCCGTCTCGGTCGTCTTGTCCTTGCCTACGTCGCTAATCACCTCGCGATACGTGGTGAGCGCCAGTCTACCCAAGTCTATGCCAGTAATGCCCGCCCAATGCGCCAGGGTATCTCGAATGTAAGAAGGCGAAATTCCATCGACAATATCTGCTCGGCTCTCACCACTTTGAGAGATGACCTCTTCGCCGTCTGAGTCCTCGGCCGAGAAGTAAGCTTCATCAACCTCGGCAAGGAAGTCCTTTTGCTCCAGCGGACCGGGCTTAGTCGCAAAGCCCTTGCGCTCGACGATGATAGGATCGTCAACCTTGATCTGACCACCACCGTTGGTACAGCCGCCAGGGCAGGCCATCACCTCGACATAGGCGTACTCGAGGGCCGCAGGCTTGCCATTGGGTCGCCTTGCGGCACCGAATGCTTTGCCGCCAGGCAAACGAGACGGTCGCGCTGGCTTCAGTTTGCGCACCAGATTTTGGATATTACGGAAGCCGTAATACCTGGCGGCCTTGAAAATCGGGTCTCCTGTGGAGGATGCGACGATGTACTCAATAACGTCGGCGTTGCGCCCACGGATTGTTTGGATTTGGGAGTTGGGGTGCTTGGAAGCCACCGTTTGGAGAGTAAAATAGAGGTTACCGCCTGACGAGCCCGCCGCCTGAGAGGAGCGGTGGGCCGCATGCCGCGGGAAAAGGAACTTATCCAGGCGGGCGTCAGGGAAAGTTGCGCGTTGGAGGTTGGGGTTACTCCGGGGGAGGTCAAAGAAATTGAAGCCTCTTGATTCCGCGAGCATCAGAACCTCCTTGCTTGTGATGACACAGTCGACGTCGCGAACCCCGCGCCCTGGTTTGCCGTCTCCCGCCCACACCGTGTCCGTTAGCTCCTCGCGACTGGCCTCCAGCTTCTTGTCGAAGCACGGCATGACCGCCAGGTGCCAAATCCTGCTCGGCGGGATCCCGAGCTTCTTGCTCAGCGTAGTCTTGAGTAGCGTGCCCATCAAAGCCTGTGGCGACTTCACCCGCGACAGGTGCGGGAGGACGTAGGGATGCGTCTTCTCGGCGTAGCAAACCCAGCCGGGGCACGAGGACGTGAGGATCGGCTTGGTCACAGAAGACGCCGGCGCATCAGTGTTCTCAGCACCGGCACCACCGAGGACCTCATCCGCGCCGAGGACCAGGCACGCCTCGCGCGCGACGTTGGTGTCCACGACCCACGTGAAGCCGTTATTCCACTTGCCCCCGCGCGCAAGCCCCTCCGGCCCGCTGAGGAGCCCGTCCAGCATGTGTCCGGCCTCCTTCTCGGTGGCGCCCCCGCCGACGGCGGCAGCCAGGCTGGCGCGGGTCTGCGGCGAGACGCTCGCGACGAAGAGGCGCCTGCTCTCGTCCTCGAGGCCGTCGACGCGGAACTGGCCGCTCTCGTCGGGGCCGACGATGCGCAGCGCGGGGCCGAAGTCGAGGGTGTTGAGGACCTCGGTGTGCGACTGCATGCTCACGAGCACGGCCTCGGCGGAGGTGACGCAGCCGGAGCAGGCGAGGCAGTCGGTCAGGGAGATCTCGGCGGGGGCGGCGGCGGCGGCGGCGGCGGAGCCGTTGTTGGCGGGTTGGCCGTCGAGGATTACTTCGTGCTCGAGGGACGCATCTTGAGGCGGGGTGGGCGGCGCGGCTGGGAGGGTTTCGATTGGTTTGATGCAGGCGACGCCCGGACTGATGAAGTCGTTGAGGTCGTCTGCGGAGAGGATTGCGCTCATTGCGCCGGCTTCGGGTTCGAGATCGTGTGGAAGAGGAGGTGTTGGTTGTGTCGAGATCGCGGGGTAGATTTTCTCTTGGTCTGGAAGTGTGACGCACGAGGAGGCCTATTCAGTGTAGAGAGAGGATGGGAATGAGGCCGCTTTTTGTCATGTGCTTGCTAATGCAAAGAGGGTCGTCGGTGCCCCTTGTCTTTTGTCTTTACGTCTTGCTAATTCCTCAGCGAATCCGGAGATGCGCAATTGGGCGGAGGTGATTAGCAGAGACTGGTAGAATCGGAGTGTGTGATTGCAAATCCGTCCCCCACCACTGGATTGGGGGAGGGGAATCTACGCCGTAACAGTGGGTGCAGCGCAGTCACGGTCGGGTCACAGCGCTGGATTGCCCGCATGCGAAATCGGCCCTGTGGGTGGCGGATTGGGAAGAAAAATTTAGTGGAGTTGAGCCCCGCGGCATCGGCCGGCATGAGGCACCCCTGGGGAGAGAAAGAATTGCAAGGGGGGTTCTTCACGCGGTGCGACGCGGTGACAGGGAGCCTGGTCCTGTACGTGTTCGCCCCATGCCCAGCTGGGAGACCGGCTGGCAGGGGGAGGGGGACGCGCGCGCAGCGCCTCTTCCGGGCCGGGTCTCTCCAGTCCAATGACGTCGCTGGAAGTAGGTATATACGTACGCTGTTAGCTGAGGTCGCCTCAATTGATATATTCAAGAGAGCTTCATGTAATCTGTAAAAACTTACTGCTACTGTTCTGACAACACTCAATTCGAGGCACTGGTTTCTCCCTATTCATAATGGACGTAAGTGACGACTCATCCGCGGTGACAAACACCTACTAATCCCGACCTGCAACAGGCGGTATCAAGCTATAGCTTTGGAAACCTGGGCTGGCTCTCCATGCAGGCCATCCCGCTCATCATCTGGCCGAGATTCATCGGGAACCTCCTCCGTCCCGATGACTACCAGGCCGCTGCTAACTGTAAGCCTTATCCGTGTCCATTCCAGGAGCCCAGCACTGATCAAATATCTCAGCTCTCGAGGACTACTTTGCCCGATCCCTCGGCTTCGCCCTCCTCACTCTGGGCCTCTTGGTGGTGTGTCTCTCGGGAGCAGTTCCCCTGACATCCGAAGACCAAAGTCAGTCCCTCTTATTTCCAAGCCCATCCAATGCATGGGATACTGACACACAATTAGCACCCCAAGGAACGATATCACCGTACGCCAACGCCGCAGTGGTCCTCACATCCCTTCACCACGCCTCTGCCGCCTTCTACTGCTACAGCCGGTACCTGAGATCGGACCAGACGGCCTTCGTCCTGGGCTGCCTGGGCAGCACCGTCTTTGCCGTGTTCGGACTGTACTGCCTCATGTTCGCCGGCGACAAGTCGCGCCGGAGCAAGAAGGGCTACGACAAGGACACGAGCTCGTTCCCTTTCAAGAACGCCGAGTCGTACAAGTCGAAAAAGAAGGGCCTGTAGGGAAATTTATCGCATCTTTTGACAGCGTTCGTATGTGGCTCGCTGCAGAGAAAACCCTGCGGAACAAGTGAGAGACCTAGGATGCTGCATACACCTAGACCTGATGTATAACCTTTGCTCGATGCAGTGAGTTCATATCAAATCGAGGGACCCGTCACGCAGATATTGCCTTCAATGGTAGCCATGCAGGCACCATGTGCAGATAGCAAACTACTGCCTGTTCACTCAAAATGTAAACGGTTCTTCTATTGTACAATACGCCAAACGCCCCTTTCTTAGCCCGCAAACCCCATTCCCGGCAGACACCCAATCCCACTCGGAGAGGCGCAACGAGCATGTACGTTGCTCTCTTTGTTCTCAGAGGAACTACTTAACAACCAAACTAGACCTCTCTGGCCCACGTGTCTGGTTTCCTTATCGACTGACCGCAGGCATCTTCATATCCCCATCTTCGTGCGTACAGAACCTTAGAATCCGCCGTATCATTCTTCCGTAGACCTTAACAAACATCTATGAGATAAGGGAGGGGGCGTCTTTGGGTGTGTATATCTCATCGCGCGGTGGTCAGGCGTCAAACTCGGTTGCATGCCCTATCGCGCTGGGCACACTTAGTGCAAGCATCGGCGTCGGGGGCGAAATAACACCGTCTTTTTGATCTTCTGCAGCCATCGCAGGTCCTGATAACCGGTCCGTGCCTTCGTCGGACGAAATGGCTTAGAACCGTTTGCGTGCTCTTGTTCTCTGGTGTGACGGGTCTCTTGGGAACCTTCCGCTCGCCCATGCCCAGAGAGATTCCTCGAAATTTGCCCATCTCCTCGTCAGCGCTCTCATCTGGAGCCTCGTCAGCCTCATCATTGCCCTTGCTTCCATACTTCCCCTCATATGAGCCGTCCAGGTGACTCTTTGAAGTGCATTGGTGGTTCTAGCTGGTTGCTGCGACTTCGGACTTGGTTCCGTTCGCCAGCGGCTCTTCGGCCGGTGATGCTTTACGAGATTCTCCGCCATCGCCGTTTGTAGCAGCTGTCTCCTGACTCTCAATGACTCCTGAAAGCTGTACATCTGCGGCCCCGGAAAGCACCGCCGCTTTGCGCTTGTGCCAGTCGACCTCGCTCTGGACAACTTGGGACAGCAGGACCTCTTTCTCTCTCCACTGTTCCTTGTACTGCTCTTCCCAGTACTTGACCTCTTCTGCAAGATTCGCTGTTTCTTCTTGCGCCCACTTGACTTGATGTCTGCAAAGCGTGTAGAGCCTTTCGAGAGGCATGTCCAGCTCATGCTTGGTGAAGCCGAGTTCCTCAGTCATTGGTGTGAACAGATCGGCCGAAAGCTCATCATCGTCTGCACCGTCATCAATGGCATCGTCTTGGCCGGCGGCATGTGATTGGGGAGTCTTCAGAATAATCTTGAGCTTGCCCTTGCCTGTGGGACCTGCCTGCATCGATTTGGGTACAGGGTCGGAGGGACGAAGGGCTTCTGTCTCGTGAACGGTTCGCATGTGCTTCGCCAGGGCATCCGATCTAGTGAACGAGCGATCGCATTCTATTGTCAAGTCAGTCGATGGTCTGTATGGCATTCGACAAGATGAACGTACCTGGGAGGTAGCAGTAGAAGGGTTTCTCCCTGGTATGGGAGCGCATGTGTGCCTTCAACGCGTAGCCACTTGCGTGGGCCATGCTCTTTCTGTTGCATCCATTCCATTCGCAGGTATACTTCTTCTGACGACTCTCAATATGGTCGTTGTGGATATGCTCGACCAATTTGTCCATGTTGCCGAGGTCACCCGCGTCGCAGCCTTCCCATGCGCAGAAAGTGACCTGTTCTTGAAAGTCTTCTTCGTCGAGTCTAGCGTTGATGGGAGAGCTGGGAATATCACCAGATGTATCCGAAGAGACGTCCGAGAGGCCCTCAAGAGGGTCAGCCTCGGCTTCGGGTTCATGCTCGGGCTCAGGCTCCTGGACTGGTGCAGGCGCAGGGGATGTCGTTGAGGTTGCTCCTAGTCTCTGTCGCTTAGAAGGTCGGAGAAGGGATTCATCCTCGTAATCGTGAGCTTCGTTGTCGGAAGCGTCCGTGTTATCCATAGAGGAAAGAGGCGACTCGGGCGGTGTAGAATGGCGCGCCATTGTGTGCTGTTTGATGCCAAAAAAGCTCTTTCGAAGGATGCAGAAAACAGTACCAAGTGGTATGTGATGGCCGCGTGAGATTAATTTTAAGGTGAAGAAGATGAACTGCGTTCCTTGTAGTTGTGCTGGTCAAATTGAAACTTGCAGCAAAAGACAAAGCTGCTCGTGCAGAGATGGAAAAAGTCCAGCACCAAAGCAATTGCTAGAGAAAAGTCACGTCAGTCGAAAGGGTGCTCCTGACAACCTTAATGGTGTTTGCGCCTGCACCTGGATCGCGACGACCGTGGCTCACGGAGCTCACCCAGTGGGTCCAGTCCTTCCCAGCTGTGAATTTCCGGGGCGACTCTGCCAGCTGTGTCTCAGGTGGCAGACTTCCCCTTGCCAGTGCCAGACACTCAGCTGCCAGGCACCCACGACGCAGCCCAGGCACACCCCCTGTAAGTTGGGGTCTCGAAATCCTTCATTATTTTGTTTATGCCCCTCCCCCACCATCACAACCCAGACAGACACTCATTTTGCGCATTTGCTGCCTCCTTGCTCCTAGCACTCCAAAACAGTCCTCTTTGCACCGAAATAATCATGGCGACCACGCGCAAGGTGTTCTCCCTTGAGGGAAAGGGTCTTAAGCTCGACACTGCTGCTGACCTCGAGCCCCACATTGCCGAGTTGCGCTCTACCGATGTGGAGGAAGTCAAGTTCCTTGGAAACACTTTGGGAGTCGGCGCTTGCAAGCTTCTCGGAGAGGTCTTGGCCACCAAGAAGAACCTCCAAGTGAGTTCACCAGTCCTCCGCTATTGTAACTGCGCATGCTGACGAGACCAACACCAGTCCGCTGACCTTTCCGACATCTTCACTGGACGTCTCCTGAGCGAGATTCCCGAGGCCCTCTCCTCCCTCCTGACGTCCATCCTGAACCTTCCAAAGCTCAACACGATTAACCTTAACGACAATGCCTTCGGCATCAACACCCAGGCTCCCGTCGTTGCCTTCCTGGCTGCCCACGTGCCCCTCCAGCACCTTTACCTGAACAACAATGGTCTCGGTCCCCACGCTGGTATCTTGGTCGCGGATGCGCTCTCTGAGCTGCACGCGAAGAAAGAGGCGGCTAGAAAGGAGGGCAAGGAGGTCCCAGACCTTGAGACCGTTATCTGCGGCCGCAACCGTCTGGAGAACGGCAGTATGCAGGCCTGGGCCAAGGCCTTCAGCCTCCACAACAAGATCAAGGAGATTAAGATGGTCCAAAACGGCATCCGTCAAGAGGGGATCAGCCATCTTATCAGCGAGGGTCTGAACCACGCGACCGAGTTGCGCATTCTCGATCTCCAGGATAACACCTTCACTCTTTCCGGCGCCAAGGCCGTCGCCAGCGTTCTCCCCAACTGGGCGCATCTGCAAGAGCTGGGCCTCAACGACGCCTATCTGACTGCCAAGGGTACTGCTCTTGTTGCCAAGGCTCTTGCTAAGGGCAATCAGGACAAGCTCGAGATTCTGCGTCTGCAGTTTAACGACATTACCGCCAAGGCTCTCACGGGCATTGCCAGTGCCGCTGCCGACTCTCTGCCTGCTCTGAAGAAGGTTGAGCTGAACGGTAACAAGTTCGAAGAGGAAGATCCCTCCGTCGTCACCATTCGTGAGCTTCTCGAGGAGCGCAAGGAGAAGCTCGGTGGTGACATTATCGACGAGGACGCATGGGGTCTTGACAGCCTCAGCGACCTGGAAGAGGAGGATTCCGACGAGGAGGAGGAAGAAGAGTCGGATGAGGAGGAGGAGCTCGAGCCCGAGAAGAGGGCCGAGATCCTCGTCAAGGAGGCCGAGGAGGCTCAGGAGCAGCCTACCGTCCAGCTCAAGGATAAGGAGGTGGACGACCTGGCCAAGAAGTTGGAGAAGACTGGAATTTAGAATCAGAAGAACGAATCCCTTTGGTTTATTAGTTTAGAAGGCGGAACGCAAGAGGAAGGCCCCATTACACGGAGACACGATACCCCCAAAATACACTTCATCCCCCCCTTACCCTCTGCCCCCCAAACACCACCCACAACCCGCGAGATACATCGCGAACTCGCATATGTCGAGTTATGGCCGCGCAAAGCCGCACGAGAGGCTGCCTGCTTGTTGCTTGGCAACGTTTGCGCCCTCGCGGCATGCGCGAACAAGGTTACCTCGTGCGTTTGGGGTGCATCATCCCGCAGCTCCCCGGTCATCACTCCACGATCACCCCACACATCTGGCCGTCTTCAGCACAGCCATATCACAAGAGCACTGCAAATAAATTGCGTGAGCAAGAATGTCTACATATAATGGGAACAGCGTCTGTTCCTAGAGACTGCATTATACTGATAGCAATAAACTTAACATCACCAGTCACACCAAAAATTTCATCGCAAGCATACCTTGAACCAACATGACAGGCCACTACCTGTTCGAGACAACGGACTCGGTGATTGAGATACTCTGGGACGTGGCGCTCGCCTTCTTCGTCGTCCGCATCGCTTGGACTTATTTCCTCCTCACCTTCTCGACGAGCGCGCTCCTTTCATGGGTAATCTGCAAATACCCAGAGCTGCTGCTACCCGCGTCCAAGCAGCACCTCACGACGTCAGAAGCGGAGCTTATGCTCATCCCGCTACAGGCAATAGTCGGGGTCGTCTGGGCCCGCTATGTCGTCGTTGCCTATGAGATCCCGCGCGTGGCGTGGTTTAGGCTCGCCATCGGCGGGCTGGCCGCGTTCCTCTTGTTCGCGGCCGAGGCGCTGCTGGGGCTCGTGTTGTACGAGGAGGGCTACGGGGACTGGATACGGGAGACTGACGGCACGGCATGGCTCGCGTCTGCCGGGCTGCTTGGGGCTTTTGCTCTGATGCCCACTGCGTTGATGGGGTTCGAGGGGAAAGCTGCCGATGGGGTGGAAGGGGAGGTTGTAACGCCGGGTTCGACGTCGCCTGGGCTTGGAGGTAAAGAATTGACGGAAACAATGTAAAATCAGCGGTTGGTGTTCGGGGGGCATTGCTGACGTGCTCTAGACCTGCGGTTAGTGTTGCGTCCAAAGATGAGCTGAAAGGGGCGAGAGATTGATGGGAAGTTGTGAGTGACGGTTCATGACATGTTTCACGGCTTGCATACAAGTTTTGTTTTGTAATCTGGAAATAGTTGCTGAATTGCTCGAGGTTTCAATATTCCATGTTCCGCCCTGAGGGATTTGACTCGACATTTAGGAACTGTTGAGGATAAATTGATCATAAATCAACCAGTGAAAGTAGAATAGAAGTAATTTCAGCGTTGACAATGTGCGCCATTGTCAGCTAAGACATCGTGCCCGGGAGTGGCGCAATTACGTCTAGCTGTGTAAGTGGACTTGAAGCTCTCAGCTTCCTGTCCCCTCAATCTACCTTCATGTTACCAAACATTTGCCCTGTTCTTCCAGCTCTATTCAAAAGGGTGACTGACTCGATTTGCAACACCAGCTGACCTGAATCACCTGGTCAATAAGGTGGTGAGATTGAATGTGCCGGATCAGGATGGCAGCTCCCAGCGGAGCGAGCTGGGGCCCAAGGTCGCCTGTGCGCCGGGCGCTCCCGCTGTGGCACTGTGGCAGGGTTCATTCTTCAGGGTGTCCCAGTACCTGGAAAAGTGGGTACCAACCGCCACCACGAAGACTGAAGGATCCTGTCTGTTAACCCCGACCTCAACCTCTTCTCTTCCATCTTGGGTCTATCTTGGGTGACATCTGACCTGGAGATCCGGCCAGCTCACAGAACGGAGCCTTATGTCTGTTATTGTCAAGGTACATTTCCGTGCTGTTCACTGGCACACGCTCACAGCCAGAGGCAACTCCCTGGACCTTGAAATTGTCCCAACGAACACAGTACCACCTTGGAGAACACTACTCTTTAGTTTGGACGATGTTCATTCTGGGAACAATATTGAAAAAGCCCGATCTGACTCAGTTCTAGTGAACAGCAGAAGGCATCCCTGAAAATGCTGGTTTATCTTTCTGACCAAGGCCAGGTAGTTCTGGATGTCACAAACCTTGAGAAGCCCCAAGATGCCGAGGCGTTGCAGTCTAGAACGATGTCTTGGGCCGGGCTACCTGAGAGTATTAATGGCTTGCATATTACCGCGTGGATCTCTGAACACTTTGCTTGAGAGAATCGCTGAGCCAGAACAGGCCTCGCCATTCCTTGGCAGGCCGCAGGTTCATACGGGGGGCTGGTGAAGAGTGCCTCTTACGAGGCACATTCCTCACGATGAAGAGTCTCGTCTCACCCGTCACCAACCCCCAGGGGCTCAAGAGCCTCATCGCAATAAGTCTATATCTTTTCTCTGCAGCTTCGGTTCTCTCCCTTCTTCTTTTCTTTTTTGTCTTGTCATCACCAGCTTGTTTCAGACACTGATCTGCCACCATGATCAAAACGAGTCTTGTCTTGCCTCTCCTCCTCAGCATCGTGGGCGCTGTGCCCATGATGAACAGCTCGCCTTCCCAGGCCGGCTGTAGCAATCCAGATACCGTGACAGTGTCCACAGTGGTCACTAGAACAACACAGCGTGGCGGAAATGCCTCGAGTCCACCGACAGTCCCATCCAACAGGCCGGTATCCTCAAGTCCGCCGACGGCGCCCTCAAACCCGACGCCGGTAGCTTCCTCGCCAGCATCAAACACAGGAAGCTCTAGTCCGCCAGCAAGCGGCGGTAGCGGTGGAGGAACATCACCAGCGTCAGGCTTCAGAAATGTTTTGTACTTCACAAACTGGTACGTCACCCGTCACTGCTACTCTTTGACTCCCAAGCTGACCAGTTCAGGGGCATCTACGGCGCCAACTACCAACCATCAGATTTGCCTGCCGACAAGGTCACCCATCTCCTCTACTCCTTCGCCGACATTTCCTCGGACGGTACAGTGTTAGTTCCAACATCATGCCACATAACCCCCGTGACTAGACTAACAAGCCCCAGCATCTCATCCGACCCCTATTCAGACACGCAGAAGCTCTACCCCGGCGACACCAGCACCACGGGAAACGCCAACGGCTGCGTCGGCCAAATCTACGCCCTCAAGAAGAAGAATCGCAAGCTGAAAGTCGTCCTCTCCATCGGCGGCTGGACCTGGTCCCCCAAGTTCGTCCCCGTCGCCGCCACCGCCGCCGGCCGCCAGACCTTCGCCTCCTCCGCCGTCAAGCTCATGGCCGACTGGGGCTTCGACGGCATTGACATCGACTGGGAGTATCCATCATCCTCCACCGAGGCAGCTAACTTCGTCGCCTTACTCAAGGCCTGCCGGGAGGCCCTCGACGCCTACGCCGCCAAGAGCGCGCCCGGCTACCACTTCGTCCTCACCGTCGCCTGCCCCGCGGGGCCCTCGCACTACCAGCAGATGGACCTCCGCGGCATGGACGCCTACGTCGACGCCTGGCATCTCATGGCCTACGACTACGCCGGCTCATGGGACACCACGACGGGCCACCAGGCCAACGTCTACTTCAACCCGTTCACCCCGCTCGCCACCAAGTTCAGCACCGAGGTCGCCCTGACGTACTACCTCGCCCAGGGCATCCGCTCCAGCAAGATCGTCCTCGGCATGCCCCTTTACGGCCGCTCGTTCCTCAACACCGACGGCATCGGCCTGCCCTACAGCGGTGTCGGCGCGGGCTCCATCGAGAAGGGCGTCTGGCACTACAACGCCCTCCCGCGCGCGGGCGCCAAGGAGATATTTGACGAGAAGGTTGGCGCGCTGTACAGCTACGACTCGAGCTCGCGGGAGCTCGTGTCTTACGACAACGTGCAGAGCGCCAACTACAAGACGGATTACATGAAGAGCAAAAGCCTCGGCGGCGCCGTCTTCTGGGAGGCGGCGGGTGATAAGAAGGGGGATGGAAGCCTCGTCGCCGCCGTCGCTGGACGGATGGGCTCGCTGGACTCGACGCAGAACTTGCTGAGTTATCCCGGGAGTCAGTATGCCAACATCAGGGGCGCTTGATCGTTCTCAGAGGCGCTCTTATCGTGGAAGTTTTTCTTGGTCTTCTCTCCCTTTTCTCTGGCATTAGAGGCGTTGTTGCATACTGGGCTGGTTGCGTTTGGTTTTATCTTCCCCTTGAGTTTGTCAAAGTTGGGCAATAATGAATTACGAGAATGAGGCACGAGTAGATGACGAGCTACATAGACTGAAGTTATGAATTCATGAAACTGTTGAGCCAGTCTCACCTTATTGTTCCTCGTGACCAAACAACTCTCAGGTATATGGTGATGGCTCAATACCAGAGAATTTGGTGGGCATGTTGCGGAGCGCAGCTTGTAAAAGCAGCAAAAGCCGAAGAACTCATACCACTGGCCATATGAAAGAGACTTCAAGGGACAGTACGAGGTGAATAACAAGATTCCAAATAGCCGCTGGCTACTTCACTCAAGAGATAATGTCAACGCTGATTCGCCCTGTGCGTTTCTGATCCTTCACTAAGGATGCCAAGGGTGCATAGACTGATAGGATTCAGGTTCAAACAACTCATCTGTAATCACAGCTGGTGGTGCATGCCCTAGCTTTGTTCTTCGCAAGACTGTCAAAAATGTTCGGCGAGAACTGCTCTTATCGGGACCGAGCTGGGATATCGAGGTTTGTTACATGAGACTTGGTATCTAGTCCAGTGATTCGTGTTTCTGGGAAGAGAATCAACCTGAGCGGATCAGTAGACTTCATGGTGAATCGTATGGCGTGCTGTCCAAGCGTGAAATCATGTCCTGTTGCCGAGACTGGATTCTGGCTTGACTTTTCCTATTAGTTGAGCACTTTGGTGAACGGCTGTTGTGAGATTACAACTGCCACAGAACACCTCGAGGCACGCTCATGCGAACGCACAAACAGCACATGTCAGTACGGCCGTTGCAACTAGCGGAACTTTTGTAATGCGGTGCTGCGGGCGCACGTCAATCGACACTTGGAGCGGAGGTTTTCCGAACGTTCAGGTCAAGCTTTTCATGTTGTCGGGCGAGGGCCTCTATTTGAGGACTGCCGAGAGCTGTGCTTCACACTGAGGAACGCCTAGGAGGCGCGTGGACAAGGCCCGGGGAATTGGCTCTGCGATTCGGTAAGACCCGAGCACTTTACAAGCCTAGCGCTGACAGAAGGGACAGAATTCGCTGGCTTTGGTGCCGGTAGCGTGGTTTGCCAGGGGACTAGGTGCACCTTGGGGTTGGTCGCCAGTCGGAGGGTCGTCCACCATCCGCGACGGAGCGTGGGAGATCCTCTTTGAGGATACAAGGGAGCAGTTGGAGAGGTCCGAATAGACTTCTGGGATCTGTTCAACGACTGGGTAAGCGTCGTCCAACCGGAGGTTGAGGGAAGAATCCATGTCGGAAAGACCCGTTCGACCCGGTGGACTGTGGTGGCGGGAGGGCTTCCCCATGGGACAGGGAGAAGCGCCGGTGGCGAGGATTCAGACAGACAGACCACTTTCCAGAGTGAAGTGTGCGTGACACCGCAGCTTTGGCGGGAGCACGATGATGTCGTTGCTGGTAGCTTTGAAATGCATCGCCAGACGGGGTTCAGGTGTTCGGGGTTTGTGCTTACAAATGCAGTGAACTTAGAGACAGAGCTCAACTTCGGCTTACGAGGTTCGTTTCGGCGGTATGGAATAGTTCAGTACAGCGGTTCAATAGGTAATCCCAGACTGACTGCGATACCTGTGATGATAGTTTTGCCTAGGCTGCCGTGTCATCCACAGGTGAGTCATACGGAGAGCGACCGAAAGAAGTTGCATGAAAGTATGGCACCCTTGTCGGAAGAGAGACGGGGTGATTGGTGCGACGGAGCCACCGAGTTGATCGGCATAGAGGAGTTGGTTCTCTTGACGGTTCTAAGCGCGCCCGTTTGATTGTGTAACAAGTGCAAGCGACGTGTAGTTGTAGTCTCGGTCAGCAACTGACATGATGTTGCTGCAGTCATGTTTGGTGCATGTTGAAGCTGCGAGTTGAACGTGGGTGGTGTTAGTGGTGGACGTGGGTGGTGGTGGCAGAGGGAGTTGGAGTTGGAGTGCGGCTGCTGTGGGTGAAACTGGGCGCTGATTGGAGCACTGAGGAAGTAATTCATCAAATGGGGCAGGATTTGGCTGCGGTTCCCCTTGCCCTTCAGTTGCTGCACCTGCCACCGTATCCCGTACGTCGGGAGGGAACGACGACGCACCGGCCTGCGGGTGCTCTTACCGGGGCGCTAGGCCTTGCGGGGATCTGTCGTCCTTTCACACTCCAGAGCCCCTGCCAACAATGCCATGCCATGCCTCCTCGTGCTGGATGGCTAGCACCAGATTGTTTGACTTTGAGCCCTCCAAGCCACCCCGCTTTCGTCATCGCTTTGGTGCCTCTGATACCGCCGAATATTGCCCTGAATGGGCGGACTGGAACTGCGACTTAGGAAGACACTGAGTCGCGTCACCATCTCGACTAACATTTTAGACCTTGCGATAACGAATGAAAGAGAGAGAGAGAGAGAGAGAGCCGCGTCTAATGATTCTTCCAGAATCCCCTCATGAAATCCGCGTGGGGCGCAAATGACCACAGAAGGCCCTTTTGTGTCTCGATGGCCCTGGGGTGCGTGCCGTGCGTGTAAGTGGAAGGATTCAGAATCGACATTGCACCGGCACGCAAATACGGCGGCAACAACCACCTGGCACCCACACGGCCGCCACCACCAGCATATATGCAGGGTGCTGCGAGCCTCTTCATCCTGTCTTGCCGGCTGCCTGGGCTCGTCCGATATCCCATGACTCTACGGTCTCCCCTCTGGAATCTCTAACACGGGCGACGTCAAATCGAAGAGAAAACTGATCTTGATATTGGACTGACAGATGATCCACTCTTAACTCCATTAAGTCCGTCGCAGGTCCAGACAAGGCTCAATAGCCGCTAGAATTCAGGGTTCATGGCCAAGTTGCCGTGGGTGGGCTGTCCAAAAACGAGGGGCTCTAGCTGGGAATGCCCCGGGGCCGAGCAAAGCATGGGGCGGCTCGCTGCCCGTGTGCTGTGTCCCGTCAAGTCGATCCGCAGTATTTGCGAGTCTGTATTTATGCCGGTATTCGTAGGTACGGACGGATACAGGGCCACGATCCCCCACCATTGGATCACCAACAGCGTCGCACTCTAGCGTCCTTTTCTATCATAGTAGCGTAGCCAGCGCAGGCACCAGCCGACGGCGCGTTGCTGCGTAAGACGGGCGGCCTACCAAGAGCCTAAAGCACTGGTCGTATCGACGCAGATCAGCACCTTGAATCCCCTCTTGGAACCGGATGAGCAGTCTGTAGATGAGCAAAGTGGCGGTACCTCAAACTGCTCTGCTTCTGTAGAAAGAACTTCCGCCCGCCTCAGCAACCCCCCTTACGTACCTCCTTGGGCCCTTACGGCGCAGCGAACCGGACCCCCCCTGTCACCCATCGCTGATCAGATGCTTCCACTTGCTGATGCTTGTATCCGATGATTCTATCGAATCTTTTCGTCTGCGGAGCGATAGCAGAGCAACTTCACCTCTTCCCCTCCATACCTCACCATACCATTCCTCACCTCTCGCCTCCGCCCTCGTCCTTTGCCTCCCGAGACGTCTCTCTCTGCGCTGCACGTCTTCACTCGTCTTACGGCACCTCCGACAGCGTTGAGTAATCCGTGGCTTGGTCGCTCTGCGTTTCCATTCACTTCCTTCGCGCCTAATCTAACATTGGCAAAGGCGAAAAAAAGTACCACCACCAGACCCGTCGGTGAGTTGTGACTTCTATGCTTGGGCGTCTCCGGTTGTCGACCAATGCGATCCTTCCATTCCCTAAACCACCAAAAGCTGACGGCGCCTTCCAGTTTATCGTAACCTTACGAGACCTCGACCTCCGCTACACACTCCCCGCCCTGATTGCATTGCGCTATTGCTTCTGCTTCCCGACACTTGCCACAGACGTCTGCGGAAACCTGCGGGAAATCGTCTCTGCGCCTGTTCTTCTTTGCGCCCGCTCCGAGTTGGCCAAAGAGATCCCTCCCTGCGACCCTACTCCACACCCTTCGCAGCGCGGAATACATCCGGTTGCCCTTCTTCTACTGCTACGCAGTCTCGAGGAGTCGCTCTGAGTCCACATCTGCCAGAGCCCATCGCGACCCTGTGCGCTCTCATATTGGCGCATCGAACCGCTTCTGTGTCAGCAGCCAAATCTGGAAGCAAGGCTGCGCCATATTTGCTCATATTGAGAGGCGAATACTCAACAAGCGGCAGCAGGCTTCCAAGCAAGACGGCCGCCGCTCATCACGATTATAGGCCCGTCTTTCGTCATACTACTTGAGACAGTGGGGTCTGACAGCCGGAACGCTTCTGTTATACGCGCCTTGCCCTCCCGCCTGCCCCCCTCGAAGCTCACGGCATCTGCACGACCGCTCCTACAGGCCTAGGCTGCCGAAGGTCTAGCCACTGTGAACGTTTCAGTGGCTATCTTCGTCCCCTACTTTCGGAAATCTGACGGCAACCAAGTCAGTCGTTGGCCAGGAACACTTTGTATAAGGATCGACGCCGGCCGCTTGCACTATTCTGAGGCATTGTGCTTCACACACGTGTGCTAGCTGGACGGCACTTTCTGTCCACATACACACAATCTTCATCCGTGGATATCGCAATCCAGTCGCGTTTTACTCGCTGCTTTGATCCACGGACTGCGTAATCATCATGACTCCCACACCGCCGTCTACGACGCCCTCCTCGGGATCGGGTCGCTCACCCGAGGAGCAGTTTCGAGTTGTGAGGAAGAGGAATAGGGTACCTCTCTCCTGCTACCCTTGTAGGACTAGAAAGTAAGCCTCGAGCCTCGTTTCAAGAGTTTCTTGTTCACTTTGGCTAACTTGTATCGTAGACTGTAGGAATTATCGCGAGTTCATTCCGTCGTGCAGTGTTAACCCGTCGTAGGAAGTGTGACAGAAGTCACCCATGCAGTAACTGCGTGAAGCGTGAGGGCGCCGATACGGCTTCATGTTCTTACGCAACTCCTGCCACTCGCAAGAAGAACCAAAGTCAAGGCGCTTCAAGCCCTGATGACATGCAGAACCGTATTGACCGCTTAGAAGGCCTAGTATTGTCTTTGATGCATGGAGGCGCCTCTATTGATCCCGCAACCGCAGCCGCTGCCGCCGCCGCAACTAGCAGCTCAAACAGTAAGTCGACCACGGAAAGCACCCCTGCGTCGCAAAAGATCGACCACGACGAAGAAGCGATGCGCGACGACGACGACGAGGGCGACGACAGTGATCCAGACGGCGGGTTGGCGACATCGTTGGGAGTATTGAAGGTCGACTCGGACAAGGGCAAGTCCATGTACATTGGCCAAGAGCACTGGCATACAATACTGGCCGACATATCGGAAGTGAAGACGTACTTCACCAACCATAAGAAGGAGTTGGAAAAGAGCTACGAGAAGGTGATGATGTCAAAACCAGCCAGCGCCAGGGAAGGACCGACGTTTTTGCTGGGAGCCGCGCCCGCAAGCGAGGTCGAGCTGCGTGCAGAGTTACCGCCCAAGTCGGCAGTTCTCACGCTGTGCTCAAGATACTTCAATTCGATGGATAATGCGGTGAATATTATTCATTCTCCGACATTTCAGCAGCAACTTCGAGCGCACTGGCAAGATCCATCGAAGACGCCCATCATGTGGCTTGGTCTTTTGTACTCGATTCTGTGTTTGGCAATGCTCAGTTATCACAAAGTAGGAGACGAGCCGCCAGAGTGGAAGGGGAGGACGTTGGATTTAGCGTCCGAGTACCGCCTTCGTACGGTGCAATGCTTGATTGCCGCCGATTATACGAAGCCGGTTGAATATACTGTAGAGACCATGCTTCTCTACGTCTTTGGGGAATACTCATCCCGGTGGGATGCCGATCTGGGGCTCTGGTTGATCGTATCGCTGCTCACCAGGGTCGCCTTTCGGATGGGCTACCACCGCGATGCAAAATGGTTCCCCTCTTTAACACCATTTCAAGCTGTATGTTCTGTCCTAAAGATCCTTATTTGAACCCAGCTAACTCGAACGTCAGGAAATGCGGCGACGAACATGGGCTCTAGTAAGAATGGCAGATGTTGTTTTCTCGCACCAAGTTTCCCTGCCTTCCATGATATACGGCCATGACTGCGACACGCAAATGCCAAACAACATCTTTGACGAGGAGTTCGGGCCCGAAACCAAGGTTTTGCCCCCATCGCGACCCAAGACGGAACCGACTCCGATTGCGTACATGATTGCCAAGTCCAAGCTCTGCATCGAGATGGGCGACATTTTGCAGGCGACCAACCGTGTGGGAAGGCAAGTTCCGTACGACGAGATTCTGCGGTTTGACGCCCGCCTACGGCAGATCGACCAGGAGCTTCCGCCGCATCTGAAGGTGGCACCGTTGGAAGGCTCACACGACCCGGTGACTCTGATCATCGCAAGGTACAACATCAACGTCCTGTACCTCAAGATCATCTGCCTCCTGCACAAGAAGTATGTTCCTCGGGCCAGACAGAACCCACGATATGCCTACTCCCGCAGAAGTGCGGTGGAGGCCGCTTTGGAAACTTTGCGGCATCTGGTCACGCTTGACCGAGAATCACAAGCGAACGGCAGACTTCGTTCACTGAGGTGGTTTGTCAATTCGATTGCCACCAAGGACTTTTTGCTCTCTGCCATGTTGGTTGCTCTCGACCTCCATTTCGACCGCGTAGCAGAAACGAGCAACGACCGAAGAGCATCCGAATCAGCCATGTTCTGGACACCGGAGCAGAGAATGGAAATGCTCAGCAACCTTGAGATTACCAAGGGGATCTGGCAGGGGCTGGCGGATACTTCAATGGAGGCTTTCAAGGCCACGAAGGTTCTCGACATCATGTTGGAGAAGATCAAGAACCCCAACCCCGGGGCGGATGGGGCGGACGCCATGAAGGGCGAACAGTTCTCGAGCTTCGACAGCAGCCCCGAGATGCAGACGGAGCACAATGCTGCCATGACCCTCGGCATGCTTTCTGGAGGTATGACACCCAACACGGCAGCTGCCATTGAGAGCACCATGCAGGCCCAGAACACGTTTGGTGGAATGGATTTTGGCGTGGCGCTGCCGATGACAGGCACGGGAATGACGCCGAATTATTCCGGAGGAGGGGATTTCGGCATGAATGGCGTGGGATCTCCGCTCTCAATGTTCACGAACCTTGAAGCAGGCGGAGATTTCCCCGCCAACTTTGACTGGGTAAGCCTCGATCCCCGCACCGGACATCCTTTCACATGCTAACCAAATACCAGAATGCGTTCGAGTCGTTCACGCAGAACGCCAACTGGGGAACCGACGCTGGTTTCCAACAGATTTATCCCGGACAGTCGTCTCCTGAAACGGACGGCACCGGTATGCCGTTCAACGGCGGTAACGCGAACATGGCGGGATGAGGGGTCGCTTCTGATGATGCACCTAGGAGGCAATTGACGACACTATGAAGAGCTGGCGGAATGCGGTAATCTGCAGCGATTGGGCCATCTTGGTCGGATAAAAGGTGGAAGGCGGAGACTCCGCCTTGGAGATGGTTTAGAAAGGACACAAAGGTCGGCTGGCCTTCTCTACGCTACTGAAATGAATACCCTGCTCTCTTTTAAACTCCCAGCACATGCAGGTGTGCACAATGTGAAAGTGAACGGCCCGATGGCATGAAGCAGTGTGACGCCTCCCGGGATGTGTGTTGATGTCGCATCGGACGAACCACGTGGGCGTGGTTGGCCGAAGGGACGGGATGACAGGTCGAAAGCGGCATGGAGACGACAGTCTCCGGCGTGCCATTCGGCGTCGATGCCGGCCGTAATGCGCAGGAATCGGTCCGTCCCCTGGGCCGTGGTGGTGGGTAGATGGACGGCGACCTGGGCGGCGGCCCTGACAGTGACAGCTGCTCCGGATGATGGGGACACATGGTCACTGAAGAAGCGATGCGGGGATGGATGATGATTCTGGTTGCGCGTGCCGTGGGGGTGAAGCCTGCAAGGAACGGCCAAAACCTGCTGCGTTGGGGAGCCTTTGGACCTCGTGTTACTGGCCCATGCCCACTTGACGTCGAGTCAGGCGGGCCCTTTGCGCATTTTAGGGCGCAATCTTGGGATATCTCAACTCCGCTGGGCACTCCGCCCTTTTTTTTTGGGCAGGAAGAGAGTTTGCGTTAAGTCGGCATCCCACCGCTTGGCAACTGCAAGCTTTATTCCCCCCTCGGCCTCACGGAGTCTTGGTTTTGCTTGTTTCTTCTTCAGTCCATCATTCCGATGCAAAGCAGTTGAACATGCACCGTCATCCAGACTTGCGACAAACACATGCACCGCTTGGCGACTCTTGAAGTTGCGGTGCACACCTTCTCGGCCTCACCCCTGGAGCGGTGAGGGATGGGACACCCCCGCTGATAGGGCCGATCGACCAGGCCGAACCCCAGTTAATACGACCCTCCTTACGCTGCTGAAGAAAAAATAAAAACACGGATGGGGGGTCTCTTGCCCGTCGGCCCGTGATTTGGAAGGTCACCGAAAGAAGGCGCAGTTGCTCAGTGCGTCTGTCTATCCCACGGGCAGAAGCAAATCCAGGAGAAGACACAGAAAGCTTTTCAACATTTATACATATTAAATGCAAAGTGCCAGTCGACGCGGGTTCCTGGACATTGCGGAGATCGCCCCTGCCTTGACCGATCAAATCAAACCTTGATTAACTACCACGACTCGCCCCGGTCTCTCCAACCGTTGGAAAACTCCCTCTTGGGACCTCGACTTACCCAAATCACTCGACCTCATCTCATATACTTTTCCTCCGCGCCCTAAGCTCCCGGACATCTGCGGACGACAGAGAAACCAACCCATCGGACTCTCTGCGTCTCCTGGGGATCCTTGCCCTGTCACCTGCAGGAACGCACCTTTTACGAAACCGATGGGATGATCAGGAATCCAACTCCTTAATCTGTATTCAAAGTGTCCAAAGAGCTATCCACACCAAAACTCTATCTGACTCTCACGTCGTTGCTATTCCCGCTATGAGCGAGGGAGAAGGGGATATATAAGCCAAGCTCTGTACGACGTCACGATTCCCACGATCCCCTTTCACGAGACGACGTTTCTGTACACACTCTTTTCTTGTTGTTTGGTTTTTTGTTTCTTTTTTTGAAGTTTGAAGTCACTCTTTTTCTACCTTCTTTTTGAACATCAGTCACTCTCTAAGCGAGGCAACTCGGCAACATCAGTAACGGCGATGAGGCTCCTCTCGGCACCGGCCTTGGCGGCCGCCGTGGCTACCGGCGCATCGGCCCTGAGCGCCGCGGAATGGCGGACTCAGACGATATACCAGGTGGTTACGGACCGATTTGCCCGGACCGACGGCTCGACGACGCACCCGTGTGTTGACTCGGAGCAGACGTACTGCGGCGGCACGTGGCAGGGTATCATTCAGCAGCTCGACTACATCCAGGAGCTCGGTGCGACGGCAGTGTGGATTTCGCCTTTTGTCAAGAACATTGACGGCAAATCCGCTGACGGGTGAGTCTTGTTCTTCCCAGTTTATGAAGTCTGAAGCGCATCACGAGACGATGATTCTCCGTGAGAGAATTCATGCATGAGACGGGTTGCAGAGGACGGCTGGAATGAGAACTTGGTTAACAATTCCAACAGCGAATCGTACCATGGATACTGGACCAAGGATATCTGGAATGTCAATCCTTCCTTTGGTACCCCTGAGGACCTGAGGGCCCTGTCTGATGCGGTCCACGCTCGTGGCATGTACCTCATGGCCGACGTCGTCACCAACCACATGGCCTGGATTGGTAAGATGAACAACGTCGACTACTCCACGTTCAGCCCCTTCAACAACGCCTCCGCCTACCACACGCCCCCCTGCTGGATCAACTACGACAACCAGACCTCTGTCGAGAGGTGCTGGCAGGGAAGTGATGCCGTCCCCTTGCCCGACCTTCGCACCGAGGATGGCATCGTCCGCCAGGTCTTCAACAACTGGATCAAGCGCATGGTCAGCCAGTACGGCTTCGACGGCCTCCGCCTGGACAGCGCCAAGCACGTTGAGAAGTCGTTCTGGCCCGGCTTCGAGACCGCCGCCGGCGTCTTCTCGATCGGCGAGGTGTTCCACGGCGACCCCAAGTACGTCGCGCCGTACCAGGACTACATGGGCGGGGTGATGAACTACCCCGCCTACTACTGGATCACGCAGGCCTTCCAGTCGACGACGGGCAGCATCTGGAACCTGCGCGACGGCATCAAGACGCTCGGCTCTACGGCGCGCGACCTCACGCTCTACGGCAGCTTCCTCGAGAACCACGACCAGGCGCGCTTCCTCCACTCCACCGCCGACCTGGCCCTGCTCAAGAACGCCCTCACCTTCACGCTCCTCATGGACGGCATCCCCGTCATCTACCAGGGGCTCGAGCAGGGCTACAAGGGCGGCGAGACGCCCTACAATCGCGAGGCGCTCTGGCTGTCGGGCTACACCACCCAGACGGAGCAGTACCAGTGGATCAAGAAGCTCATCGGCCTGCGCTCGACCATGTCGGCCCAGGACGGCGGCTACCTCTTCTACAAGGCGCTGCCCATCTACACCGACAGCCATATCATCGCGATGCGCAAGGGCTTCGACGACGCCCAGGTCGTCAGTGTGTACGCCAATGTCGGCGGCAACAGCACCTTCGGCGTGGCCCTGGGCCAGGCGGAGACGGGGTTCCGTCCGTGCAAGCTCATCATGGAGATCACCAAGTGCAAGCCGTTCGTGACGGACTCGAGCGGCGTGCTCCAGGCACGCAGCGGCACCGGAGAGCCGCTCGTGTTCGTCCCGGCCGAGCGGGTCATGGGGACGGGTATCTGTCCTGGCGGCATAGGCAAGCCACCTCCTCCTCCTCCTTCGCGTGCCCGTCGCAGCACCAGCAGTGAATCCCCGTCCGCGACGGCCACGATCGCTTTTGAGAGGACTGATTATAACTTAGATTACATAGGACGTTTTAATAACATGACTTCATCCTGCTGAGGCGACCCCACCTACGCACCGTGACAACAACTCCGACGAACGGCGATAAGTCGACGACATTCCTTTTACTGTGCGAACACAGTGCCAACAACACCGTGACGAACATCTATCGCCCACGATTCACCGATCCATCGATCCATCGAACACCAACGTGAACAAACAAGCAGTGGCAAATAACCAAACAGCAAACGTGTGAACAAACAAAAACGTCCTCAACATCGAACAAAACAAACATTTCCTCGTCTATCCTAGTAATTAGTGCTTTTTTCGTACATGAACTTTTGGCATCGGTACTCACTCCAGCAACCCGCCGTGTACATATGGGACGGGAGGAAAAAGGGTATCAGCCCGCGGATTCGGTAGCTCTTTCGATTCTCTTACTGGGTACTCGAGGTGGGGCGAAGATGCTCCCCGGACGACTTACACTGTGACGGCGGCATCACTTATACCCACCCACCCCTTCGAAGCCTCACCTCGAGTGCGCATATTCTGTGTTAGTCCTTTTACTTTCATCAAACATACGCTGCAATTACACATAATATCTCAAAAATACTTTAGCAATTTGATGCAAATTCATGAGTTTTGGTGTGTGATATCTCTGTGTTGATTGAACAATTGTGAAAAATGTCATATTCCTCGTGAGCCCCCCATTCGAATTATGCGAACTAAAAATGCTATGTACAAGAATCTTTGAAGACGTTACCGATCAAAGGGAGCCTGCCCCTTCTATGCCAGGCCAAACGCAGCCTTGGCCCGCGTCCAGTACGCGACGCGGTCCTCCGTGCCCGAGGTGCCGATGCACTCCATGTACAGCGTGAACCCGCGTACAGTCCCCTCGGCGAGCTCGTCGCGCGTGCTCTGGTCGCAGTACGTCGTGAGGTACCACGCCGCGGAGCCCCAGGCGTACTCGTCGGGCATCACGAGCGCGAGCACCTCGTTCTTCTTGTCGTCCGACAGCGTGCTGCCGTCCGCGTCCGCGGAGCCGGCGATCGCGGTGGCCTTGTCCTTGAGCTCGGGGATGGAGAGCGCGTACAGCAGGTTGTACTTTGGCATCTGCAGGTTGCGGGTGCCCTGGCCGGGGCGGCCGGGGGCGGGGTAGTGGTTGCGGTTGTACTTGAAGTCGCCTGTCTCGAAGGCCATGAGGGAGAGCAGGGCGGCGATCTCACCCGGGCGGTAGACGGCGTACTTCTGCATGGCGGCGGGGACGAACTGCGCGGCGTGCTCGGCGGTGGCGCACTCGTCCGGAAAGGCGGCGCCGTCGCAGGTGGAGGAGGTGGGCGCGACGGCGAGTAGGATGGCCGTGGCGTTGTTGTTGCGGACGGCAACGGGCGAGGCGAGGGCCAGGCCGGCGAGGAGGGTGAGCGGGAGGAACTTTGCGAGGACCATCTTGAAGGTTTTGGTTTTTGGTGAACTCGGATGAGGTAAAAGGTTTAGGATGAGCAGAATGCTTGTTTCTTATGGTTGTCCCGGTGGTGCAGGGTGGTTGAGGTTGACTGAGGTGTGACGTAGGGTTCGTGATAGGTTTCGTGAGATGAGAGAACGAGCGGGTGGCGTTGTGGTTTTTGTACAATGTTGAAGACAGGACAACGAGGGACAAAAAGGCTATTGTCCCGGAGGAAACAAACAGAGAACGAACGGCGGTGGCTCAAGTGAGTGACACAGTCAGACCAGGAAAAAGGCGAAGCAAGGCGAAGGAGAGGAAAGCGCAGTTCCGCAGGGAGGGTGCGAGTGCGAAGAGGAGGGTGTTTGTGTCTTTTTTTTCACTTCGTTATTACCCCAGTATAAGAGCGACAAGCCTTTTTAGTACGGACACTGGGCAGCAGCAACAGCCGCACCCCTGAGCACAGCAGCATCTGAGTATCGGTAGGGGTTAGTTCGGGGGTTTCCCTTTGGCTAGGACTGTTCGTAAATGAGCGGTAGTAAGGCTGGTCATGCGGGATGCCAGTCAGTGCCCTTGATCGCTCCTCCCGTCGTCTTGAAAATCCTCCTCTTCCTCCTCCTCCGTCACCCATCCGCTCTCTCCGCGCGCTTAAGCCAGTGGAATTGCACCCTGATTTCCCCACCATGGAGTGACCTTGCACGACGGAACTCCCTTGGGATGGTTTCCTTTTTGGAGAAATGCTTGAAGCTAGACCCTGGCCAGTGGCCAACCAGCAGAAAGGGGGGGAAGAAACTCAACTTTGGACCACAGATCGTCGGCGAGGCCTGGGCGAGGTGGCCGTGGTGAAACGAAACAGGGGCCAAGCACTTGCGCTGCGTTGGGAGCGCATCTCCCGGTCTCTGTCAAAAAGATGCAGCTGCATGCCATCGATTGGCTGAGCGTTGCGGCTGACGGTGCGGAGGCTTCTTTACAACCCCCGGCTCGCGGAGGGTGGCTGCGGTAGTTTAGAGGGGCAGGCGAGTGCCGTTGGTGCCGGGAGGGAGCAGACGAATGCCAAAGGCTGGCTGGGAGGCAACGTCTCTGCAGAAAAAGGGGAATGTCTGTCTCCGTTGTTTGGTCTCCTGCGTTTGACTACATGGTAGTGCGTATGGACGTCGCGTGGGCATTCGTGGGATCAGACGGGGCGAAAAGCAGGTTGCCGTGATGGTCTCGCCATGTTGAAACATCCGGCCGGTTTTCCTCGTTGGCGAGGGAAAGGAAGCAAGCCAGTGAGAGCAAAAAAGGTTGATGGGCTGTCATCCTGTCTCTCCCCCGAGTCTTTCCACCCTACCCGCGCCGTCCGAGTTGAGCCAGGGGCATAACCTGGCCAAAAAGGCCCGTGGCTTGGGCGGGCTCGTGTGGTGTTGCAGATAGACAGAGCTCGCAGATGATGATCCGTCTTGGTTCATGCGAGTTGGTGGCCAAGCACAACCTTGAACCACCACCACCAAGACGGGCAGCCCTAGGACTGGGGGCCTTTGGAGACGACAGGCCTGGGAGGGGCGCTGCAACCTGCCTTGTCTGCTATTCCTTTTGGACCTTAATTCGGATTGCACCGCCTGGGATTGGGTTAATTTTGGAGGGGCATGACAAAGACGGAGTGGAGATAATAAGGATCATGATTGCGAGACAAAAAGGCTGATTTGAGGATGATTCTTTGAAGACGATGGCTGCTGAGTGAGACCCAGCAACGGCTGGCTGGCTTGTCGAAGGATTGCCAAAGTCCGATGAACTGCCCCCTGCTGGAAGATGCTCAAAGCCCCTTCCCTGCCTGCAAAGCCACCACCGCAAATTACATAAGCCGGGGCGCCTGCTCGACTGAGGCGTTGGTCTGCTGCAGCCTGGATCGACCAATGAACTGCGGCCCGCACTAACGGCCCCAGGATCGGTTCCTGCGCCGCTAGACTCACCCGACGCGACAAGTGCAGCAACCTTCAAATCGCGACCACCACATCAGCATTCAGCTCTCATCAATTGCGCAGCATCGATACCATCTCCGATACCGAATAAAATTCATCGCTAACCGAAAACGCACCCGACGCCATGGGGGAGAATCAGCCGAACGGAGCCGCTGCCGCGCAGCAGCCTGCGCCGACAATGCAGCTGTACCGGGAGGAGCAAGCCCGTCTGCGGCAAATGTTGGACAAAAGAGCAGCGATTGCGAGGCGGCTCGCTAATATCGAGTCGGAGATCGAATCCAAGGAAACGGCCTATCTTGACAGCACGCCAAACGGCAATATCATTGCGGGATTCGACAACTACATCAAGGGCACAGGCGCAGCCGCGCAGAGGAGGAAGGCGGGTGCTACGGAACAGAATCGCGTGTTTTCACGGTCTTCGATCTCGTACCGTCCTGGCAGTGTAAGTAACCCTTCAACAATGACTATGTGAGAGAGAGAAGTCATTGACGGGGTTTCAGGAGGCTACCACACCCGGCTCTACGCCTGCTTCTCATGCGCCGACACCGTTGTCCACCTCGTTCAAGGACGGCTCCGGCTCAAATCACGCTACGCCCACGTCTGCCACCGCTTCCAAGTCAGGCAAGAAGAACAAGAAGGCGAACGAGGAGGACAGTGACCACGACTCGCAAGCACCGAACAAGAAACGCATCAACTTTGGCGCTGGACGGAAGTAAGAACGGCAGCAGGGCTCAATGATGCTTTTAACGCTGAAAGGGCACCGGTTCGCCATCGCGGCAGGGATTTTGGTGGCATCTGCAGCTTGCCCAGATGCCATGTTGATGGCAAATGTCGACTGTCATGAGTTGGCCGCACCTGCAAGAACTCAGGGATCCGAGATGATGGATCACAACGCGACCCACGACAACTTTGGAGTTCAGGATTATGATACCCTTAAACCATTTGAAATACTACTGTTTGAGTTGAAAGGCTGTGTCTGCACCCAATGTTTGGCCCAGGGCATAAAGCTTCATTTCGTTGAAAGCCGCCCCTACCTGCGTCGATGCGTCCCGTTTACCCGTCTCAAGTTCCATATTTACAGCAATAGTCTCTTCGGCGACTGCCTGGAAAATGAAGCTTCTTGGTAAGCTTGGGGCAAGGATATCTCTACTTTGAACTTTTGGCCTCGCTCTCAAGGTTGGCTAATGTCGAGGAGGGTTGACCGTCAGAAAGACAAGCTGGGCAGGGCAAGAGACATAATCGCCGTCGCGAAATGCTGCCTGAATAGTCCAGTTGGCCGGTGTTTAGCGCCGTTGGCTGGCACTTCTGTACCGAGAAAGCGGCAAAAGTTCCTGGTGGAGACGAACTTTTGAGTCTCTGGGCCTGTCAGGCCACTTCGATGGAACTGCGAGGCCGGCCATAGCTCCGCTTGATGGTGAGGTTTCCTTCAAGCAATAGAGAGAATACATGCAACTGCCTTTCTCGGCCCACGGTGCGAGACTATTGTCCAAGACGAGCCATTGAACAAGATGAGACTGTTTGTTTTGTTCCTGCCTGCAGACACCTCTACGGACACGGTGAATCAAGATACTGTTCTCATTCAACCATCACAATTGCCACGGCTAGAGTCCTTCGTTCCGAGATTTGACAAATTGCGAGGGCCAAAACATTATTCACTCAATCGTCAACCAAGGCCAATTCCCTTGCATCATGCATCATCCTGCCTCCGACTGAAGCTTTTAGCCGTCTGCTTCGCGTGATGCTCTCCAGTATCCAGTGCCAAGTGGTTTCGGAGCCGATGGGACGGTCTGCAGTGAGGGGTTTGAGGGGTGCACCTGAGCCTGTGCAGCGCTTGAGCAGGGGCCCGAGAACCTTGTCGGCTCTCTAACAGCCGTTGCTAGCCCGGTTTGTAGCTAGTGCGGGGCTCCTCGACCAAGCTCCATGCCAGCAGGTCGACCCCCGTCGTTGAGGTGCGCTCTGCAACAGAGGAACAGAGTCGCTCGTCATACATCTACAGCACAGCTCCCACCTTGACGTCCGTTGTTGGTAGTCCTCCTTTCCCGTGAACCTCGTGATTAATGAAGTATCAGATCCCTCTGCAGCTCCTCATGATGACGATACAAGCTTCCAAGTTTACACCCGAGGTGCTCCTCTCTGCCCCGCGCAGGTCTCCCGGTGTTCCCAACCCATCGGGCTCCAAAGTGCTGTACACTGTAAGTCTATGACAGTGCTCTATCTAGGCGCCGCCCCAATTGAGCGTGGCTTTTGACAGCGGCTACGTGACTTTGAGCATGCATTGATTGACTTGGTCAGGTTTCAACGTATTCGTTCGAATCCCACAGCAAGACCTCCCAGACTCGCGTCCTCGACGTCGAGAGCGGCCACTCCACGCTCCTTTACGAGGACCAGTCCTATAACGATGCGACATGGATATCAGACCAGGAAATTGTGCTCCTTCGCAGCGGCGAGAAGGGCACCACCAGCCTTGTACTAGGGAACATCACCGAACCGTCCGTGTAGGTGCTCCGCTTGGCCAATACCTCGAGAGCGCGACTAACACTGAGGTGGCAGAATCAAGGAGATTCGTAACTTTGAAGGAAGTCTATCGAGCCTGAAAGTCAAGCGACTCTCGGACAACGAGGTCGCGATTGCCCTGTGCGTCCTGACCACCCCATCTGGGGCCATGTACAACCCGGCGGCCGAGAAGAAGCAGTTGTCGTCAGGCAAGATATACTCGAGTCTGTTTGTTAGACACTGGGATACATGGGGCAATGAGAACCACAACTCTCTCTGGTATGGACTTTTGAAAAAGGACGACCAGTCGTACAAGTTGGAAGATCCCGGCTTGGTGAACGCCCTCGACGGCACTAAGTTGCAGTCCCCTGTCCCTCCGTTCGGTGGTGCGGGCGACTTTGACATCAGCAAGAACGGCCTCGTCTTTGTTGCGCGCGACCCCGAGATCTCTCCTGCGATTTACACGAAGACCGACCTCTACTTTATTCCTTTGAAGTCCTTTACGGAGACCAAGCCACCTGCGCCTCAGGTTGTCAAGACAAGCAAGCTTCGTGGCTACTCCGCCTCGCCGGTGTTTTCAAGAGATGGCAAAAAGGTTGCATTCACGAGGATGAAGAGCGACCAGTACGAGACGGACAAGCCGAGACTCTTGCTGATTCCGGACATCTTCGACTTGTCGAGCGTGCAGGAGTTCTACGAGACAGAGGACGGCGTCGGCGGATGGGACGCTCGACCGGAATGGGTTACCTGGAGCAAAGACGATTCGGAGCTTTTTGTGTCCGCTGAAGAACACGGTCGCGCGAAGCTATGGAAGCTGCCTGCCACGCCACACCAAGCCAAGGACCTCCCCTCCGCAATTTACGAGGATGGCTCGGTTTTGGAGGCGAAGCTGCTGGGAGATGACGGCAGCAGTCTGTTTATCAGCACGTCTTCTAGAGTTGAGAACTCAGCCTACTCGATTCTGGACCCTGTCAGCAAGAAGTCAGACCTCGTTTCGTCAAGCTCAAAGCACGGTAAGTCTCTAGGTCTGTCCAAGTCTCAGTGCGATGAGTTCTGGTACAAGGGAGCCGAGGGTTACGACGTTCACGCGCTCGTGGTGAAGCCGTCGAACTTTGACCCGAACAAGAAGTATCCGCTCGCTTTCCTGATCCACGGAGGGCCTCAAGCTGCGTGGATGGACAGTTGGAGCACTCGCTGGAACCCGGCCATCTTTGCTGAGCAGGGATACATTGCGGTGATGCCAAACCCGACGGGAAGCACAGGCTACGGACAACAGCACACCGACAATATCCAGAACGAGTGGGGTGGCCGGCCGTACGTTGACTTGGTCAAGTGCTTTGACCATATTGAGAAGAACATCTCATACATTGACTCGAAGAATGCGGTTGCTTTGGGTGCTTCTTACGGAGGCTACATGATCAGTATGTTGACGACAGGCTGGGATGTGGCATAGTTGCGCTAACTGGCTGCCAGACTGGATCCAGGGCCACGAACTTGGAAGAAAGTTCAAGGCGCTGGTGTGCCACGACGGTGTATTCTCAACACTCAACCAGTGGTCTACCGAAGAGTTGTTCTTCCCCCTCCACGACTTTGGAGGTACTCTCTGGGAGAACCGCACGGGCTACGAGAAGTGGGATCCCGCTCACCACCTCGACCAGTGGGCCACCCCTATGTTGGTCATTCACAACGAATTGGACTACAGACTACCGATTTCAGAGGGTTTGGCGATGTTCAATGTGCTGCAGGCACGCAATGTGCCCAGCAAGTTGGTGATGTTCCCCGATGAGAACCATGTAGGTGTCAATGCTGAGTCCGGGCTTGTATGGAGGCTAACTTCAGAACAGTGGGTCTTGAAGCCGGAAAACTCCTTGGTATGGCACAGAGAAGTACTTGGCTGGATCAACAAGTATACGGGCATTGACAAGGCGGAGGATCTGTCCGTGAGGCAGAAGTAAGGCCCCGAAAGGGGTGAGATGGGACAATACAAAATTGAACTTGAGGTTAGCAGTCAGGCAGGTTTCGGTCGAAAATATTGGATAGCTCTGGTATGCTTCATGCAGAGATGGAGTGGACAATAATTAAGGGAAACTCCAAAAGTGAGATATGAAAATGAAGGAGAGATTCTGCGCAGCGCGAATAAGTCCCAGTGACTGACTGCATGTACAAACACAGTACTCACACTGTAAAGCCCAGCGAATGTTCCTGCCAAAATGACTGCAGCCCAAGAGCTCCTGCATTTTGCTGGTCCGAGCTCCCTCCAACGAGGCTGAAATTTCGAAGTGCGCACCTGCTTGGTCTCGAAGGACAGACCGAACAAACATCGATTACTGACGACTATCGCGAGACGACGAATTGAACGCGACGGCGAATCCGTTGAAACTCCGCGGCGACCCGAAAACACGTACCAAAGCATCATGCGAAGCTCTCCAACACAGCTCCAGAATCGATGGTGACGGACGGAATCGCACCTTCTTGCCCTGCCACAGCACCCGCGATTTCCTCTTGAACCACGCTCATTCTTCTCGACAAGCGGAAACCGGACCGGCCATAACCTTTCCTTCACACGAAAAACCGGTTTTCATCGAACATAACACAAGCACACAGACATACACATACCCAAAATGACGCCCCCACCATTACTCTTCCACGCCCTCCTCCGCCCCGCGGTCCTCCAGATCCTCCGCGCGACGGGCTACCACGCGGCGCGCCCGGTCGTCCTCGACGCCGTGACGGAGCTGGCGGCGCGGTACATGCTAGCCCTGTGCCAGGCGACGGCGCGGCACGCGTCGGATAACAACCAGGAAGGCGATGCGCCGGGGATCGTGGACGTGCGCATGGCGCTGCAGGAGCTGGGCGCCGTGCCGCCGGACGACGTGAGCGCCGAGGGACGGGGCGCGATACTGGGAGAGATCCTCGACGACGTCATGGAGGCGAACGGCGTCGCGGGGGTTCCTGCAGAGAACGGCGACGACGTCGCTATGGCGAATGCGGGGACGGTCGTGGAGAGGGAGCGCGAGAGGGAGGTGGTGGTGGAGGATATCCGCGGCGTGGAGGAGTTTATCAGGTGGTTTTCCGGACCGAGGAACAAGGCTATCCGCGAGGCGGCGGTGGGCGACGGGGAGCTTGAGCTCGGGGATTACCTGAATGGTTTGTCCCCCCATGGTCTGTTTGACTGAAGATGAGGTGACTAACGATGACACACAGTCCTGAAGAAGAAGCACAGCAAGACCGGCGAAGACTCAAAGTACCACGGCACGATCATCGGCAAGGGTAACGACGTAGGCGAGGTGCAAGTCGAGGGCGGCGACCTGCCCAGCATCCACACGTGGCGGGCCAAGATGCGCGGACCGTCGCCGGCGAGCGCTTTGTCGGCGACATCACCGAACATCAAGGAGGAGTCGAGGCCGCCAAGCTCCGGGCTGAGTTCTGTGGGCGACAGGCTGGGCGACGATCGGGACAGCATGGACTTGTCATAGGAGACGGACACGCGAATTACTAGATCGAAGGCACGTGGCGCTCGACGGCAACGAGGAGGTGTCACGTTGAGGAAGACGGCGAAGAAGTGATTACCAAAGGGCATAGCGCGGCGTTTTACCGGGGGGACGTGATTTTTTTTTTGGACAGGAGGGGAGACGTTTACATTACAAAAGCATTGTCTTTGGGGCAGATGGCATGAGAGAGAAATTGACGGCTCAGGGGGGCGGTATCATACCTTTATTCCCGGCTTAGCTTGGACTCGCATAGGTGTCCAGCTATGCCAATTCATCAACATTTCACGAAGCCGTGGTGAATATAACGCTGACAATCTATATCTATTATATTACTAATCGATCTTGTGCTGCTATTCGTGCCGGTCGGACCCGTCTACCGCATGAACTCGGTGACGCGGTCGAGGTTGAAGGCGGCGCTGATGAGGGCCAGGTGACTGAAGGCCTGGGGCGTGTTGCCGAGCTGCTCGCCGCTGCGGGCGATCTCCTCGGAGAACATGCTCAGGTGGTTGGAGAAGCTGAGCATGTTCTCAAAGAGGTTGACGGCGCGGACGAGGTACTTTGGCTCGTAGACGGAGGCGCGGGTCATGGCCTCGACGAGCCAGAAGGTGCACATGCTGAAGGCGCCCTCGCGTCCGCCGACGCCGTCTTCCGAGAGCTCCGTGTCGTAGCGGTAGACGAGGCCGGTGCTGGTCAGGCCGCCCTTCTCCGGGGGCAGGAGGATGCGGTCCATTGTGTTGAGGAAGCGCGGGTCGTTGGGGGCGATGAAGAAGACCAGCGGGGCGATGAGAATGGAGGAGTCGATCATTGCGTTGTTCTCGTAGCTTTGGACGAAGGATTTCATCTCTTTGTTGTAGCCTGGGACTTCATGTCAGCGGAAGCAGAGAGGGGCGTGGAGCTTGGCCCAGGGCAGTGGGCGGTAGGTATGGCATGCCTTTGTCCATGATCTCCTCCATGAGGTTGTCGCGGGCCTCGAGCCACTTGCTGCGGTTGGGGCAGGGGAAGTTGCGCTTGTCCGCGAGGCGGAGGCCGCGGTCGAAGGCGACCCAGAGCATCACCTTGGAGTAGGTGAAGTTTTGCTTGTTGTTGCGGACTTCCCAGATGGACATGTCGGGTTCTGAAATCGCGTAAGAATAAGGGGGTAGACAAGTTGAGAGGTGGTGAGGTTCTTACTGTCTGTGATTGTGAGAACAAAGTCTGCCGCGTGTTAGCTCGCTGTCGTCTATCCCATTTCAGGAGGTGCCTCACCCAACATCTCCCTCACGGAGCACCACTGATCCCAGCTGATTGGCTTCCCGTACTTGTTGTACAGGTATATGGCGTCCATGAGCTCGCCGTAGATGTCGAACTGCTGGTGGAAGGCGGCGCCGTTGCCGATGCGGACGGGCCTGCTGCCCCTGTACCCCTCGAGGTGGGAGAGCTCAACCTCCGGGATCTCGGTCTCGCCGCGGATGGTGAACATGATGGGCAGCTCGCCGCCCGGGCCGCGCGACTTGATGAAGCGCTCGCTGATGAAGTCCATGTACGCGTCCGCCTCGGCCGAGAAGCCCAGGCGGAGGAGTATGTAGATTGTGAAGCTGGAGTCGCGGACCCAGCAGAAGCGGTAGTCCCAGTTGCTGCGTGTCCACTGGTTTAGTGAAGGTTTCCTCCGTCATGAGATACCACGACACTTACCGAACACCGCCAATGTCCTCGGGGATCGAAAACGTCGGGGCGGCGATGATGGCACCCGTCGGCTCGTAGGTCATCATCTTGAGCAGCATCAGGCTCCGGTTGACCACCTCCCTCCAGCGGCCCTTGTACCTGCTCTTGGAGATCCAGTTGTACCAGAACGACTGCGTGTCGTGCTGCTGGCCGTCGAGGACCGCCGTGGTGATGTCCTCCGTGACGTGATCTGGAATGTCGTTGCGCAGCACGAGCGAGATGGCCTGGCCCTCCTCGATCGCGATGTGCGCGACCACGCCCTCGCTGAGCATGCCGTCGCGCTTCTGCTTGGTGAAGGTGACGGACGGCGCGGCGACGGCGGCGACCCCCTCCTCGGACTCAGCGTCGACCGTGACGTCGAGCTGGAGCTTGTAGTGCTCGCTGTGAAAGGTCACGGCCTTGCTGGGGTTGCCGCGCGTGTGAGTCTGCTGTACGATTGTGGTGACATGGGGCTCTGTGGCGTATTGGAAGGCGGGGAAGAGCTCAATGTCTGTGATGTTTGTGAGTTGGAGTGATTCTGTGAGGGATGTAGGTGAGAACACGAACCCATCTCCAGACGACCGCGGATGCACTCGACGCGGCGGACGAGCCATTTCTTGAGCTCCTCCTGGATCTTGGTGGTCTCGCGAAAGGCGCTCTGCCGGTTGCTCTTGGCCAGGACGGTGGCCGTCTTTGGGCGGGGGAAGAAGTCTACGAGGTCGACGACGCCGTCATCGTGGATATATCTCGTCTGAAGGATGTTGGAGGATGGGAGGTACTGCTGTCTTTAGGTGTGGTCAGTGTCACGGCGTGTGGAATGGCTCCGAGACGGGCCTCTTTTCTTACTTTGTTGTGCAATGCTTGGACGCAGGAGGGCAGATGCTGAAGAAGCCTCCTTTATCCTTGTCGAGGAGACGACAGAAGACAGTAGGAGAGTCAAAGTCGGGCCTGGAGCACAAGTCAGGCTTCTCGATTTAGAGCCGTAGGGACGCATCACGAAGGGCAAGACTCCAATTGCTGGAAATGATCGTGCTGACTATCTCGGCTCACTTGAGTTTCCATATGCATGGAGCAAACAGTTGTCTCATTGAACCATTTTGGCGCCATCAAGTCATATTGCGCAGCGACACGGCAACCGACATTGGCCAGTTCGTGTAAGTGAACGCCAAGCATCAGGGTTCCAAAACGAAATACGTCTCTCACCAACACATGTAATCAACCGAACCATTCATGCCGACGAGCGCGCATGTGTGCATATTGCCGATCATTCCATAGTCCTCGATAGGTAGGTATCCGGCATGGCTGCCGGCGGAATGTCTCTTCGGACACTGTTGAGCCATGACGTCGATTTACCGGAGCGGCGGGAAGACGCAGTGCTGGTTCTTTTTCTTCAAGGATGAAATTCTAGAAACTTGATTGTTGTCGCGGAAAAAGCAATGGTCAAGACAGGGCTGGACAGACACTGCGTGTTGGTGAGGCTGCACGGCTAAGGTCTCTCTTCTCGTCTACGAGTGGCATGAAGTCGTGGTAAGGTGTGAACTCAAGCCTCGGTCAAGGGAGAAGGGTAAACTCCGGCCGAGTGCTGAACACGGGAAATACGGGAAGCTTGCGGTCCTGCAGCTTCGGTGGCTGCAGCGAGGCGCGCCAAAGAGACCGATCTTACCGCTGGGCTTTGTCGAGACGGTGTCTAACTAGTCGGAGGGAAAACGTCCACTAAGACGTGAATCCTGATTACACAGGAAACGAACGGACAGCGCTTGCGTCGAGCTGCATATTGTGATACGCATCCAATAGCCAATAGCTGCTAGATCCATCGATGCTGTCAGATGGTTCGAGCTGATTGACTTTGCTGGACGATAGAAACCGACAGAGACTGATGGTTATGTCGAGACAGACCGATGACGCCGTCGACTTGGCCTTGGACGCGTCGAGAAGCTGCCCAATATCCACTTGGTGTGAGCGCTCTATCGACGGGAGAGCTGTCAGATCTGCAAGCCGAGCTGGGTCAGGCACATCAGCTACCCTACGCGGGCTAAGACAATCCTGTAAACTCGCACCGAGGGCGGGCCAACATCCAGCACCCGTTCTGTCACCTTCTCGCCCGACGTTCGGGCTTTTGCTTTCTTCTTCCCTTGGCGTGGATCTTTTGGAAAAGAGCTCCTCTCCGGAATATCCACTGCGGCCTGGCTCACCTGAGTCGTAAGATCGATCGGGGAGGGGGCGCAGGAATCCAAATGACAGCCCCGTTACGCACTCGGTTTAGGGCTGAATGACGGCGGCTGACATCATGACGGCACTCTCTCTCTCTCATCCCTTTTCCCGCTACGCGAGCTGCCCCAAGCTCCTAGAGTGCCACGGCGGGAAGGGAGGAAGAGGCGGGAGAGAAACGGCGTGTGGCGGGTGACCGCATTGAAGGAAGCTCCTGTCTCACTCGGGCAGGTGTTCAGGTGAACCAGCTTCGGGGATATTTCTGAGAGAGGCGGGTTGGTGTGTGAGACATGTGTATTCCCAGCCGGCCCCCAAGACTGAGAAGACGTGTATTGTTAGTGAACGGTATTGCGGGGGAGGCTGGCCGGGCTCGTCCGTCGCGGTCCATGCAGAAGGGAAAAAACTGTCAATCGATAGATGCCCCGATTTCAAGCCTCCCGGACTCGAGCGTTTTCCAGCCTCCCCCTCCGCCGCCTGTGTAAGTAGGCACATGTGTGTGTGTGGATTGTGGCTCGGTCTAGACCTCCATGTGAAAAGGCGGGACAAGATGGGGGGAACACGGCCAAGCTGAGAAACAACGTCGTCTATTCGAAGAGCAAACGAAACGACCCGAGGCGAGAGCTGTTGGATGGCCGATAGCAAAAGCCTGTTATTGTGCTTGGAAGTCTCGGAAGGAACGGGGCTCCAAAAACAACGACAATGCAACGGTTGTTTAGAGTGTGTGCAGATCGTTTGTTAACCAGCAGGACAAACCAATTTTGGACTTGGAATTATTGAATTTTAACTTTTGCCAAACATGTAAGCAAGTTCGACTTCACATTTCGGATGCTCCTCGGGAGCAGCGGGTCGCGGCACTGCCCGAGAAACCGGCTCGGTAGGCAAGTCTTGATTTCTGGGCGGCAGATTGGTCCGAGGAGGGAAGACGACGGACGGACAGGCGAGGTAGACACCGCACGGCGAGCAGGACGGTGCTGGATGCATGGTAGCAGTGGTGTGTGCGAGTGCGAGTGGGGTCTGGTCACCCGAGCACTTTCTACTTGCACGAGCGACCACATGGCTGCGTGAACCTTAACCGCCAGCAAGGACACCTTCCACGGCTGCGGTAGATGTGTGTGTGTGTGGTGTTGGTGTTGGTGTTGCGGTCTGGTTCACTCGGATGTGGCTGCGGTGTGTGGCCCAACCAGCCAGCGGAAGAACCTACCTGTGACTCTGAGCGTGAGAGACGGCTGGACCAAGCTTAAATCGAGTAAAGGCGTGTGAAACTCGGGAGGACACTTTTCTGCAATTCTTCGGACGACGCTTCCCTGCCGGTTGCCAGCCTGCCCGCCTCCCGGTGTCATGCGTCGAAAAGGCATGGGGAAAATAGGATTAGGGGAGCTAGCTGTTAAAGTGTGCCTTAGTCTTTTTAGGTTGGCATGCTGTAGCTCACTTCGCCTAAAGGCACCATGAAGTCAGGCAATCTTAAATCCCCTTTCAGGTACGGATACCGTTACCCAGCCTCAGGAGAGCAGGCTCAGGAGTCAGGCCAGGACAGAACTCAGGAGAAATAAGGTACGGTGATGGTCGAATTGTGAAAACCAGTCAGGCAGTCGGCCATTGGCACACGGCGGGGACGATGAGCCGTCGAACGGGGCCCAGATTGATGACTCAAAGCAGACGGCGTGTTGTTGTGATATTGCGGGCAATGCGTTGGTTTGTTGCCGTTACGTTGCGGTCAGGTAGCAATGTGTCCATGACCAACAAGCCAGACAAGAACGACCCAGTATTTCCTTCTCTCTGGGCTTCCAAGTTCCAACGATCCACGATGGCCCATGATCCTCAGCTCCCGAGGTGGGATGCGGATGGATGCAAGATGCACTAACAGCGGGGGAGACCAAGTCGTCGACACTATGGACCGCTTCCAGTGTGCCAGGAGGACCCGGAAGGCCCGCGGAACGCAGTGTGGCAGGTAGGTAAGGTGAGGGACGGCGAACGGTACCTGACCGCACCGCAGCACAGGTGTTGCCAGTCCAGTCGGGGTCCGGTGCATTATGCTGGTTGCATTTCTCATGGGGTTCGCCTCTCTCTCTTGGAACAAAGGGCAATCAGTGGTGCTCATCACTGTGAGCTGGCATGTCACAGGGAGCCGAGGGGAAGGAATCCCTGAGCAGGCGACCCTGACCGCTCCAGTCCTGCAGCAGCAAATCCACGAGCCGTCTCCACCGTGAGGCGCGCCAAGATTGAACCCACATCTCATCAGCGAGACACCGCGATGACTGCGTGTGATTGGCCGGTAACTGGCGGTAAGCCTGCATAGCGTACAGTGCGCTTGCCTACAGGGCAGAGACACGCTGAAAAAACCCCTCCCCAGCGTGCCAGCCCAGCCCACACTCCTTGGTGGCTGCCCACCTCACACTCATCGGCTGGTGTGGGCGCGACACTGGGGGTCCAGAAATGATCCGCACCGCCGTGACCATCTCCGCGCCTCTCCAGTGTCTCGCGACGGTGGAAGTCTGTCTGCAACTTCCTGCCTCCCCCCCTTCTGGCTACCCAAGCACTGCTAGTTACTAGCACGGCAGACCATAGCAAAAAATCCAAGCACCGAGCGGCAGCAAGCCCAGCTGCTCCTCAACCAGCCAGAGCTGCAAATGACCGCGCCCAGCTCCTCGTCCCGACCCCGATCCCAAAAGACCAAGCAAACTAGTCCCAGATCCAGCCAGACCAGTCTCCAGAACCAGACCCAGACCCAGACCCCCCCGACCCATCCAATCCATCTCATTCACACACCCCGTTCGTTGGCTTGTTCGTTGTACGAAGTACCGTACCGCATGCCTTACCGTACCGTACCTTACCTCACGCTTTACCTACCTTGCCGAATGGCAAATGCACCTGCACGGGACCTATCCTCCAGCCCCAGCCGTGAACCGCCCGGTGGAAACCAGATTTAATCATGTCCACCTCCTCCTCAGATTCCTCATCCCTAGTGCATGTGCTGCCTCCCGACCCCAGTCGCTCTTCTGCTCCCAGTGCCATATCATCTTCTCCCGACCCCATTGACCTCGACGACGACGCCAACCCGTCATCCCACGATACGGACACACATCTCCACCACCAGAACCGCCGTCTCCTGAGCCCCTCGCCCTTGCTCCTCCCACCACCCAAGTCTCCTTCACCTGGACACGCGACCAGCGACTCTTCTGCGGATGACCCCCGGCCACGAGACCAACCCGCCGATCCTGCCCACGCTTCTCCGCGCCTGGGCTCCTCCTACTCATCTTCACTTAACCCGTCTCCCTCCCGTCAGCAACACTCGCCCGTCGCCCCTGTCGCCGACGACAGCAACGACATAGAGATGGAGCCGTTGAAAGAAACCGGCCATCGCCGGCGCAGGAGCAGTCTTATGCAGAGCGCCGGCTCCAGCAACCACCACCGAACCCCGTCACGAGGCCACAGCGGAAACCTGCTCGAAGAGCCCAAGATCTCGGAAGAGGATATGGGCTCATTGCCGTCTGCCTCCAAAGACATCGAAAACGACAGCTTTTCCGATGAGGACCTCCACGATGATGAGGAGACCGGCTTGACGAAGAAGGACAAGAGGAGAAAGAAGCACAAGAAGCGGAACAACAGGAGGTTAGACCAGCGAATCGCGCCAGGGGGAGGCGTCACAGCCGAAGAGAAGAAGGAGGCGGACCAAAATGTCATCAGGAGGTCAATGGTCAATATCGTGTTAATCCTGCTGTGGTACCTGTTTTCTCTCAGCATCTCACTGGTAAGCAACAACATCCCCCTTCCAGACCGTCAGCGTCACCTCGAGCTGACAATCGATTCTCCTAGTACAACAAATGGATGTTCGACAAGGACCACCTCAACTTTTCTTTCCCCATGTTTACGACTGCATGCCACATGCTCGTACAATTCGCCCTCGCCTCGTTGATTTTGTTTTTGATCCCCTCCCTGCGCCCGTCGAATGCGCAGCGCCACTCCGACCTGGGTCGTTCACGGCACGAGTCCGAGCCAGAACGGCCGCTGATGACGAAGATGTTCTATCTGACGCGAATTGGCCCATGCGGTGCCGCGACGGGCCTCGATATTGGCCTCGGAAACACTTCCCTCAAGTTTATTACTCTCACATTCTACAGTACGTCCTTGATCCTGACCGATATTCGATATTGAGTTGCTGACCATGTCCAGCCATGTGCAAATCATCTTCCCTTGCCTTCGTGTTGATCTTCGCCTTTTTGTTTAGACTCGAGAAGCCGACGTGGCGTCTCGTTGCCATTATTGCGACCATGACGGCCGGTGTAGTGCTCATGGTCTCTGGGGAAGTCGAGTTCAACCTTGCCGGCTTCATCCTCGTCATCTCAGCGGCCTTCTTCTCCGGTTTCCGCTGGGGTCTGACCCAAATTCTGCTTCTGCGTAACCCTGCGACTTCGAATCCCTTTTCTAGCATCTTCTTCTTGGCGCCGGTCATGTTCCTCACCCTGATCGTCATCGCCATCCCTCTCGAGGGATTCCCCGCTCTTATCAAGGGCCTCGAGGTGCTCGTGGAGCAATGGGGTCTCCTCATGACTCCTTTGTTCCTGCTGTTCCCAGGCTGCATCGCCTTCCTGATGACTGCCTCCGAGTTCGCTCTGCTGCAGCGTACGTCCGTCGTCACCCTTTCGATTGCGGGCATCTTCAAGGAGGTCGTCACCATCTCCGCCTCGGCCATTGTGTTCCACGATCGCCTGACCCCCGTCAACTTTGTCGGTCTCATCACCACCATCGGCGCCATTGTCGCATACAACTACATCAAGATTGTCAAGATGCGCGAGGACGCCCAGAAGGAAGTCCAGCGTGGCCACATGGAGGCTGCCGAGTCTTCGGGCTCCAGCGGCAGCGACAACGATGACGGCGGCGAAGAGACGGGTCTGCTGCGCAACAGCACCGACTACGAGGACAACCTCGTCACGGCGGACGGCGATATCATGCCAAACCCGAGCCACACGGCGCAGGAGTCGAGGACGGCTCAGGCCCACCGCGACAATTAGACGCGTGGCTTTATCTCTTTTGTCGTATTTTGGGTCAACAAAACAAAACAAAACTGTACATTTGGTAGCAAGCATATCTGGCCGGTTGGCAGACAGGGAAGGCAAGGAGTTTGTTTTTGCGGACTCATCCGGACAGAGACAACCTGTACCGAGATCTTTGAAAGAGTCTAAAACGGGTCGTGGCTTTTCAGACCCATGGGTTTCAAGAGGGCCGCAGAGGATGAGAAGCTTGCATATTGAGATGGATATACCCTACTGGCGACAGTAGACGGAAGACGGGAAGGAAACAGGGGGGAATATATCAGACTGCCGGGTTTGAGTCCCCCATCATTAGTGTAATGCCCAAGAGGTTAGACACGCAGAGAATCAAGAACATTTCATGACCAAACAAGTTTTCATGAGTGAATTCACATCTATGTTTTGCAATGCATTTGTGGTTTATTACATGGGTATGCTTTCTGCCTCCAACTCCAAACGCCGCTTTCCAATGCTCAAAATCATGTAGGAGACGCGATTGCCTGGGTGTAATAGGAGCCACCGCTAAGCAAGCTTACAACCAGACCAACGAGGACCGGACCTCAACCGAGGAGCTTGAGACCGTTCTTGGTCTTCTGGCCGGGCTTCGTGACGCCGTGGTGATGTACGGGTCCAAGGTGGGGTTCATACCCGCCGCTGCCCTCGTGCTTGTTCCCACCGCCACCGCCGCCGTGGCCAGAGTGCTTCTTGTTCTTCTTGTTCCGGTGGTTGTGGTGGTCCTTCTCCTTGACATTCGTGATCTTGATCTCGGTGTTGGCCTTGCGGACGACGACGGGGTGGCTCTGGATGTACTTTCCGTTCATCTCCTTGGCGGCCTGGAAGAAGTCGTCGGCGTCGCTGAAGGAGACGAAGCCGTAGCCCTTGGACTTCGCGGTGCGCTTGTCGCGGATGACGCGCGACTTCTGCACGGATTTCCACCGCGAGAAGGCCTTGAGCAGCGAATCGTCCGTCACCTCGCCGGCGAGGTTGCCGACGAAGAGGCGCAGGTGGCTCGGGTCCCACTCGGCGAGGGTGTCGTCGGACCACTTCTTGCCGCCGCCCTCGCGGACGACCGTCTTCTTGCGCTCCGGGGGCGCGTTGGCGGCCGCGGCCGCGGCTGCCGGGTCGGGGATGTCATTGGCGTTGGGGCCGGTGCCGCCGAGGACGTTGGGTGTGCCGCGGCCCGCTGCGCCGGAGGCGGTGGCGGAGGCGGATGCCGAGGCGTCTTTGGAGGTGTAAGCGCTCTGCCACTGGGCTATTTGCATCGCCATGTCCGGGTCGTAGTCGGAGGCGCCTGCTCCGCCCGCGGCGGGGGCCGCGCCGGGGACGGGGAACGGGTTGCGGATCTGCGGCGCGGCGGAGTAGGACGCGGTCGAGGGGGGAGCGGTGTAGCTGTTCGTCTGGCCGTAGCCGCCGGGGGCGCCGCCGGCTTGCGGGTATTGGTGGTACGAGGGCGGTGCCTGGTAGGGCCCGGCGCCTACGGAGGGCGAGGCATGTTGTTGGGCATAGGACGGGTATGAGGGGCCATAGTTGCTGGCCGCGGGTGCGCTGGCGTAGCTCGGTGCGCTCGAGTAGGAGGAGGGTGGCGCGGTGGACGCCGCTCCGAAGGCGGGCTTGAAGGCGGACTTGAAGCCGCCGGACGACTTTGAGGGGGGAGGCCGCGCGGGCAGGGACGGGTGGGATGGGTTGCTGGAGGCGCCGCTGGAGATACCTGGAGGGGGCGGGTAGGCCATGATGAATGACTGCGGATAATGTGGAGGATTTTTTTGGTTTGGGCTCCTTCGCAAAGAAACAAGACTTTGCGCGGTGTTGTTTGTGTGTGGTGAACGTACCTCTGAGCCTGGGTGTTTCCTGCTCAAAGAGAATTCCCTTAAGCTTTGTGTCTTTGCTGCAGCCGACGTGTGGCGTCTGGTGTTGTCGCAAATGGCAAAGGATTCGGGCGTTGTTGGTGATGTACGGGCAGGATGTGACGATGTTGGCGTCGCAGCCTCGGCGAAAGCCTTGGAATGTGTGGCTGAGAACAAGCTTTCCAAGGTCACGTGTACTGATGTGGCTGGAACATGTCAGCGGAGCCGGTCGGTGCTTTCCACTCCCCTCTTCGGATGGTGGGTCCGCAACTGCCGTCGATCACGGGCTTACATAATTCAATCGCCAGCAAATACCGAGGTCATTCCGTGCAGTTCCATCCGCCAAGGCCCAGCAGTCGCCAGAATCAAGCGGAAAACAGGCGGACGGAATTTCCGTCTTGAGCCATTTCTCCCATGTGGTATCGTTCCGCTCGGCTGGGTTCCTCGGCCGCCCGAGTTCCTTACCACCCGTTCCTGCATCAGACGCATTTTATCCGTCGAGAAATATCAGACGGACATGGCGGATAATTGTTAGTGCAATTATTCTGTGTCTCTTCCACGTCCCTCCTTACATGGGGAATTGACATCATGGCGTCCGGAGAGGGCCCGTTTGAGGCCGCTGCGACTGCCACGGTCAGGTCCATGCCAATCAATAATGCGCGTGGATTCCCAGCGGAGCTCCAGCGGAGTTGTCAACCGACGTCTCCGACCCGTGCAAGTGCGACCGATCCAAGGCCCGAAGGCGGCGATACGGTGTTAGGTGTTTAACCCCCACCTAAAGGTTGCCCCTCGTTTCCTTTGTCACAGCCCAGATTTGTGAGCACCAACTGAGCCAGGCCCGAGGCCGAAGTGTGGTGGCATCAGCATGGACGGATTTACCGTCGATTGCGCCTCCATCCACACCTTGAGGTACCTTGTGAGATGGAGGTGCGATATTTTCTGTCCCCCTCCGGCTGAGCAAGCAAAACGCGTGGGGCACCCCAACGAACCCAATAGATTGAATTCGCTGCTCCGGCCAAGCAGTCCAACTGGAGGAAAATGGAGCGGGCTTTTCTGGCTACGGCCAGCTTCGGTTTGGTTGGGACCGACTTTTGCCTGGAGACTACACACCATTGAAGCGCATCGTGATTTGTCGCGTATTCTGCGCGAGTCCCGCTGTCTGCTGGCGAGTCTTTCCAGGGATAGTAACAGCCAGGGATGCCAGCTGCGAGGCGCATGCAGACGCGGATGCGGCATCGCTGCCTTCTTCAAGCGAGGACAAGACAGCAGATGCGTTGAGGTTGGGTTTGAGTGGTCACTGGCAAGGCTGCGTTTTTTTGCGGCCTTCCCTCCGAGGATCAACGGCCAGACGGCATCACGCCGAGAGCTCGCATTGTGATCAAAGGCAGCGACGCGACGCCGCCCTTCCTCCCATCTTTCAAGGGTCCATGTCCGGAGTTTCTGGAAGCCATGCTGTGCTCTGCTATGCTGGAACGGCCCGGAGCATGGGAGGGGGTGTTTTTCCATGCTGAAGAAACGGAATTTCCTCAAGTGCAGTCCGGGGCATGAGGCACATGCTGGTTTGTGCAGGGCGGCTGCTCGAGTGATAGCTCGACTGCACCGTGTCTCTCGTTTCTCGCGCTCGCCTTTCGTCGGCGTCCCCCCTGACTGTCGATGAACGGTCCAAGAGCGGGCGAAGCGAACGAGCGAGCGAACACCGGAGCTCCGTTGCGTTGGGAGGGTGATAATATATGCCGCCAGCCCACTGTCTCTCTTGCGTTACCCAACCTTGCGCAAATAAGGTATCGTGGGCAGTGGACGTGGGCGTGGACAGGGACAGATTAGCAGGAGCCCCCCGCGTGAAGTTAGACCGAGCGCAGAGTGATTCCTCCGCGGCCGTGGGTTGCGAAACGTCAGGGTTTGACGCATCAGGTTTGAATACCGGAGTCGCACCTCGTCTCTTCCTGGAACACGCAGAGTGTGAGGCAGAAACTCGCGGTGGCCAATGGGAAAGGGTGCCTATCGCCGAATCGGACCACAACAGGACGGATCCAGAAGCGCCTTTTTGCAAGGAGTCAGGACCGTCTTTCGTCAAGGCTGGCGCGCCTCTACTTGACTAAAACACCACCGGCGTGGAGCAGGCATAATGGTCGTTGCTGGGCCGCCATCCGCCGCGCGGGCCGGCTGACGGCCACAATGCGGTAGCTGTGTACACCGGCGTCGCAGCGTGCTGATGAGCAAAGCGACGGGTCCAAGTTGGTACCTGCTTACGGCGCTCTCTAGTCAGAGGACATGATGCTGCTTGATGCTATTCGTTTTGTTTGTCAATCATCGTGTTGCAGGTCTGTGTTCCCTGCAAAACGGCAACACATACAGGCAAGCTGCAAAATGTGTTTAGGCAAAGATGCCAGACGGGGGAGCCGGGCTGCTGACAAGAGCGAGAAAGATGAGGTAGCAGAAGAACATCGTCATAAGTGCCCCTCCATGACAGACCACCCAATTGGAGGAGGCAGCACAAGGGGCCTTGATGGAGCACCTTGGCTGGTGGTGACGATGCCATCCCTCTTCTTTCTGTGTCTGTCTCTCTCGGTCTCTGGTCTCTGTATCTCTCTCATTATGTGGACGGAAGCGCTGGAAGAGCTGGTGGGAAATGCCAAAGATACATGGCCAGTACATGTTGCCCATGAGTAAGCTCCGTCAACAAAGCCAATCGCTCCAACCGGCGTCCCGCTTTTCTGCCCAGTCTTTGGCTTTCCCTCACGCAAAAAGACGAAAGTCAGCCGTGGGCGTTTCCCACAGCAGCGATGGCGGCGATGAAGCACCAGGTACCGCACCATGTACGCCCTGTGCCTCCTACTGCGTGGGAGTACTTGGAAGCTAAGAGTGGGAGTGTGCAGGTTGTCATGGGGGGCCCCTGCCCCAATGCAAACCACCCCCCTCCCATTGTCCCCTCCTACCCCTCCGTCGACCCTCCCCCTACAAACTTCGTCCGGGTTGACGAAAGCTCCAGCTTCTTGTCCTCTTGACACATTCCCCTTGAAATAAATAACTCGACGCTCCCGCAGTCTTCGTGGAATCGCGCGTTTGAACCTCTCCTCCATCAAAACACCCCTACATTTTCATACCGACCAACCGCCATCATGTCTGGACCAGTGTAAGTATCATCTGCTTCATTCCCCTCCCCCGTCGCTCCAAAGCAAATTACCCCACCACCCCGCTTCCGGCCTCCGAAGCCTCACGACGACATCATGATGCTGGCCAATTCGCGCAGCTGTGTGTATTGTCATGAGGTTGAGGAGGTTGAACGGGTTCACGGGAGGTGCCAATGCACATTGGCCGTGAGCTACCAGCTTCTCTCGCAACAACACCTCATGCTCATACAACCAGCGCTCGTCTTGCCAACATCGTGGCAAGCGTTGTGCCAGCTCCGAGGTCCCGCCCCGCTTTACTTCGCGCCCGAATACTCAAAGTCCGGATGTGAATACTAGCTAACTACATCGCAGCGCTGATATGGGCCTCATCGGCCTGGCCGTCATGGGTCAAGTTTGTACACCACAACCCTTTACAGATGGATTAAAAGCTAACGAATTAAAACGAACATTATTTTGAACGCAGCTGACGCGAGTGCACCCTTAATTTAGCCTTTCCCGGCCGTTTTGAAGTTATACAGAAGTTGCTGACTTTCATATAGCACGGTTTCACCATCGCCGCCTTCAACCGTACCGTTTCCAAGGTCGACCGATTCCTGGCCAACGAGGCCAAGGGCAAGTCCATCGTGGGCGCTCACAGTTTGAGTGAGTTTGTGGGCCAGTTGAAGAGCCCTCGCCGTGTGATGCTCCTCGTCCAGGCTGGCAAGGCTGTCGATGACTATATCGAGAACCTCCTGCCCCTCCTTGAGAAGGGCGATATCATTATCGATGGTGGTAACTCTCACTTCCCCGATACCAACCGCCGCACCAAGTACTGCGAGACCAAGGGCATTCGTTTCGTTGGCTCCGGTGTCTCCGGTGGTGAGGAGGGTGCCCGCTACGGCCCTTCCCTGATGCCCGGTGGTAACGAGGAGGCTTGGCCTCATCTTAAGGACCTTTTCCAGAGCATCGCCGCCAAGAGCGACGGCGAGGCCTGCTGCGACTGGGTCGGTGACGAAGGTGCCGGCCACTACGTCAAGATGGTCCACAACGGTATTGAGTACGGTGACATGCAGCTCATCTGCGAGGTATGTGTCCCAAACGCTGATCTACCCAACCAACACTTCTAATACCACACATAGGCCTACGACATCATGAAGCGCGGCCTCGGCTTGTCTAACAAGGAGATTGGTGACGTCTTCACCAAGTGGAACAAGGGTGTCCTGGATTCTTTCCTGATCGAAATTACCCGCGACATCATGTACTTCAACGACGACGATGGCACTCCCCTTGTCGAGAAGATCCTCGACCAGGCTGGTCAGAAGGGTACCGGCAAGTGGACTGCCGTCAACGCCCTTGACCTTGGCATGCCCGTCACTCTTATCGCCGAGGCTGTCCTTGCCCGCTGCCTGTCCGCCATCAAGGAGGAGCGCACCAAGGCCTCTGGTCTCCTTCAGTACGTTGGCCGCAACAACAAGTTCGAGGGCAACAAGGAGCAGTTCATCGACGACCTCGAGCAGGCTCTGTACGCCTCCAAGATCGTTTCCTACGCTCAGGGCTTCATGCTGATGCAGGAGGTACGTGCCGTTTTTTCCAACCTCACACGAAAGATGCTAACAAACTTTTTGCAGGCTGCTAAGGAGTACGGCTGGAAGCTCAACAAGCCCTCTATTGCCCTCATGTGGCGTGGTGGCTGCATTATCCGCTCCGTCTTCCTCAAGGACATCACCAACGCTTACCGCAGCAACCCCGACCTCGAGAACCTCCTCTTCGACGACTTCTTCAACAAGGCTATCCACAAGGCCCAGCCCGGCTGGAGAGACGTCGTTGCCAAGGCTGCCCTCCTTGGTATCCCGACTCCTGCCTTCTCCACCGCCCTGTCTTGGTTCGACGGCTACCGCACCAAGGACCTCCCTGCCAACCTTCTCCAGGCCCAGCGTGACTACTTCGGTGCTCACACCTTCCTGGTCAAGCCCGAGTTGGCCAACGAGAAGTACAAGGCTGGCGAGTACCACCACGTTAACTGGACCGGTCGCGGAGGCAACGTCTCTGCTTCTACTTACAACGCTTAAAAGGATTTTTGGATGGGTTACGCGTAGACTAAGGAAAGGGCACAAACTATTATGATACCTGGTATAATGGTGCCAGGCGAAATGAAATGAAATGATTCCTCCCATTTAATCTTGACATCGCATCAAAGTGACTGTTGCATGAGACAATGTCGTGAAGAGAGAACTATCAACCGCTGACGTGTGGCGTGAAATTCGGAAAACCACCAGTTGACTTGAACAACCGAACAATGCGAAGTAAGGATGGGGCTTTTTCGAAGCTAGGTTGAAGTTGACTACATTTCAACTTGAGGCAAGTTTAGTTGCATTGAACTGAACTTGGTTCCGATTGAGGCCTGCAATAGTATCATGTTGACGGCTGACAAATATAATTTCGAAGACAAAGATCCAGGAAGTCCAGTTTCTTGGAGTCCCTATTGATCCGTAAGAGAAAAAGGCATGATGCACTTGCACTGAGAAGCACCTTCAGGAAAGCTATCCGCGCACGGACCCCAAAGGGAGACCTTTCTGGTTGGCTTTGGCGCGACAGGGGTCACCTCAGGCACCTCAGCCTCGTCGCGAGAAATTCGGGGACGCGAACCGATCTCCAAGCCATTTCAACCATCAACCCCAGCCTTCCCACATCTCGCACGCATCCATCCATTAACGTCACTTTGCGCACTTCTCTTCCCACGAACAAGATCGCAAGTTGATGGAAAGATTGATTGCTTTGCGCCAATAAGAATCGCGCATCGAGGACCGCCAATCACGACCATATCCAAAATCCGCGACCGCGACCGCGACCCATCATGGCTCAGGATCCGAGTGACGGAATTGATCAGGAGCTTGTACGCAGCGCCGCCCTGACGTGCATTTGATGTAGATTCATCGCTAACGTGTCAACAGCTGAGCCATGCTCACCTGATTTCCGCGAATCATTATGCCGACCAGGCACGTGTCGATTTGAACCAAGTTACGAAATGGCTTATGGCCGCCCCTCAAGTCGCGAAAGACAAGGCCCCGTTCTTCTGGACCTACCTCGATAGACCCCGCGACGGCCAGATTTATCTCACATGGCAGCCACTCAAAAGGCTTGGAACCAACTTCGCCAGCGATGGCATGATCTGGGGCCCTGAGCAATACCACAGACAGGACGTTGGCAATGGATTGGTATGCTGCCTGTTTGTCACTCCGTTGGTCCCATTACTGACGATGGACATAGTCTCTCGAGATCCACTACATCAAGTCGGGTTTCATCCCCGGCGAGTCGGTCGCCATGCATGCGCGCCGCAGATTCCGTCTTGTGCCTTCGCAGACTGGTGTGATGAACGCGCCGCAGCCCGATATCAGCCTCTGGATCGTCCACTACGGCCCGTCAGACCCTCCTGACCGCGTGCCGGTCAACCTAATTCCCGTCTCCCAAGACACGCAACATATTATGGCCACCCGCAATCACCTGCAGAAGTGCGGCCAGATTGCTCGCAAGGACTTCATGTTATCCGACCGGGCTAGCTGGCCAAGCATCCAGTTCCCCCGCAATGGAGGACGACCTCAGATGTACAACCCTCCAGCCCCGTCACGAAGGGTTCCTCAGCAGATGGCCTACCCGCCCTCTGGGCCCTCGGGTCGTCGTGGCCGCCAAACCCAGGCTCAAGCCCAGGCCCAGGCCCAGGCGCAAGCCCAGCAACAAGCCTTGGCGCACGCTGAAGCCCTGCACGACGACGAGGAATTGGAGAAGGACCTCTTCGACCACCTCACTCCGAGAGACGTTTCCTTTGCGCGATACCAGCAGAACCACGAGTGGATGGAGGAGATCGTTTCTTCTCCTTACGGTCTTGCCCAAATCGCGCCGCCTGATCTCGGACTTGGCCTCAAGGGCGAGCTCGCATCTTTGACCAATGGCATTTTTACGGCACAGAGTGCTAATGCACTTACTGAGGTTCCTCAGAAGCCGTACATTGGTCGGTTGGAGCCTGGTCTCGCCGACGAGTTCAGAAAGAGAGTCCAAGAGCATCTCGAGACAACAAAAGCGGAAATGGAAAAGATGAAGGCAGAGCATACAAAGAACCTGGCTAGCCTTAAGGCCAGCTCCGTGTTCGTGGATGCAGAGAAGGAGGTCAAGAACTCGATTCAGGAGCGAGGCCCGGAGATTTGGCGTCTGGAGGGCCATTCCACAGATGCGGACGACAACTCCGGCACATGGTCTCAAAAGCACAACAAGAAGGTGGATGACATCGTGGCGCAAGTCGAAGCCAACCTTGGCCGCCATATTGAGGTCCTTCACAACGTTCATCGTATCCAGGATGGCGGCTTCCAGGAGCCGGCCCCAGAGCCCGTGAAAGAGCCAACACCAGCTCCGCCACCTGCGGCTTCTCCACAAGCTCCGGCGGCAGGCGCTGAGCCAAGTGGCACCGCCTCCCGACGACCCTCTCAGGCCGGTTCTCAACATAGTGGTGTTATGGTCGGCGACTCGGACATCGACATGGGCGGCACTGCTGCGGGTCTCCTTGATCAAATGCATACTGGCTTCTCTGCCACATCTACTCCTGTCAACAACTTCCCCACACCACAAGCTCACCTCTCAGCGCTCAACTCGAACGCTGGCACTCCGGCTAACGCAAACGCGCCTTCGCCAGCGCCCGTGCCGCCAACGATCCCTGAAGAGTCAGAGGCCCAGTCTGCCCCATCTGTCGGAGAGGACGTCACAATGGGCAACACAGAACCTCCAAAGGATGCACCCACCGCGCCCGATCAAGGGACTGGCAGCGGGGACTGGGTGATGGTACCTAAGGGGGGTGCATCGCCGGACCCTGCGGCCGCGGCCAACGCCAATGCGACTGAGGGTGAGGCCCCGAAGCCGACTCCTAAAGCTCCTTCTGCCGCCGGTACCCCTGCCGGAGAGACCCCTGGTGGCTTCAGCTCCCTCGGCGATCTCGATTCTGCCGGCGATGCAATGGCGAGTTATGGAGCATCGCTGGGTGATGGCTTGGACATGAACGCGGAAATAGATGATTCTGCTTTCGGTGATGCTTTCCACGGCATCTCCAACACGAATACGCCTGGAAACCAATCTGAAGGCGCCTAGGGATGGTCTGCTTTCAGTGCTGCTTTCCTAGGCTTGTCTAGCCCAATACCATATTGAGGGAACTCAGAGGATGCTTCGGAGCTGCTTTTGCAGAAATGTATCCGGAATAGATTATGATGTAAATTTAAGACAATGGTTTGCTTGGGCAGAGAGAGGATCCCACAACACGCTGGCCTCTGCTGGGTTCGCGGTGATGGTTTTGGGTCTGTATGGTATCAATCAATTAGGCGACTGGAGAATGTCACGGATGCGGCCATTTTCAGGCCGCTGTTTTCTGTATGCGATAAGTCATCTAATGGACTCGTGAAGCGTAAATGCTTTATGCTGAATGCTATCTGCCGAATACTTCCCAAATAACAACAACGGCCACGAAGGATATCGACAAGGACAGCGTCAATAGCGACAGTGATAAACAGTGGTAGTCACATTGGATCAGGGGTGCGAACTACCAGGATGCTACTTTACGACTGTCGATCCACCGCCACACACATCTTTCCGTCTGAACAACAGCGGCATAAAGTATGGCCAATCCATGATGGATCAAGCATATGTCTTTACCTAAACTTTATCGAGCCCGAAGCCCTAGGTATATGAAGTTCCACTTCCCTCCTGGACTTTTAATCTATCGTATGGCTTTAGCACGGGTGTCAAAATGCTTATTCCCTTTTCAATCACACAAGCGTCTTTTACGTAAGATTGGGTCTGGACTGTCATTTACGCCAAGGGCGACTATGGCTGGAGACCAACAGCGCCATCGAGGTGACCATCGAGAACAAGATCAAACACGGAGAAAAAGGTGACACAGGGCGGTTCATCCCCAGAGCGACTTGCTTGCGTTGACAGGGGCTTGGTCAGTGCGCGCTGTTAGTGAGATGGCCTGGTCTCTGTAGATTTCACTAACGTGAATCCACTCTGCGGCTTGGTTCCGGGCGGGAGGTTTGAGTTTGATCAGCTCAAGGACGTCGTCTCAGCCGCCGCTTTGCACTGGCCCCTGTCATCCCGACTTTCATTCAACCTCCTCAACGCAATCAGGCGCTCACCCATCCCGCTGGGCCATCAAACGAGGATTGGACGAAAGTGCGCTGCTAATACATTTACATGCTTAACGACACAAATCAAATCAAGCTTAATTGCAAGTTTAAGACGAGAGCTTCGAGAGCTATGGGCACCCAAGTGTTTGCCTGTCTCGGGCTTCACTCTACGGTCCTCGAGGCCTCAACCACGAAGCCGCGCAATGCGGCTCACACACTACCAAGCGGCTAGTGACGACGCGCCGAGCTTGAATACAGCCAAGCGATGCAAGAGGCCGGGATCGCGAAACCAGGCTTCGCCTCTTGCGAGATCCCCCTCCCGCACCAGTGCCCACCCCATTGCGATGGATGGTTGTTTCGCAATCCTCCGTCACCGCGTTGGGTGCCCCCGAGTGGCTGGGCCCACCCTTCGGGGAGAAATGTTTCTCAATGCCACCCATTGCGTCCAGGCCCCGGCCCCGTCAGCCAATCTATCGTGCGACCTCATACGCCGCTCCGAAGGGCTCGGTAGCGTGTGTCGGCCGATGAGACGCCCCCAGCACCCCTGCCGAGCTTTTTCTCTCCTAAGCTTGAAGCCTTGAGATGACGTCCAGGGGTGGTTCGCACTGGGTCCTGCCACAGGTCTCCCCTGTCTGGGGTGGTAACGTTGACTTACACGCGAGGAGATCCATATCAAAGCCACCAGCCCGAGTTTTGCGGCTCTTGGGACGGCTCTTTTGCCTCCCTTTCTTCTGGTTTCTCCATTCTTGTTCGCTTCTCACTCATTACTTGTATGTGCCTCTCTTTCTAACTGACGATCCTTTTTTTGGTGGTCGTTGGTTAATGTTTTCGATTCTCTAGTCAACCCGTCTGCAGGCCAGCTTTTCTTAAGCAATCCCTTCGTTACGTTCGTTTTCGATTCGACCTCGATACCCGTGCCCTAGTTGGCCGTTTTTTTCTACTCCCGTAATTCTTCTTCTCGAGGACCTTTTGACGATTTGCCGACCCCAATACGACTACTAAGGATTTGGACGAAATGCGTTTCACAAAGTCTCTGGCTCTGCTGGCGAGCATTGCCTTCGCCGACGCCCAGTTCACGAAGCCCCTGGCAGGAGATTATTTCAACATTGGCGAGAAATTTGCGATTGAGTGGGAGACGGCAGGCTTGCAAGGACCCATCAACATCGACCTGGTACCTAGCGGAGTGACGGATGGTTCAGTGGTTGCGGAGAGGATCGGCGGTAAGGTCATCATGTTGGATGACTTGGGGATGTGATACTAACAAGACTTGACAGAGCAAATCCAGAATGTTGGTCGGTTGTACTGGGCGCCCGATGCCTCTATCGCCGCCTTTGACAGCTTCACGATGGTCATCACCGACTCCGCCAAGGCCACCGTCATGTCTCAGTCATTCAAGATCAACCAACTTACGGATCAGCCTATCGTCCAGACATATGTTGGAGCTCAGGTTCAGGTTCTCACCAAGCCGCCCAACGCCCCGAAGACTATCTACTCTGGTGACCTGCCACCCGAGGCCACCCCGGCTGGACTCGTTGTTGAAGCTGCTCCTGCGAAGGCTGCTCCTGCCAACGGTACGATTCCTGCCGCTCCCGCCAAATCCAATGCTGCTGGCGACGCGACTGCGCCGGCAGAGACCGCTCCCGCGGCAACAACTCCTGCGACTGGCGGTCGCCGCAAGGGCAAGGGAAAGGGAAGAGGAGGCAACAGAAACAGCGACGGCGCTGAAGCAACTGCGGCCCCAACGACTTCTGCCGCGGCTGGCGGCAACGGCACCGATGCGGCGCCTTCCCCAATCTTCTCGACTATCGATCCCGCTGGAGGCGGCGCTGCTGCTCCTTCGCCTGCTCCCATCAAAAACAACCAGACCGCGCCTGCAACAACACCTGCCGCGAGTGAACAGAGCCGTGTCTCTATCAAGCCATCTGCGACACCCACCGCCTCCCTTCCTCAGGTTCTCATTCCGCCAAAGAACTCTAGCACTCCCGCCGAGGCATCTGCCACCCAGCCGGCCGTTCTCGTCCCTGGCAACACGACTGTTCCTGCCGTCTCTACTCCCGCCGAATCCAAGGTCGCCGTCCCAGCTAACACAACTGTGCCCGCTGCCACCTTGCCCGCGGTGCTTGTCCCTCCGGCTAACACCAGCACTCCCGCCGAGACGGCTGCGGCTTCCGCCTCCCTGCCCCCGGTTCTCATCCCGTCGAACACGAGCGCTACCGGACTCCCAGCCATCCCCGCCACCGAGCCTGCTGCTGTCGCCCCGGTCCCTATCCCTTCTGCTCCCCCGGCCGATACGAGCGTTCCAGCACCGCCTGCCGCTGCTCCTCCCGCGACCACGCCCTCGGAACTCCCTGCTGAAACTGCCGTCAAGCCGCCTCTTAACCCGGTTCAATCTTCTCCCCTGGTGCCCTCTGCGGTGACTACCCCCAGCTCCAGTGTCGCACCCGCAACGCCGACTCCTAGCACTGGCAGCGGCGACAAGGAGAAGGGCAACAAGAACGGCAGCGAGAAGGGCTCCGACGCAGGAGGCAGCGCGGAAAGCAGATCTCCCGTGGCCACCGCGCCGTCCTCGACCGTTGCGTCTACACCTGCTAGCTCTCAGTCTGCCGGCACAGGCTCGAGGCCGACGGCAGTGCCGCAACTGGACACCCCCGCCGATCCTACCACCATTCCCCGTCTCGGCGCGATCATCTCGCTGCCGTCTTCCTTGATGACTTCCATGGTGCTCGCGAGCAACATCCAGGCCCAGGGAGTCGCGGCACCTACGACCGGTCTCGTCTTTGCCACGTCTCCTCCCTCGGTCCTCACTACGTCTGGCGGAAGCAGGCAGGCGCAGAAGAGCTATCTTGCTGCGCTCGTTGGCGGTGCTGCAGCTCTTGCGGTCACGTACGTGCTGTAGACGGTGGGCAGAGAAGAATGATGACATGATAATGGTTAAGAGGGGCGAGAGCGAAAAGGCAGCGTAAGGGTTTTCCTTGTCCATAATTGTAAGATGCTGGCGCCAAGTGGTTTTCGAATATCACAAACTACAACATAACAAAAAAGGAAATAAATCAGATGGCCAGATTCGCATACTGGTATTTGTTTTGAGAAACTCTGTTGGACATACTTTGGGGTTCGGCAACAAGCCTCAAGTCTCGTATCCTTTTGCCTCCTAGCCAGTACACCTCAATCAATTCTTCTCTATGTCAATGTTTGTCTTACTGGGTTGATCCCCTTTCCATGCGTCTATCACCTCGGGTCGGTCGTTAAGACCGGAGCCGCCCGTTATACCAGAAAGAAATACGTCCGCTGCAAGCACCATCGCTGTGGATAAGCCATAAAGGTACACTCGTATTGGTTGTAAAGGTTCCATACACCATGGCTGTTTCCCGTCTAGCTCTTCGGGCTGTTCGAAGCATCATATGCATCTATGTCGAAGAACTCGGAAACGGGATCCGCCTCCTCTTTTGCCTTTTCGTCCTCATCCTCGGGAGGCTGCGGACCATCAGAGCCGAGAGGAGCGGTGATGGGGCTCGACGGGCTCGAATTACTCGATGATGATGAGCCCGAACCGGAAAAGTCGGGAGTCCGGGTCAGATCTTCTTCGGGTTCCCTCGGGGGCAAAATCCCCAACGGGTTGAGCAACCGACGAGGGTCGATAGCGTATTCCACGTAACATCCGATTTCAGGTCTGCCGACTTCGGGACTAATAAAAGGGGGGTTAGAGTCTGCTTCTTGATGTGGAAGAGGTTGGTATGAAATCCACCCAGATGGAGAAAGCAGCAAATGACGAGACTCCAGCACTGACCTCGAGAGAAGCCTTAGGATCTTGGGGTACACCTGGCTGCGAAGTTGTGAATGGTTCGGGCGTTCTTCCTCAGTCGCAGCTTGTGCGACGATTACGATATCGCTTTGGGGATGGTCTATCGTACGTCTGGACACCGAATAAAGTGAGAGGTTGAGGAGCGGTGCGGGATGTACAAGATTCCTCATGTCATCTTCGACGGTCTTCTTCAGCGTCTTCCCCCACCTCGGAATGGGCATAAACCACTGGACGAGGAAAGAACGTCCGTCTAATTCGGCTGCTTTTTTGCGGTTGAGCTCGGCCTTCAGGCGTTGAAACGGAGTGAGAAACGCCAGTAGTCCGTCTGTTCTGTCGCTGATGGGGAAGCTGGGATCGTGGGCAGTGTTGAAGCCTGCACCGTAAGTGGTGTACCTGAAAGGGCAGACTGGAGCCATGATAAGTTGCTTTCAATATCCAGAAAGAGAAAAAGAGGTACAGGGATTGCTGACCTGTTGTGATGTTGTTAATCAGAAGTGATGAGGGTGGTGAGATTAAGCACCTGTGTTGGATGGATTCCAGAAAGAAACGATGTGTATTCTCGTCCCTTCAGGAGACGTGAGCAGTTTCCCACAGAAAGGAGGCTGTCTCGACATGGCAGGCACTGGGTCCATGGGTAGACCAGCAGCAAGACAAGTTGGCGAGACCTCAATCGCCGAGGACATCTCTTTCTTTGCCGCTTCAGAAACATTCTTGATAGGTTCGGAAATTTGAAGAAAGAGGTCTCAGGGGTTGCACAACACCTGCCGGTTGAAGAAGAGATCCTGCTGTTCAGTCACAAGACAGCAGCGGCATGCGCTACTGATATCTCTTGATAAGCAGAAACAACTACCATGGCCCCGTTCCTCTGGCCAAATACGTATTACAAAGGAGGGAAGGGGCATTAGATATGCTTGTCAGACCAGATTGGCGTATTCCTGCTAGTGTTCGCCCAACTCGATGACTTGAGCTCGTACGGAAAGAACATCAAGGCGTTCAACTGCTGACTTACTGATAATACCTGCTATCTTTTGGACGAATATCCATTTGATTGACACTGCCTATCCGGCCTTGGACTTTCGGTCCCTCGTACCTGCCATTGCTAGGTACCAGGCCCTGCTTCCTTGAGACTACCCATATCTCACAACTACTGCATGCACAACGAGCTTGGAGATGAATGTCTGCATTTCTAAGATCGAAGTCATAGGGGACACTGCCCGGAAAGCCAGCTGACAATGTGTGGCTAGCAAAATTCATGGTGAATCCTGCCGCATTTATACATTACATTATCACACCAGCTACTGCAGAGGCCTACCAGTATAGCTTCTAGAACGTTTCATTAAATTCATGACTAAGTCATGCCTACATAACGACAGATGCGTCATCATGAATATCGCCCACTCGACTGCGCTGTTCTTCTGGGCCCCATTGTCACTGCTCGCCTTTCCACCTTGCCCACTCTTCCCACTGATGCCACCGTCAGCGCGCAGTGCGGATTTGGAGATTGCGATCTGAGTTGTCATTGATTGGCGAATTGCATGGAGGACATCGGCGGCGGGTGGTGAGTGACATCCACCATACTCATGAGGGGGAATATCTGTAACTAGAAGCCGCAGATAAAGCCGCTAGTACGTAGGGTACACCGTTTTTCAATAGTCTGCTCATCAACATTCTGTCTATGAAGTAGCGGCAGTCTCATTGCCCTTGATACTGTAAGGGCCCAAGAAGTCATCGCTGTTTGCGATTTCTTCCTTAACCTATGGCAAGGCGTCAGTTCGTGTAGAAAGCAATGGTCTTGATATACACTTACAATATCCAGACCACCAACCAACTCTCCGTCGATCCAGAGCTGAGGATAGGTCGGCCAGTCCGCATACTCCTTCAACCCCTGCCGCACCTCGTCGTCTGCCAGGATGTTGAAGAAACCGTACTTGACGGAGTGCTCTCTCAAGATGGCAACAAGCTGTCTGGAGAAGCCGCACTGGGGCGAGCTGGGTGTGCCCTTCATGAAGAGCATGACTGGCGCGGCCTTGACGAGGTCCGCCAGCCTCTTGAACAGCTCCTCCTTGGCCTTGGCCGGGTCCACAGGCTCGTCGACCTGCATCGCGCTGGGCCCGTTCTCGACGCTCTGGTTTCCGTTCACCGTGACCGCGCCGGCGCCGGCGGACTTTTTGGCGTGTGTCTCGATCGCATTGCGCACCTTGACGGCGCTGCTGCCGCTAACAGTCTCGAGGACCTGGCCGTTGCGCAGGAGGACGAGGAAGGGCACGGCAGTAACGTTGTAGGTCTCGCTAATCTCGCTGAGCTCCTCGGCGTTTATGGAGACCCAGGAGGTCTCGGGGGGGCTGGTGACGGGGTATTCTGAGGCGAGGGTCGAGAGTACGGTGGCCATCTGCGCGCAGGGGGCGGCCCACGGGGCGTGGAAGGAGATGATGTGGAGGGTGGACGGCGGTGTGGAGGCAATGTGCTTCTCCCAGTCGGCGAGACTGGTGATCTCCGTGATCGTCGACATTGTGCGTCTTCGTGGATCGCGAACTCTTTTTCGCGGTAGTAGGTGTGAGGACTCTGAGGGGATGCGCGGGGGGTATCGGGGGAGGCGCAATCGGAAGAGGGAGTCGCGGGATGGGTCGCGTGGGGTTGTATAAGTGAGAAAGAGATTCCGGAATGCGGACAGTTTCGGTCGGGTGCCGGATCACGAAATGACAAGCCAACGGCTGATAAACCCAGGGTCTCCGATACGGTGGAGGGGTATTTGGAGGGGCAATTCGTGATCGATGGCGACAGAAAAGAGCTTATGCGAGCGCAAAATTGCTTGTATCAGGAAAACTAGTCTATGGCGTGTGTTTGTGGTGCCTAGTTGCATAAATGGAAGGTCTGACTCAGCGAAACCACTCCCGGGTTCGCCCCGCCAGAGGGGAATGGGTGGCTCGAGGGGGAGAGCGAGAACGGCAGACAGCTCATTGGGCGCTGAGGTAAGTGGGAACACAGTGATCTCACTGTAAGGCATCCAGCCCCCTTCTGCGTGTGTTTGGGCGCATCCATTCTCTGATGAGTCGAAATGCGCTGTTCTCTGTGCCCCTCCCGCTTGCTGTGTTCGTACCTGAGCCCACTGTACCCCTCTATCTGTATTCGTACCTAAGCTGCCCTACCAGCTACCTAACCGCTCTTAGGTATGTTCCTGCCCCGCTCCGACACCTGGCAAGCCAAACGACTGCGTAACTCGCTGCCCGCGTATTGGAAGTCGGTGGGACCGTGCTTCACCTCCAAGTTCTAGTTCCACCCGTGCTGCGCCTCTCCAACTCTCGGCTGCCCACGACTCTGCAATACAGGCGGTTGGTTTGCTACGTCAGCTTTCTTGCCCGTAAGACATAGGCGACTCTCCGACGGAGATCTTTGCAACCTGCCATCTTCCGTCTTTTCCTTTCTTTGCCCTCTTTTCCCCCAATCTCCCCAAGGAATCGACGCCTCATCAACCCGCGCCCACTGCTGGTCAAGCTCCAAGCAAACACTCGCAATGGCGTCACTCAACCTGTCCATAAACGGACCCTCGATCAAGAGCAGCTACCAGGGTGTCATCAACGGCCCGCCTCCGAGCTCGAGCTCGCCGACATACGCTCAATGGGCTTTGTTCTCGGTTCAAGCTCCTTTGGCTAATGCCTTCCAAGATACTGGTGCCAAGGAGAGCGTGCTCAAGGTCCAGAGCACTGGAGGTAGGTTCCTGGTCCCCATCCCGAGCTGCCGACGTCACATGGCGGGACACACGCTGACACGTCGTTTTCCCCCGCGGCAGACGGCGAGCTCTCGGAACTCATCGAAGACTTCAACGAGGGTCGCATCCAATTCGCTTTCGTAAAGGTCAAGGACCCTAATTCTGGGCTTCCCAAGAATGCCCTGATTGCTTGGTGTGGAGGCGGTGTCCCCGAGCGGACCAAGGGCTACTTTACCACCCACACGGCTGCCGTTTCCAAGATCCTCCACGGCTATCACGTCCAAATCACCGCTCGTTCAGACAGCGACCTCGAGCCGGAGAGCGTTATGCGCAAGATTGCCGATGCCTCCGGCGCCAAGTACTCAGCCGGCGGCTCCACGGCTTCCCCCGCCCCACCGCCAGTTGCTTCTAAGCCCGTATTCACTCCCACCACATCATCGGTCGGATCTGTCAACCCGATCGTGGCCGCACGAAACCGCAAGCCCGCGAACGTCGATGAAGACGGCTGGGGAGCCGACGCTCCCCCGGTCACACGGTCGCAGCTCGAGAAGGTCGCGCCGGCATACAAGCCCACCAAGGTGAACATGGCAGAGCTCACGAAGCAGCGCCAAGAACCCTCCGGCTTCAATGGGAACAACTCTCAAGAAGACCGAGGCGACGTTGTGAGGGGGGGATACCAGCCAATCGGAAAGGTGGACATCGCTGCCATTCGTGCTGCCGCCAAGGAAAAGAACGACGACAGGCCGACTCCTGTGAAGGGTGCCTACGAGCCGGTTGGCAAGGTTGATATTGCGGCTATCCGTGCTAAGGCTCAGAAGCCCTCCGAGCCGGAGCCCGCCGCCGATGAAGAGCGTCCGAGGTCCCTGGCCGAACGCAGTGCTGCTTTCAGCCAGTCCGCGCAGTCGGAGCGCCTCACGTCCCTCCCCAAGCCAAAGGTTGCTAACAAGTTTGGTGGATCTACTTTCACTGGCACGAAGGCTCCCACGCCCGGAGGCATGGGCTTCGGCGCACCTGCCGTCCCGGCTGCCGCGCCGGTTGGAGCTGCCAGCCGAACCTTTGCTGACCAAGGCGGCAAGACGCCTGCCCAGCTGTGGGCTGAGAAGAAGGGCAAGACGGGTTCCATCTCGAACCCTGTGTCGCCTCCTATCACATCCCCCATTGGAGTGCAGAAGAGCGGAGAGTGGAAGAGTGGCTACTCCGGAAAGTCCTGGGCTCCTGTTCAGACCGCCGAATACAGCCGTGGCAAGATTAGCCAAGAGAACACTGGCGAGCAGGAGCGTGAGGCACCTGCCTCCCCCAGCGGTGGTGTTGGTGCCCTTCGCGATCGTTTCAAGGGTACTGCTCCTATTGCTGTGGGAGCTGCAGCCGTTGCCGGTGCAGCTGGAGGCGCCGCAGCTTATGCCGCTCACAATGATGCCGAGGAAGAAGAGGAGGAGGCACCCCCTCCTCCTCCTGCAGGCAGCCGACCGCCCGCTGGTGGATTTGCGCTCCCTGGCATGCCTCCCCGTCCCGCCCCCGAGGAGGAAGAGGAGGAGGAGGCCGAGCCGGACTCGCCCATTCGGGTTGCCCAACCTGTCGCTCGCGGAAACGAGGTCGAGTTCGAGCCCCCTGTCGAGCGAGAGCCTCCCAGGCCCATTCCTACGCAGGAGATCGAGGAGGAGCTGCCAAGAGAGGAGGAGCTCCACGAGGACAACAACGCTGGCCGCGGTGCGGCGGCAGCAGTTGCCGAACAGCAGTTTGGCCAGGAGCAGGTTGCTGCCGGTCAAGCACAAGGCGGCGGTCACCGTGCGTTGATTCAGTACGATTACGAGAAGGCCGAGGACAACGAGCTTGAGCTTGTCGAGGGCGAGTACGTCACCAACATTGAGATGGTTGACGAGGACTGGTGGATGGGCACCAACTCTCGCGGCGAGAGCGGTCTGTTCCCTAGCAACTACGTGGAGCTCGTCGAGGACGAGGCCGAACCGGCACCAGCAGCGCGTGCGGCACCTCCCCCCGCCCCGGCTCAAGCGGAGCCCGAACCGGAACCGGCGCCGGCGGCCGATGGCGGTCGGACTGCGACGGCCCAGTTCGATTACGAGGCTGCCGAAGACAATGGTAAGATTCCACGCCCACTGCTACCGAGTGGGGTCATGCTGACTGCGTGTTCAGAACTTTCGTTCCCCGAGAACGCTACGATCACGGATCTCGAGTTCCCCGATGAGGATTGGTGGTTCGGTTCCTACGGCGGCAAGCAGGGCTTGTTCCCTGCCAACTATGTCCAGCTTGACAACTAAGTATGGGTTGATGAGAACAGATAGAAAAGTCTTTATGACGGCCAGCGAATAGTCTTGCTTTGAGCCCCTATAGCTATTTGCATTCTTAGGTTGCAGAGGGTTCAGGGTACCGGTGGAAAATAAAATTACACGTGGCAACAAGATAATGTTTTCCGTTGAAAGTTGTTTCGTGAAACATGTTGAAGACGGATCGTCGCTAAAGAAGTCTTGGTGTTGAACCGCCAAGCCGAGAACGGACTAATGACGCAAAGTTGCATTGCGGCCAAGCCAGCACATTTGTTGATTTTATCAAGTCATGATGACCTCAACATCACCGGGCACTGTATTTGTTCGAACCGAGATGGGGTCGTTTGGTTAAATGTATATGAAATTCATTATTGCGCAAAGATGCGCCCCAGCAAAACCTCATCCAAAGGAGCGACAGAACGCGCCGCCAAAAACGCCTAAGGGGGGGAATAAGAATGAACAAGCGTCGATGCCGCTTTGAATCCATCATGAAAACCAAAAGTCCTGTTCCTTTCCGCCCGACCGACCATCCACCATTCGTCCTTCCATCCCATCTCTTTAACAGGTCGTCCGCCTCTTCAGGGGTCTTTGCGCCGTGATAGCCGTGGGGAAATCGTCGGTTCGTTCCATTTTCGTTCCTGTCCCAAAAAAAATCCTTTCGCCGGCCTCTTTGACTCTCTCTCCCTCTGTGTCTCCCATTGCCGCCCTCAACCGAAGAAAAGCGTCGAGCATTACAGTTTTTTGTGTGGTGCGTTTCTCGGTGTTGTTCGCGGACCCCACTTTCCCAACACCACAGACCGTGGTCTTGACACACGACGAATGTCACATAAGTTGCCGTTTTTCCAGAGGCCGTGACCGTTTAGCAGATTTCGAAGCAGCATTCGCAACTGGACAGAAGTGTCAGCGTGGCGTTCTCGATGGGATTGCGCATGAAAGAGTGTCCTTACCATTCCGCGCAGCATTCGCACGTCTCGTCGATGACGCAGCAACAGCACAGCGCCGCGAGACAAGCGGTCAGGCAGTTGCCGCCGCCCTGCTTCCTGGGCGCCTGCTGGGGAGGCTGCTGCTGGTACTGCATGGGAGGCTGGCCGCCCTGGGGGTAGTAGCCGCCCTGCTGGGGGTAGCCTCCTCCTTGGGGAGGGCCATAAGACTGTCAAGGTGTTAGTTGGGCATATCTTCAGAATGGATGCGCGCGCATGTTGGGCCAAGCGTGGCGATACGACTACTCCCGAGCTCGCGAATTGAGGGAAAAGAGGAAGCTTACAGGTTGGGGTTGCTGGGGGTATCCGCCGCCGGGACCGTAGTTCTGCTGGTAACCACCGCCGCCGCCGTGCTGGTTGTAGTAGTCGTTGCTGGCCATGTTTGTCTAAGTTGATTGCTCTTGCAGGAAAAAGAGAACGATATCGCTAAGGAATACTGGAATGCGATTGATTAGAAAGCTGTTTTGTTACGAATGAGAAAAAGGATGGGTGTGTGAGATTAAGAGAAGAATTCTGAGACCGTCAGAGAGCAAGGGAAAAGAGTGGGCGAACGACTGTCGATAAAAAGGCCCCCAAGTGGTCCAGTGACAGGTCTTGGGCTGCAGGCGTGCTAAGGCTTGAAGGCTAGGTACCTACCCAAGATGGCAGTGGAAAGCTGTGCACACCCCCTGCAGGACTCCAGAGCACCTCGCGCAGCCCGCTGTACCCTTACCCACGCCCAGCACAGCACGCAGCTTCTTCGCGGTGGCAGTGTGAGACTGTGAGTCGACCCCCCGGCGCGGTGGGTGGCTTTTCTTCGGGGAGAGCGAAGGGCGCTGCGGGGCCGGAGCTAAGAAGCTTTTTTCCTACCAGATTCCCACTGGGCACCACAGATGATTCGGCGCTGGGCCAATTGCAATGCTAAATCGGGCTGCTGGCGTAATTGAACGGGCCTTGAGGGAGGAGCCCGATGACGGGGCGGGGATACATCGGCATGGGACTCCCGATTTACGTGTAATGAGGCGACAGATTGCACTGCACTGCACGCACCTCGAAATGTTGAGGTGAACACACTAGCCAGCTGACGGGATGGCCGTACCTACGTAAGGTAGGAGGGCAATGGAGACGGCGCAGCCACACTGGATAGTCTGCCACTCTGCAGAATGGGTGGGTGTTAGTGGCGGTGGTGATGCGTCCACCTTCTCGACCTGTCGAGACGACCCGTCCCATGATTCGATCGCCTTCGGTTTTGCTGCGCACCGCAGTCTTGCCGCCGCGAAGCGAGGAAACAACTGTCAACGGTGGCCCGTCCTCTTTCTCCTTTGGTCCCATCAAACGGCCACTCGGAATGCTTCAATCTGGGGAAAGCATTGGCATATGCCCGAGCAACACAGTTGTCCTCCCCCCGGATTCCATGCCATGCACTCCTCGGCGGGCCCTGCGCAAGTGTGTAGATTCTCGTCGGGATATGCCGTGCTGCGCGCCGCGGAACCTGCGCATGAGTTCGGAACCATCAAGTGTCCTTTCCGCCAGCCAGACAGACCACAGGTAGAGCCACTTGCCGCAGGTAAGTTTTGGCTAGGACGCCAGTCATCCTGCTTCGTCTCTTTTGGTCGCGACGGTCGTCATCGTCGAAGGGGAGAGGGACTTTGCCGGTTCAAGTCAAACAGTCACACGCCCGCCTGCTTCTCGCGCCATCAGGGCCAGAAAGCCCCCTTTTTGCGAGACATTTACGTAGTTGGACGTTGTATGGTACCGCCTGATACCACTTTGACGTCTCAACGGGCTGTTCTTATCGTCCGGTAGACATGATCCGCTAAGGGGGACTGTTGATGGCTGACGCCAGCGAAACCAAAACATCAACGAGTGTCACTGTTTGACAAAGGTCTAGGGGATGCGTGGAGACGAACCACTCTTCCCGCAACAACACCGTTCGAAATTTCTCGGTCCTGGCCCCATCGAAAGAACCCAAGTGAAAGGGACGCGCTGCCCGCGTTGGATCCACCAAAAACCCGGCGATTGCAAGGCCACAATGTGAAGCCCGCTGACTTGGTGCTTGGTTGAACCCGATCTTATGCACCGAGGTCCCCACTGAGGTGGACTTCCATCATTGCTCTCGCCCACCGGCGCAGCAACACACCAACAAATCGTGACTAACGACACCAGCAGACCTGCTGTGCTGTGCCTCCAGCAAGCGTGCTGCGTCCAATCCAATCCCCTCCCTCCCTCCCAGCCACAGACATTGCCGCATCTTCCGCGGGCCAATTGAACCGTATCGCGTTTTCTCGGGTACGATCTGACAGAATCACCTGCCTCGAACTCTCTACCTATCCCTCACATAAGGGTCCATCCTCTGGAACAAGCAATGCGCTACGCACACAGGGCTGGGTGAGGTGGGACTGGGGCCCGGCTTGGCTGTGGTCTACAGGCGAAGCTGGGAGAAGGAAACGGGGCCAAGGCGCCGCCAAGCTTTGCGGCGACGGCTGTCTCGACGTTGGGCCCAAACTCTCTTCTCCTCGATCCTGCCCCCTCTCCCCCAGACATTGATGTTTCCATCTGGTCATCGTCCTGCGAGCAAGGGGGATAAGGGATGCTGAAGCAAGGCAGGCCAAACCAACACCAACTAGACGGCAGCGCCACATGAGACGCAAGACGTGCGTATTCGTAGACCGCTCCTTCTACTGATGCCGTTGCACGAGTAATCCAAATCAACTGGCCATGTAGCTAAGGTAGCTTAGTGTTGGTCCAGCTGCTGCGCAGTGGCTTAGTTTTACAGACGTGGTCTATGGCATCGCCCTCGGAGCCGAATTATTGATACAAGCTGCCGTTAGATTCAATCGGCAGTCAGCGGGCCTTTTAGGTACCCGGTGTACGATTCGTGACCCTCACCAAAAATGCGATCCAAGTCGCGCGGGACTGTCGGTATCCGACAACAAACAGGGCTCCAACACAAAACGATGTCCAGGGTAACTACAAGTCCACCGCGTCGATGAGGAAGACAACGTTTGATCGTCTCGTCAAGCCTTTTGACAAGCATTTCCGAGGAGGAGTGGATCCCGTTCCCGGCGAACCCTCCTCGTGCTTCCCACTCTCTAGGTAAGTCGATCAAAGCCCGTCTCGCCGTTCCAGCGGCCTGGCCCAAACAATCGGGGTCGATGCCAAGAAGGATGGCTGCCGGGCGGAAGGGCGGGTACTACGGGAGAAAAATTGGCATCACGGGGGCGCAACGCCGGCAATCTCGTATCCCGCGGGCGAACGCCTGGCTTGGCCTTGGCTGACCTCTCGCGTGTCACAAGCTACGTACCTTATATCGTATTACTTTAACAAAAACTTAAGCTGACGAGCTTTTGATGAGGAAAAAAGGTCATATTGCTTGCTGTATTTTCGCTCTCAAATCGTATCACACGTTCATGTCTCTATAGTACTTTGTAGATGGCGCACAATGCTCAACACACTCACACACGCACTCACACATATTATACACTATTCAACCAGTGGTTTTCATGCCATCGTTCTTAATCTCCCCCCAACCCTGGAAAGGTCATCATCGCTCGTACCTCGGCAAGGGTTCCGAGCCTGCTGCGTGGCTGGACTGTCCAGCAGCTGCTTCAGTCCTGTAGCTATACTGCTCGCCGTAGTCTTCTTCCTCGTCGTTGAGTGCGGGCGCCGAAGGCTCAGCCACGTCCCCAGGTGGTGCTGATGGCCCGGCGTCATAATCGTCTGGGAATTCTGGCGGCGCGCTGGCTTCGTTCAGAAGCCGTTGTCGTTCGAGTTCCTGCTTGTCCTCTGTACGAGCTTCGCGAGCCGTAGACAGGTCGTCCAACGTTGGCGCTGACGGCTGTCCTTCTGCATGGTGCCCCTCGTGAGGTGCCGAGGGACCTGGCTGTGCCTCGTCTTCGGCGTCATAAATATTCGGTTCTGGTGCAGATGCTCCGGACGGTCCTGCTTCCAAACTTTGAGGCGGTTGACTGGGCAACAGTCTCTCTTCTTGGCGTCTTACACGCTCCTTGTCTGTCAAGCGCGCTTCGTCTGGCACCTGCGGTGGAGGGATATAGGCGGGCGCTTGCATCTCCTCAGGCGGACTCGTAGGCTGGATCGTGATGGTAGGTTGCCTGCTTAGGGTACCAGGATTCTGAGGTGTAGCGAGTGGCCAGTAGCTCTCGCCGTCGTCCGCATGAATATCGTCAACCGGCCAAGGGCTCGAAATGTCCTCTCCGCTGGCCGCTCCTTCATGCATCTGGTACGTCCGCACCGTATTACTCCGGCCACGTAACCTCGAGCTGTCCGTGGTTCCTAGAATTACCTCAAAAACGACGGATATCACGCCCTTTTCGCGCCGTAACCGATCCGTGTCTATGACGTTTCCACCCCAAGAGTTGACAACTGCATTGTTGCCCTCTGCAGCAGCGGACCCGGGAGCAAACTGTCCCACCCTCGGTTGACCGCCGCCCTGAAGCTGACTCGCCAACCTGCCACCCAGATCGACCAGAACCTCGACTTGGTACTTGAAGCTGACCATCTCCCCTGGTACACCTTTGATCGTCGGGAAAACATCTTCAGGTACCTTGATGGATGCTGTCACTGTTGTCTCCAATGTTATTGGATCAATGATCAGAGGAGCAACCGATTGGGAAAGATCCTTCCTGAAAACGCTCAGTGACGAGGTGGAGCTCAGAGACAGACCGCCGAGACCGGTGCGTGACCGTGGATAGTAGTCTTCCTTCGCAAGCTTTTTAGTCTCTTCTTTTGTCATGATGTCCGCGAACATTGATGCCGGCGGCGCTGTATCGATCCTGCCTTGGCGATACATGGTGACAATAACACCGTGCATGCTCTTTATTCGCTTGATATGTTGGACAGACACCTTGACGGAAACGGTGTCTCCTGGTAATGCGCCGCCCTTGAGCATCTCAATAGTAGCCGTTATTGTTTTTTCGTCGACGGCTTGCATCTTGGAGTTTGTCAGAGAGCCGCCTAAACGGGGTTCGGCCCGCGTTAAGCTGATGCCTGTACTGGAACTTATGGTGCTGTCCCCGCTGACTTCGCTCTGGATATCTGTGTGAGTTGGACTCCGCGGTTGCTCGAGTGGATCGTGTGTAGACTCGTCGTTTGACGCTGCGGGATCGGGTGTCACTGCTTCGCGCTGTTCCATGTCCGAACCATGGTCAACGCTCTCTACAGCGAGCGAAGCTTTCTCTCCACCGCCAGTCCTCTTTCTTTTTGACTTTTTGGAAATCGGTTCGAGGTAAATCGTCCGGGGACGCGGAGGCGCGAGAGGCCCAATGTCCACCTTTTCCACCAGTTGAATCTTTCGGTCGCATGATGTCGTTGGCGATATTGAAGTCGGACGCGTTAGAGTCGCTGTAATCATGTAGGAAATCGTGCCTCGTTCAAACTGTAGCCAGGCGCGTCAGCACTGCGACTCAACAAACCAAGCGAGAAAGGGTTCCATACGTCAATGCTGCTAGGCAAACCCTTTTCGGGGAACACTAAATCAAAATTGAACTCGTATTTCGAAGCCTCCAACCTCCCCTCGCCGCTGAGCACCTGCTCGTCCTGGAAGAGCGAAGCGTGACCATTTCCGTGGTATTGTGCCGAAGACCGACCGGACAGGGCGGGATTCGCGACGGGAGGCTCGCTGACGGCAGGCCCCTTGTGGACGCGGACGTAGCCATGTAGGGTGACGGTGAGATGTGTGATGCGCACCGGCTTGACAACGGTCAAGACTACGGCGCCACGGACATGGTCGCCAGCCGAGTACTGGCGGTGGGGGTCGTCGGGGCGGACGTGGAAGTCGGCGAGGTTACGCGAACGCGAGCGGATCGGCAGGGCGAAGCGAGAAAAAAACGAGCGTGTGGACGAGGTTGTTTCTTCGACGGAGCCGTTGGAATGCGAGTATGCGCCCATGTATGCAACGACTTGCGGGCCGGGCCTTTGGCGGTGTCGTGGATCGGTCGGGGTCGGAGGTGGTGATGGGGATTGCGGTGGTTGTGGTGATGTCGGCAGCGGTGGTTGTGGAGGAGGACGGCAAGGACGTGGAGGAGGAGGAGGCGGAGTCGGGAGGCGGGCGAAGGACCGAGATGGAGATGGAGACGGGGGAGGGGGCGCAGCAGAGGCGACGACGGTTGCACCCTCGACGTCGACATGCAACGAGGGGATTCACAGAGCAGCGCCTTCGTGGCTCGCAGCAGTAGGATTGCGTAGCCGTGTAGGCTGTGGCCGTGGGCGCGGGGGGGAGGAGGAGCGCGGCGAGACGGGCGGGCAGTGATGAGTGAGCGCGAGCCAGGCTTACGGAGAAGCTCAGCAGTGGTCTTGGGGCGCACAACAGCAGCAAGCAGCAGCAGCAGCAGCAGCTGGTCTGGTGCGGTGCGATGCGGTGCGTTGCGGTGCTCGACAGCGAACAAGCGGCTCGACCGGGTCCACGAGGTCTCGGTATGTCGGGACGAATCGTCAGGGACCTGTGCTCGCTCGTTTGCGCGATGGGACTGTCCGCGTGCTGTCCGACTGGTGGGCGGCTGCTAGAGCTTGGGAGGGGAATTGATTTGATGATGGAATGCCAGGCTGGGATCTTTGAGAGATGCTGGCAGCGGATTTCTTGGTTGCATATGCCAAGAGCGAAGAGGGAGCCTTGCCAAGAAAGCTTCGCTTTTTCTGGAAATCTCGAGGGTTCACAGTCTCAGATTGCCCGTGGGTGCCGGGGATCAGGAGAAGAACAAGCCTGAGGCACGGGAACGGGGGGCGGATGGACAATGGGCAATTTAGGACGAAGAGGGGGGTGTCAGGGCCAGGGCCAGGGCCACGTAGTGTGTTGTACGTATTGCTCTACGGATGGTGCGCCGGATGTATATTGCTCGACGTTTGGTTGTTGCGCGGGCCTCTTTGTTAGCACCTCGCAGTCTCATACCCAAGGCATGCGCCTGACAACTACTTGGATGGTACGGATGGGTAAGGTAGGTATGAGAATGAGAAAGGGCCGTCAGGCAGGTATCAGTTGTATCAGTCCACTACCCAGCCAGCCAACCAATGCCCAAGGGGCTGCTGCTGCTACCGTAGATGAGGAGGGGGCGGGGAGCATATCCGTACAGACGCTAGGTAGGCAAGTGGATGGCTGGACGGATAGACGGACGGACTTTTGGACCCAGCACGACCTCTGGGGAGACTGGACGCCGAATGAGAATGAGATTGATGGCCTGCTACGGGTGACGAGACGAGGTGACGAGGCCGAGGAACCGCGCAGGAAGGCGCCTGTGTCAGCGACAATGTGCAATGTGACAGTGGAGGCCCGGCTGGTATCGACCAACAGCTTCGCAGTCGGCTGCACTAACACCGAAAGAGCCCCATTTTTGATGCGGAAGGACGGCACCAAGAGGGCGGGGGCCAGCCGACTGGCGATGTGTGTCTGAATGAAGCGTTGGTGTGTGTGGTTTGTGAAAGAACGGAAGAAAGCAGAAACACCACGACCGGCGCACCGTGGGAATACGTACCCCCGGATGGTTCAGCTCAGCCCCAATTGTAGGGAACAGTCCTTGTCTTCAGGTTGTCTTGCTCGCCTCGTCATTGGGGCTGCTAACGCCTGACTAAGGCACCTCACAGCGTCAGGGCGACGGGACGGCACTGGAATCGGGTCGTCGTCGGGTACCTCGACATACCCTCCCGAGACAGGGAAACACTTCCATTTGAACCTAAGACATGCCACTCCCGCTGATGGGGCCTGTCCGGAGCCTTGCCGTCTGAGCTGCCCTTGTGCTTCGTGCCCTGTGCCCGGCCTGGTGCATCCAATCCAGTGCTTGCCAGCGCCGTGTGCTTACAAAACATGTGCTTTTGGAGCCTGCCCGGCGTTGCATTCCATGCCGACGTCCGTCTATCCAACGGGATAACCACACAATCGAGACAACAAGTAGCCAATCAACCATTCAATAGTACGATCAACTTGGGTAGAGCGCGTTGCTAGTTGCTTCCTCTTTGAGGCAACTCTGAACATGAAGCAGGCATTTCCGACTCAACTATGGCCAGTAATATCGAGACTTAAAAATAGGAGTGGGTACCTCACTCGATGCTCCGTCCAGCGTGCAGTACCTTTTTTGTCTGTTACATAGTCCATCCGGCCGCCTCAAACAGAAGTAAAATGCCTCTCCATCCGCGTTGTCACACTGGACCGTGTGCGTCTCTTCTTCAACGAGAAACGCAAGTTGGGAAGAGATGCTAAGTATGCAACGGTCAAAACATGGAAGCAAGGGAAAGGGTAAGGTAGTTTGAGCAACGCCCTGCGTGGGTACCCCCGTTGACCTTAACGGCGGTAAGGTGTGCCAAGCCAAGACCGCAGGCAAGATAAGGTAGTGATGAGGGAAGGGAGATGCACATTGTGAAAGTCTTGTCTTGTTACACTGTTGTGGCGGCAGCGGATCGCACCCGATCTGGTTGCAACTGTGAACCTGGAGCCTGTCTCCAGGTACTTGACTTTGTGTGCCTGCCGCAGGCCTGCGGGAGAAACACCAGACAATTCAATTCTCCGGCCCACGAACATCAGGCATTCCATTCCACATGGGCTTATGGGCTGACCAAATCCCGAGCTGACGCCGGTGCGTCCGCCCGCAGCTCCTCCGTTTCGCCTCATCGTCTCACTGCACTTCACATCTGAGCGTCTGCTGCATCTTTTGCGACTCGGGCACCATTTGTCTGCTCTGCTCTCCACAAGTCTTGTTTCGTTTTAACCGTCTGGTATCATGCTATTAATGTCTCGTTCTAATACCTTTCTCACACCATCTGCGTGCTGACACGCGAGCATCTACCATGCTGATATCCATCCTTCACACTTCTCTTCACCTTACGCCACGCCCTCCAACCATCTATCCCGTTGATATTCAGACAATTGCTGACGTCCAATGCTGTGCTGATCATGTCTATCGATCTGCGTTATATCCCCAAAACGCCACGTGCCATGCTTTTCCAGACCCTATTGCCATGCAGAAAAAAAATCTCCCAAAGAACTCCATGTGGTATGCCATAATACAAGAATCAATCCAACGCCTCGCCACTGAGAATTCGGGTCAAGATGGCTGCACCAACGCCCTCGGCGATGCTCTCCATCTCCTTCTCTCCAACGCAGCTAGCCACCCGCTTGTCTTCGCCGGTTGGCATCGCCGCTTTACGCCCTCTTTTGCTTGGCGTCTGGATTGCTACAAGGCCCCCTGTCTTTCCATCAACCTGGTTGATCAGGCCCAACGTCTCCAAACTTCCGATGACTTCGCGAAACTCTGAGCTTGACAGCGGGTGAAGGACAGAGTCTCGGGTGCAAAGAATTGTGTAAGTCTCACACAAGCTTTTGACTGTGGGGGCGAGTGACTGCGACTTAGTCGGAGTTGCCAAGCCGTTTGCCATCTTCGCCGATCTGTTACGCTTCTCAAGGGCGACCAATGAGCAGAGCGCGGCCTTCTGCTGAAGGTTGAGCGCCTTCAGTCTCTGGTTGGTGCCGTTGCTGAAAGCTGCCGCCGTCACCTTGTTCAGATGTCCAATGGCAGCTCGAGGTGCCGTCTCCGCTGTCAGAGCCTTCAAAGACGCCGCGGCAACGTGAGATACGCTTCTGGAGCCGCCAGTTGCAGCCATGTTGGCGTTTTCGCCAAGAGGCTTCCGAGAAGGTGTCATCTGCAAAACTTTCTCCCTTGCCTCGTTTTCGTGTTGTTGTTTTGTCTCTGACTCGATCAAGTCAAGTGCGCGCCTGCAAACCTCGAAGGCTTTCCGCAGATCTCCCGTCTGAGCTGACACCTTTCTCGAGCAAAGCTCAATAGCTGCAGGGTGAATGAAAGGAGTCGTCGTTTGCTTGCTGTCTTTTGGGAGCAGCGACATTAAGCGCGTGGTGATAATGCTCTTGATCTGGGCCGCTGAGTAGGGGTGAAAAGGGAGCAAAGACGGCTTGAGGTTCTTCGACTTGAGGCGTGGCAGAAATCGGTCCGTGAGGTCGAGGGCGTTTGCGATGCCGATGAGAACGAGTCGGGATGGCTGCTGCAAGGACCATTCGAACAAGCGGTATAGACTCTCAAGACCCATGGTCAAGATGTGGTCAATCTCGTCCAAGACAACGAGGTAGACAGGCGAGCCCTTCTTCTTCGTCACAAAGATCTTTTGCAATGCCTCCATTGCCGATGCCTCTGAGAGATCGCTGTCGTGCCCCAAGAGATCAAGCAGGGTGTTGTAGAGGTCCTTGGATGACCGGATGCTCATGCAGTTGATCGTTGCTTGACGCACAGCTGTTGACTCGGTCAAATGCTCTGTGACTTCCTTCACCATTGCACTCTTGCCGGTTCCAGGGGGTCCGCTGACGTAGAGGCATCCGCTGGGGTTCGTAGATGAGCATTGCTGAATAAACTGAGAGAGCTGTTCGCGCTCTTGCTCTCGTCCCACAAGCGGACCGGGATCAGCACCGCGGGCGAAGAGTTGTCGTGCAGAGTGGTAGACGGTTTGAAGAGAGCCGGGGGTGAGAGGAGATTGCGGCGTCATTCTCTGGAATAGCTTGCCGGCGGACTTGACAGCCATTCGAGGGGTTGAAGGGGAATTGGCGAAGACATCTCGGTGCCGAGGAGTTTGAGGCGTGACAGGGATCGCCTTAGCCAGAGTCTGGGAGCGGGAACGCTTGAGCTTCTTCGGAGAGGGCTCAGCATAAACATCGTCGAGCTGTGAATCGCTTTCGGACGTGGAATTCGCATCGGGGTCTGCGTTCTCGTCATTCTCTTGTGCGGCTCGAGTCTGTCTTCTGGTTCGCTTCGCAGGAAGCTGAACTTCATCTGGCAAGGCAGTTAGCAACAAAGTTTAGACTGTTGACAAGTTCGGTCGAGCTTACCTTGGTCCTGGACGGTCCTAGTCCGCTTGCCGAGGAGTGAGGCGCGAGACATTGCGGTAATGTATTAAAGTAAAGTAAAGAGGCAATCGCAACTGACAATTCGCGGATTAAAGACAATTGGGGAAAGTTCAGTCTAAGCTTTGGCGAGCATAAGGAAGGAGAAGTTGAAAGATTGGAAGGAGTGGATTTGCGGTTGCGAGTGGAACTGAAGAAATAGGGTGGTAGGCGCGGGCCACGACGATGACCGGGAAACGCGCCTGCTCCTGGAGTCGCGTAAATTGAATTCGCGAGAAAACGCGCTCTTGAGCAGGTACGGATGGGTTGCTGTGGCTAGTGCGGCTGACCGCGGAACATGGACCGTGCGTACGCGGGTGACGGGACTTGGACCCTCTTTCCACTGGCGGGTCTGTGCTCGGGTTCATCCGCTTACCTAAAGCACACTGAGGCAACATGGAAGGGGGTCACAGTGCGGGGTCAGCTCCGCGTCTCGCCTTATCGTGCTTTGCCCCACTGTGCTTCCCCGCGAAGTGTGCTGTGGCAAGCGACGAGACAGAAGCGGAGGTGCCCGGTGCTACCAGCATGAATGGCGGGCAGGGCCGCCTTCCAACGATACTATCAAAACCACATCTCCGTCTTCGCTGTGTTTCCCGATTCTTTTCTACAATGACACTCGTGGCAATATTCTTTCATTTGTGTAGTTCGTCTCGAGTGCACGGTTTTGGTCTTCCGCTTTGTCTCACCTAATCCGGCGCATTTCTTATGCACGGGGCAACCGGCGTTTTCGTTACTCTCAGCCACTTTCTGTGCTGTTCATCCTTCCGCGTTCAAGGAAATCCGCGACTGCATCGTTTGGAGAGCACCGCTCTACCGTTGTTCTCCTCTACTCAGTCATGGCTGATGTCGAGGCGAAAGGATACAACCCTCGTGTGGAGGGGTTTCGGGATAGAGAGTACCCCATGTTGAAAGGTAGTCTCCAGTCTCCGCCAATGGTGTTGAGTCCACACAACTCCAGTGTTGTTGACCACCCCTCACAGACTCTATATATCTTGACCATGCAGGCACAACTCTCTACTCAAAGTCCCTCATGGATAGGTTCTCTGCCGACATGATGTCGAATCTATTTGGAAATCCACATTCAGCTTCGTCGCCTTCTCAGCACACGACATCCAGAATCGAAGATGTCCGTTTACGACTCTTGAGATTCTTCAACGCCGACCCATCAGAGTTCGACCTGGTCTTTGTGGCAAACGCTACAGCTGGTATTAAACTTGTTGCTGATGCATTTCGCGCTTCACCGGACGGCTTCTTCTTCGCTTATCATGAAGCGTGCCATACCAGCATAGTCGGAGTCCGCGAGGAAGCACGCGATAGCGAGTGCGTCAATGACTCTCAAGTCCAAGAATGGATATCGGGGCAAGTCCCATCTCCTAAACTCAACCAAACTGAATCAGACGTACTCTTCGCATATACAGCCCAGTCTCACATGGACGGTTGTCGATACCCCCTAAGCTGGCCAGCACTTCTTAGACAGACGGCTGAACCACCCCGCAGCCGTCTTTATTCTCTTCTGGATGCCGCCTCATTAGCTTCTACTTCCCCTTTGGATCTCAGTGATGCAACAACCGCACCAGATTTCACTGTTCTCAGTCTTTACAAGATATTTGGCTTCCCAGACCTTGGAGCCCTCATCATCAGAAAACAAGCAGAATCGGTGTTCGACAGTAGGCGTTATTTTGGCGGCGGCACCGTCGACATGGTCATCTGCGGCAGAGAACGGTGGCATTCGCCAAAGACCACATTTTTGCACGAGCGACTTGAAGACGGCACATTACCATTTCACAGTATTATTGCGCTTGATGCTGCGCTTGATGCACATGCTGACCTATTCGGAACTATGGCTTGTGTGGCATCGCACACGGCGTTTCTCAGGCGGCGTCTTCACCAGGGCCTGACCGCTCTCACCCACGGCAACGGAGCGCCTATCTGTACCGTCTACTCGCAACGTACCACGGACGACGCGGCATCTGACGGATCGGGTCCACTCGTCGCATTCAACCTCCGCAATTCGGCTGGTGCTTGGGTTAGCCTCCATGAGTTTGAAAAGTTGGCAACGCTGAAAAGCTTGCATGTTCGGACTGGGGGTGTCTGCAGTCCTGGAGGTGTAGCATCAGTACTTGGCTTGAAACCCTGGGAGATGCGGAGGAACTTTTCTGCTGGTTTTCGATGTGGAACAGACGAAGACATCGTTTCTGGAAAACCGACAGGTATCATTCGCGCAAGCCTTGGCGCTATGAGCACCATATCCGATGTGGACTTCCTCGTTGGTTTCATCCACGAGTTCTATCGAGAAGATGCCATGCTCGTCGACGTGAAACCAGGTATCTCCATACCCGGCAAGATCCAGGTACAGGACATCAATATTTACCCTATCAAGAGCTGCGGAGGCTACTCCGTACCTCGGGGCGATGCATGGGAGGTGAAACCCGAGGGCTTAGCTTGGGACAGAGAATGGTGCCTCGTGCATCAAGGATCTGGACAAGTTCTCAGTCAGAAACGATATCCGAAGATGGCCTTGATAAAGCCCTCCCTTGACTTCAAGAGCGGAGACTTGTGCGTCTCCTTCAGCGGCAAAAGGGCCTTTCACGCACCCGATGAGATTCGGATACCCCTTTCCGCAGATCCGACCCAGTTCGACTCAAAAGTTTCGTCTCGTGGAAGATCTTCCCGTGTCTGTGGCGACAACATCACGCCCCAGATCTACAATTCTGACGCCATCAACGGTTTCTTCAGCGACGCTCTTGGTGTTCCTTGTGTATTAGCACGATTCCCAGCGGGTGGACAAGGTCCCGCTATGCGTCACGCCAAAGCAAAACCCCAGAAGCATCAACAAATCAGAACAACAGCGGCCAGAGTATGCCCAGGAGCCTTCCCAGAGTTGCCGTCTCCACCAGATTCGGACTCTGAGCAGCCATCAGGCAAGATTCTTCTCTCCAACGAAAGCCCCATCCTCCTTATCAACACCGTGAGTCTGCGCGCCCTGAATGATGAAATCGAGGCCAGCGGCGGGGAACCAGTACCGTCGGCGGCGTTTCGTGCCAATGTTGTCATTGGCCCAAATTCGGATTCAAAGGATCTAGCATGGGCGGAGGACACCTGGACGACTCTGTCAATAGGAAAGAACGAGTTCAAGCTCATGGGTTCCTGCCGGCGATGCCAGATGGTTTGTGTGGACCAGGAGAGCGGTGAGAGGCATGAAGAACCATTCGTGACTCTGGCGAAGATTCGAAGATTTGACGGAAAAGTCTACTTCGGCACGCACATGGGTTATGACCCCGGCCCGGATACGTTGAGGCCAGCCACGTATCCCACCATTCGGGTTGGTGACACCGTTGAGGTTGATCGCAAGTCGTGATACCCTCTAGTTACTTCTTTCACGCGAGAGCATGACTAATAGCATAAGAATAAGATGGCATTCAATAGCGCACCGAATATGACAAAACGTAGTCCTTCCACACCGTGGCGTGAGCTATGATGTATTTACTTCAATAGAGGAAAAGTGGTCTTCTGAAGTGATTATTGAGTTCAGCAGTTTCTGGCGCCACCCGCGTACTTACACAGTGCATTTATGAATCTGCGCGCGGTTTTCTCACCGCCGCGACCGTGCGCGTTATCGGAAGGACGCGACTTAGATAGCCAAGGCAATCAATTAAACCTTAGTCTGCCGCCTTACCATGTACGTAAGCAAGCCCACCTCGCACGTCTTCCTATCCTAAACTCCACTCACGTCCCTCACCACCCGCAGGCTTTCTTTTCTTCTTCTCCCACTCTTGGCCACACGACATGACCACCGTCACATTCAGGTTCGCCTTCGGACCCATTGTCCAGAACACCTCAGGCAATCAGGCGCCGTTCTGCGATATGTCCTCCACCACTTCGGCCCAACCTTGGGCCTGAAATAGCTCGTTCCCCTCCGCCATATTTCTCGCCTTCCCCTCTTCTTCCATCTCCTTGTGATCCAGCAGTTACTCCGACGTGGTCGTTAACGTCATGCTTCCGCTCAACATGATCTCTTGGCACAATTTCCTCTCCTTTGGTCTACCTCTGGCTTCCACTGAGGACGAGATTTCAAAGACCCGTAGCCGCGCAACCCCTTGAGGTGTCATCGAGGGCTACCCCTCTCCTACCAGCAACGCTGGACCGGCTCCCTGGGTGACTGAGACAGTCTCTGGGGACAAGATCATGCTGTGCTTCTTATAAAGCGGAATACCACGATGTTCTGCTAGACAGCGACCTCCCAGCCCAACCTCTACAAGGTATGTCAAACACATCCCTTGCAAACATGCTACGAAAAGCCGTCAGCTAACAATGTTTGGTCAGTTAGACCGCCGTAGTTGACTATGGCGGTAAGCCATAGCCGGAACGCCGCTTGGCGCCGAAGTCCAATGTGATCAGATAAGCCCTTCGTCACAAGGTCCCCCGAAACAATTCAACAATGCTTGGGCGAAGAATCACAGAGGCTGTAGTCTCGTTTCAAAGGGCCTGGAATTGCCCAATACACTGGACTTGCCGCTCCGGCGAAGTTAACTCTTCCCGGTGGGCTTGTCCTGGGCAGGACGTTAAAAGGCCCACGGCGTTGCAAGGAAGCTACAACGAGCGGCAAGATTCCCATTCAGCATCTTTGATGGGCATTACGGTTACGATTCTCGCTACGGAGTCACATGTGGTAGGCAAGCTGACTATCTGCCCAAGTGATGATGCTAACAATCACAACAGTAACGATCTCTAGACTTGTGATGTCTCCAAGCCTGGGCAACCAAAACGAACGACTGCATCTCATTCATTCAGCAATTAGAGCCTCGGAAAATTTACCTAATTCTGATGAACCGCGACGATAATGATTCATTTGTCTCCATCTTCGGCATTCTCGGGTCTTTCTTTTTGGCCGACTCCGGCGCTGGGTAGTACGTTCATTCTCGGGTTGCTGTGTGCTAGTGAGGCATGCTAATTAATATTTAAGGACAGGGTTCGGAAAAGCAAAACCAAAAAAACAGCTTCTCGGCTGTGTCTTTGGTCCTGAGCATGACTCGAAAAGGCTCAAATGGATTCTCCTGAGCATGAATTAAAAAGGCTCCAATCGATTGTCCTGGGCAGGACGTAAAACTGCCTTGGTCTGCCATGCCATGCCTTGCCATGCCATGCCGGATCAACTGGATGTTCGACGCGGGAGCCTTCTGAGTGCTCCTGTCACATCTCGTGGCTAGAAAGATGGATTCCCTTTCTAGCCTTGTCTCACGACTTTTGGGCGGGCACTTTCGCCGCCGTCCAACTGTCTGTTGTGCGGACGATTGGTTACCGACAATCCTCCGCTCTCGACATTTGGCCACGCTCGTTCTCCAACGATCGGCCACCATTGGCCCGCAGACTCATTTCATCATTACCACTGATGGTTGCTCTGGCTTTGCCAAAGAAGAGCTTCGACCCTGCGTTGGCCCCTTGATCAATGATCACAACAAGATCTGCACATATGGATGTCTCCTCATTTTCGGAGTCGAGGCGTGATATCTGCCATCTTCGTTGAGATCGGCCATCATTGATCCTGATCTCTGATCATTACTGTGTGAAAACTACTGTGTTAACAAAACTGGGTAACTCTGCGTTCAACTTCCTGGAGACCGCATCGCGTTTTTTGACGTTGCGGGGCACATATTGACGCGGAAACCGCTGTAACTGCTGTGGTTGGCTGTTGAAAAGATCAAGTGACACAACCGCTGTCGTGGATTGACAGACGGGGGCAGGATTCAATCTAATGTTGGTCCTGTCCACGTGCCATCCAGGCGGGATCCTTTCTGAAGGAGACAAGCGCGATAGTAAGGGCCTTCTTTGCACCGTCTTAGCAAGGCTACTTTGCTCCGGAGCCAGCATCTCGGACTAGGCCGAGGAGGATCTGCCCCACGAACCACGCCATCACTCAATTTTTGGGTGCCGAATACGTGGGGCTAACGTTTGGAATGGAAGCCGAGGGGCTTCATGGGTTTGGGCTGGTCGCGTCTCTCACACACGGTCATGTTTGTGACCGTTTCAAAAAACCCTATGCTTGATCACAGTGTCGGGGTTTGGTACAGTGGGCAAGAAATCGATAAGGGGGGCTGCAGGTGGGGGATTTCTGGGCAGGGAGAGATGCCTCATGATTCTCTATGCTTCAAGGTAGTCCTGTACAGCCGCAATTCAAACCTGACATTTGTCCCCAAACATGGCGTTCGCAACGTGAAGACTCTTGTTACTTTTGATGAAGAGCTATACTGGTAACCTGGAAGTAGGTGGCGCCCATTCGAATTACCTGCAAACAGCCAATGCCTTAGTCCGCCATGCCGATGACTTGTCTAAGTCTTGGGGCACGCTCGTTAACAAAGCATTTGGTTGGCGTCCATATCGACTTGGTCAGCAATTACCCTGCCGCAGGATGTCATACTTCAGCTTACTACCTCATATGGTCTATGATATTGCTGGAGAAGTGCAATAATCTGTACTTCTCACGATTCACTGCCGACAATGTTAAATACAAACCTGGTGCTACTATACCTCAAGGCTTCAACACCGTCAGAGACATGCTGAATATGTAGGCTCGAGCTTGGGTAAAGGCCTAGCGCAGTGTTATCTTTTCCTTTGGGAGTAGGCACAATGGTGAAAATCAGTGTTGTACGCGGCATTAAAACACTCCTTTTCACATTTCCTTCGTTAATTCTGATTGCAAAACACCACATTACGTCAAGCAAAGATCATCAATTGATGCAATGGTGAATAGTCCATTGTAGTAGCGTGTTGCTATGCTTAAACACAATCTCGTACCAACGCCATTATACCAGTACACTCACAGTCTCGAAGGACCGGATCATAACGCCTCCGTTGTTCCTATAATTGTACGACGGTCATAGATATTGCTTATTTCGGGGGGCTCGGGCCACGAGTCCAGCTAGTCCAGGTCAGCCTCCTGTTCGTTGCAGTAGGTTGTGGATATCATACTTCTGCCACATCTGGCCGATGAACCCAGGTGCCGGCTTAGAATCCGTCATTGATTGTCTGCGAGCTGCGGTGCCATCGTGACGCTTCTGTTCCACGAGGCCTTGGAAAAGGGTGCCTGAGCTCTGTGCGGGGTGCGAGTGTTAGCTACGTCATTTCAAGCACTCGGGATGAGGAGGCACGTACGCGTCTGCGGCCGGTGGTAGGGGAGACGGGGGCGTTGTTGGTCTTTCCGGAGTCCATGATGGCGGTGTTGTTGATGTTCGTGGTTGTTTAACTTGTTGCAACGTTCAGGTTGTGTGAATGTGTTGCTGATTTGTTCTGACCCGGCAGTGAAGAGAGGAGCGGCAGCATGAGGGTATATAAGCAACTGAGCTCTTCCTAAGCTCACCTAGCTCGACCTGCCAGAACAAAGTTCCCAGAGGTATCCTGTCTAGGGTATTCCAGACTCGTCTCCCTTCTCCACGGATGACTTCACCAATGAGGCCAGCGCCCACCCCTCTGACACAAGGGATGCGGGAAAGCTTGTCGATGCGCCGGTCAAGACGATGACGGCGTTTACTCGCTCGCTTCATCACCGGAGGTCTCCAGTAGCGCCCGCCGCACTTCTTTAGTTCAGGGGGGGTACGTATGTATACTTTTACGACGAATCCTAAAATCGGGTTGGTTACATCAAGCTACCCTGAATGTTTGTGTACGTAAAACACCCTTTCCCCTCTCCAAATCGTGCTCCCCGAAGGTGCTTATGCTGTCACTTTGTTGGAGCGGCCTCTGCCGTGTAAGCTCTGGCAGGTACCTCCTGCTGGTCCTCGCTTCTTCTCCTCTCGAGGTTTACCCCGCGCGGGAAGGCCATGCAAACCCAGGTTGGTGGTCTGATCACGTCCTGGGCCGAGATGGCCGGATAGCCAGTCAAACGCCGGCGATCTCAAGCAAAGGGGCCATGTTCCCAGTGTTTCTCCTCTCTATCTGTGCCAGACCAGAGAGCTGAAGGCAAGGGACGGGGACGGGGATCCCAGGCATGGATGGACAAGCAACATTAGAAAAAACACACGAGCGGACGAAACACTGGCAGCATTGTAGACAAAACCCTCGCGAATCATGAGTTGGACACGTGATGGTTTGTTCGATTGGGGCGATGATTGGCACATCCTGCAACATCGACACAGGCACGATAGGCAGCTGTGACGAAGGGTTTGCGGGCAAAAAGTAAGCAGCAGAGACATGCGTGGCAGGAGATTGGCCCAGGACGGGATGGGCAAATACGACGGCATGTTGCGTATGTACGGCTCATCCATCGTTGGCGTTCTTGGTACGCACGGCAAGGATCGTCCGCGGACGTGGGCAATAGTGTGGGGAGACCACCACCGCCGGAAGAGAGAAAGCGATAAGGGGGGGCGCAGCGCCGGCCGATAACGCGGGGAGCTCGACCGGCGCGCCGCCAACAGCCAGGCTGCATTAAGGGTCCCCTGTCCCCAGTAGACCCATACGTCGGTGTGCTCCTTGGGATCGGGGGACTTCATCGTACGCTACGGCTGCAGAGAGGATGTCATTGTCGTATGCAGGGGTCGCTTCGATCGAAGCTTCCGGCATTGTCGACGGCGTCAGGAGGATGAACTGTCGATTGTCTGGTCTGATGGATGATGTAGACGGGCCCGCCGTGCCCGCTAAGCTAAACATCTCAGATAGACGCGGTGGCGGCAGGGCGGGTTTGCGATCGTCTCTTAGTCGTGTGTTCTCTGCAGTGTTTAATCTGGACCCCCCTTGGTAAGTGGCTGGCTGGCCGGCCGCGTCGATCGGGAAAGGAGAATCACGTGACCCGATGATGGAGCTCCAGAGATCGGGATCCACTCCGTCCGCCGACGTTCATCTTACCATCGTCATTCATTCCAAAGGCCGCCCATCACTGCCAGATCGGACGCAGCCACAAAGATCGACAAGAGACAGGTCTGGAACGTGAAGGACCATGAAACCTGGAAAGCTGAGTTTGAGAGGTAATATCATGTCCCAGTTTCCCGGATCTAACCATCCTGGTCTGCGAGACTGTTTAGCTTCTGCCATTGCACAAACCATCCATCAACCGCAAACTTCCATTCACATTCAAGTACAGGACAAAGGCAAGTGTTTTATAGCAAGGATTGACTGTTTATTGATTGTCTAGAGCTGAGTCTAGGGGGACAAGAAGAAGAGAAGGTTTCGGTTGTAAGAAATGATTAAAAAAGACAATTCCAGATTATAAGCAAGGCGAGAAAAGGGAGCCACTGGGACTCGCGCTATTGTGCCCGCAACAAAGTTGAAAGTCCCCAAGATGATGAATGATCCACACCGCTGAACGCTCCCAGGAATAAGTAATCTTCGAAAGTCTTCGGAAACTTTTGATATCAAATCAGAGCCGCGTTATCGGAAGGTTGAGGTATGATCGTGTAAGTCTGAGAAAGCCGAGCCCTCGATCCCAAAGGAACTGGAGAGGGAGGGATGCTTTATCAGCCAGGCCAAGAACTCTTCATGGGTTTCGTGCGCAAAAGTGCCGACGCTGTCGACTGCAAGATGGCCTGCCCGAACCGAGTTCCTAGCTGTAACGGAGCTCTCAGCTTAGAGGCCGATGCCACCGCCGAGGAGACCACCGAGACCGCCGAGGCCGCCGAGGAGGCCAAGGAGGCCGGTGACGACGTTGATGAGGTTGGGGATAGCGGCGAGCAGGTTCTGGAGCGGTACAATGTTGGAGACGCCGCCGGTGGCACCGCCGAGGCCTGATTGACGTTGTTAAGGTTGATTCAAGCGAAGCTAGGAGAGGATATTGACTTACTACCAAGGTTGGACAGGAGACCGGTAGGGTTGAGAAGGGGTGTGAGGGTGCCCTGGAGGCTACCGAGGCCGTTCTGAATAGAGCCGAGCTGTCCGGCGCTGAGTCCGCCGCCCAAAAGGCCGCCGGTGGGCAGGTTGGAGGTAAGGAGAGTGAGGTTGCCAAGTTGGTACTGAAGGCTGGTGGCCAGGGCAAACACCTGCTCAGGAGTGAGGGTGGTGCCCACAGGGATGGCGGAGACAGGGTTGCCGGTGATGCCAGTGATGGCGGTCACCGGAGCCAGGGCATTGCCGGGAACACCCGCGCCTGCGAAGTATGTCAGTTTTGATGCCGAGGTTCATGTTAAGGGGGGCAAGCGCCTTACGAAGGGTCGCGACGGTGTTGAGGATGGTTTGGGAAAGAGTAGCAAAGGCACTAAAGGCATCCACAGCGTTGAGAATGCTGGTGATGACGGCGATTTGACCCAGGTTGCCAAGGCCAGTGCCGCCGGTGATACCGGCGAGCGCGGGGACCAGGTTGACGGCACGGGGCTCGATCTCGCGCTTCTCGACAGCGACAGGGTTGGCGATGGCAGCAGCGCCGAAGAGAGCGAGAGTGACGACGGAGGCCTTCATTTTGATGGGTGGGAGGGGTTTGAAGAAGTGGTTTGCTTGAAGCGTGAAAGAGAAGTGTTCCGAAGACTTGAGAGATGAGAGAAGAAGCGGCTGACTATCCTGTAGTTGAAGCTGTGTGATGATGAGAGAGGATATTCCAACCCAGAAGGTGGAAGATGAGGCCTTTTATAATTCATCCAGCTCACGATTCTCCTCGTTGAAGCTCCCCTCATCCAATTGCCCACCTCGCATGTCGTCGACTCTGGCTTTCCGTCTTCGTCGTCCTGTCCCTCGTCTCGCCCCCTCGACGCCAAGGGAGCAAAGAATTCTGAACGTGGCCTTCACGCACATCCAGCCGCACAGCGTGTAAGACTCGTGAAGCCTCAGACGCATTTCCGAATGAGGTACATCACAACACACACTTGCAACTCCACGCGAAGTCATCCTCACCCTCAACATCGGACCAAGTTGCCGGCCGGTGGACCCTCGCGACCCTGAAGCTAGGGCTAGGCTGTAGCCAAGAAGGTCTAGGGAGGGCGGGAGTCTCAACCCATGCGCCTTTGACAGCTCCTTCCGCGAAACTCGACCAATGGACGTTTGGTGTTGATGGCCGCCCGCTGCCTCATCCGTCCATCGTGTCTCTGATGGATAACTCAAAAGTGAGACACCATCTACGTGGTGGAGGGACGCAACATCTTGTCTCTTGGGCAGCTCATTGGCCGACCGCATCTCTGCGAACGGGAACAGGAATGGGAGCCACGGGGCTGATAATTTCCGCCCAGCCTCTACTCTCTGTGGGCAAGCGCGCATTTCCATATCCACCCGTGCCCCTCACTGAGACAGGACCGAACATCTCGGCCGAAGCTGTCGTGACGTTTGCGGGGAGATATTTCGTGATCAGAGTCAACCCATTCCGACTCCACCGTTGCTCCCGCCGCCGATCACCGGTAGAATTGCATACCACAGCTATTGAGTGATGTGATGTTGTGGTGTATGCCTGCAGCATCCGGCACCGTCGACAAAGCTGCCAAAGATCACCTAAAGATGATCGTTCAAACCTGCTTTTTCTGGAGAGTGTTTCTTCCTGACAACAAGGCTTTTTTCTGTTGAGCCTCTTGCTCAGTTGCCCCTCTTCTCTTCTTTGTACTCTTGGCCGCAGTATCTGCTTTCGTCCTGATGCCATCAAGAAAATCCTGATAGAGTAGGAGAATATTACATATGAAGTGAGGAAAACAATAAGTCTATTTTGTCTCAGCCCGGCCAGCCTCTGAGCCTCCACTTACCTCCTTTCCCGTTCTCCCTAACGGGAGCTTGCATTCCCACCTTGACCCGTTTGAGCCGCCCAAGCATAAGCGGCTTGAGCTGAAGGGAAAACGTGACAACTGACAGCTTTCTGAGGGATCGCAAGTCTCGCCAAAACCTGTCGAATCACGATGCGTGCCCGGGTCATATGGACGTCCTCAAGAATTCTGCCTTGGCAATGGACGGCCGCGGGCCGGCGCTGTCGCACATATTTCCCTCCCGTCCGGCCAACTTAACCGCGGGATATGTTGAGGAGCATTTCATCTCTCTAGCGGGACATGTCGCCATCGTAAAAAACGCAAGACATTGTGCGCAACGTGACCGGAATGGGATCCTCTGAGGCTGAGAAACATGACCGCCTTGGGCAGTTTACAGGCAATGTGGATGTTCGTTTTTTTGTTGGAGCCAAGGCAGCAGCAGTCTTTGTTAGCACCAGTCCAGATCTGGACTGTATCTAAGCCCAGGGACGTGAACGAGGGATTCTGACTACTGCTGGCGGCTGAATCAACATGTTCAGTTGCAAGCCGAGTGCGAATTTTTCCCGCCAAGATGTGGGAAATCCGGGATCAAGTTTTGTTACCACTCCGACTCAACACCAACCGATCCAGTTAGAGGCATCGTGAGAGGAATGGAATGGCATCTCCATGGCTTAGTCGCACGTCATGCCGAAGCGCCGCAGACAAAGACGATCTCGTCACACAACTCATCGGTGATGGGGAGAGACACTTTTGGCCCATACGTAGGTGGACTCAACAACTTCAGCCTGCCGCCGGTCCGCCAACAAGCGTCCGCCCCCGGACTCCAACGTCATTTCCGGTTCTGTCACACCGAGTCAGAAGGGTCCTCAGATCCAAAAGACATGCCAAGAGGGGATTTCGCCCTTACTTCGCAGCCAGACTGCCAATGCTGCGTCAGAAAGGCTCGTCACGTTGCATCTTTCTCTTGATCGAGGGCGTGAGCAATACCTCGAAGTTGAAACTTGCTCCCGGGCGAAGGGCGTCAGGCGGCTGGCTACTTGTCGAGCACAACACTTTTGAACCTTTTCAGGTCAAACCGGACCCTTCCATGTCGGCACATCATCACGGCCGAGCCAGAAATGCCAAGCAATGTGTAGGGAAGGTCTGAGCCTCCACCCTTACAGGCGAAGACTGCTACATTTCGTGATGGCTTTCGGAGCCGGGTCCAGGCCTCCAGAAAACGCCCACGGCCACGGGTCCGAGAGTTCCTGATAGGCCTTCCTTCGACGGGATTACGTGACGAGAAACAGAGACGCACGGTTCTTGTGGTAGCCACGTCCAAGAATGCCCATGTAAGCGGGATTTCTTCTCTTCTCCATGGCGCCGCTGCACTTGGTCAGACCAGTCTTGGCTCCGTCCCGCACAGCCTAGCCACTTCATCCAGTTACCGTGTGTCCAGCTATTACTTCTCGTGCCGTAGCTCGTGCCCAGACTGGCCAGACTGTTGATGCCGAAATCCCTCGTGTCTCCGCTGCACGTGGGCCCCGTCTTTGATCGCTCCGCTGCTCGCGGTAGGCTCCCTTGACAAGACACTTTGCGCGCTATGCGACGGTCCGCCCCTTCGAGCGCGGAGGTGGGCGGGTCCGCCTCCTGAGAATGTTCTGTTCGCGGCAGGCGGGCAGCTTTCTCCAACCTCAGGTCGAATGTCTCGACGGAACCACCAAAGAAACTGGCGAAGACAACCCTCTCGAACAAGCCTTCTCCATCATCCATCGTCATTCCGGGGCGAGGAAACTTCATTCCTTGCTCGAGCCAAGCAAAGTCGGTGATTGAGGGCGGCAAACATGAGCTGATTATTGGTGCGTGAACGATGATGGAAGACACTCAAGTCCGAAGCGGAGGAGAACCCATCTCATCCTAGAGGACTTCCTAATAAGGACGTCTTTCGGGACGGGTCGGTTGCCGAGCCCTGGGGTTTCGGCCGGAGGGATCTCCCTCCCGGGCTTCGATGGCGTGCCTGTATTATTCGTCTTTCTTGTCAAAGTTGCGAGGTTTGCCTTGGATGTTCTGGATGCGAGACAGGGGGACATCCAACTCTTCGGAGATGAACACTACGTTACCTGCGTCAGATGTCCTTTGTTCAGTCTTGTCAATGTCAACATTCCGGACGCCAGAAGATCTCCCTGGGCATCATCACAAAGAGATCGCAATAAGCCTGTGACTTTGCGACATCATGATTATCGTACGAGGATCTGCGAACTGCTCTTGCTAAACGTGTTGGAAATCTCGATGGTGTAATGATCGACCCAAACTGAGGAGACGAGGAAAGGTAAGCGAAGGTAGTAATGAGGAGCAGATACTGAAAGCACACGGAGACCTGGCCTCAAAACTTGAAGCTCCTGCCACTTTCCGGGATATTGCAAGCTTGCTGCTGTTGTTGGTGTTTGATGTTGCAACAATAATCATGTTTCCTATCACACGGGCACAGATACCCTACCTCTCTGTCATGAGGGACCATTCGAAGCCATATCAAGCTTATTAACTATGGCTCCTTCCCATGACCAAACTCGCATGGTGACAGACTAGGATATGCTTTGCCCGAGCTTGTCGTCGTTCCGGGGTGGTCTGCAAGTCTAATGTCTTGCTACTAGGCGAACAGTCGAGATTATATGTCGGCTTCACTGGATGCTTTAGAGAGTTTGGAAGGTCGGGGAGTGTTCATCTCAGATACATGGCACTCGACTGAAGTTGACTTGCTGATTTTGTAAACATCTATATTTCGATCTGAGAATCCGTAGGTTGTGGTTATGAGTGACTGCTAATCACGACACGTGCAGTATTTATGTCCCTGAAGCTTTCAAGGATCTAGAAGGGTTTACAACCTTGTGAAGGCAGTATGAATACGATTCAATTAGCCGAGAAAACTATGTTGGGTCGTAACAATGGTAATTTTATATTCACGGGAACTTTGAAAAAGATGAGTAAAGTGTAGAAAGGAAGAAATGCGCTCACGTTCTACACGAACCAGCGACACATAACGCTGAGCTTATGAAATTCATATTAAAAATGAATCGTAGAGCTGTCAAAATCGCACATCTATAAACCACTCGTCAAATATACTAAGTTGGAAGTTTTGACGCGTGTTATAGACTTTCATATTGATGTAATATAAGACCGAGTAGGTTGAATATTTGGGGTAGTAATCAAGGGGAATGCTCTTTTTAGAGTTGAAACCGTAAGGTACACATGATATGAAGCTGAATACAGATGGCCAGGAGACAAAAGCGTCTGGACATTGCGACAGAGACAGAATCTTCTCACATCAATAGTATCTGAATCTCAGACAAAGAAAATATATCTTTGCACCAAGGAGGCTCACAAGACCTTTGTTCATTGTTAGCTATCAACAAAGTTTTTTCGTAACCTCAAAGGATCAAATTACAATGTTGCGAATTTCTATCACACTCTTTAATAATCTGTACCGATACCTTGGGCAGCTTGAAACAAAAGAGAGGACCAACGCCGGCAAAAGAAACCCATAAAGATGTAATAAGACAACTAGGCTGGATTACGTTGTTTGGTAACAAGCTGATGTGTTTTCTCATTTCCCCCTTTGTCCGGAAAGCACCAGTCTCTGAAAGAGTAGAGAAGATGATGTTGATAAGTAGAAAAGACCTCAACAGCGACAGTTAACGAATTTCTTGTTTTCTTCAGAGACATATTTATCATACAACGCAAACACCGACATTAAGAGCACCGCAACCCAGTTGACCTCAAGAAACGAGAGACACCTTCGACTACCACACCCGCAGAACCAATCGTGACCAGTACCTACAGCAACAAAATAGAAATAATAACAACCGCCACCGCCATGTGCTACGGAATCATGTCATATTCATGCTCCCACAGCATCAAGAAACGCTTCACCTGCCGGGAAGTCCCCAAGGACGCACCGTGGAGCTGCCACGCCGTCATGACAACCCTCTGCGGCGCCCGTCCCGGGGAGCAATGCGACCAGATCCGCGCAGACAAGCACTTCAACGTCCCCCACAGCTGTCCCGACTGCCAGGCCGCCGACGAGTCTGGCGCTCTCCCGCACAGCCGCACCACCCACAACCGCTTCAAATCACAACTGGGGCCCGAGGGCCTGCGTGCCTCGCGCCTGCGCAAGGAGGCGGCGGACAAGAACAAGGAGGCTGAGCGCGCTGCGTACCGGGACAACCGCATCGCCGGGCAGATCGCCCGGCGAAATGCGACCGCTTACCTCGATCACCCGCCCATGCAGATGCCGTCTGTCGTTAGTGTTCCGCTGGGTAATCGGGCAATGAGCCAGGAACCGTCGTATGGTGCGCTTCGGCCGGGTGCCCTCAGCCCTTTGCAAATCTTGCCGCCGGCCGTGGACAATGAGTATAACCCCGATGATGAATCCGTGAGCGTGAAACGACCCGACGTGGACCGGTATGGGTATGACCAGTACCGAAGGGACGAGCAACAGCAGAGCGAGCATAGCATCGACCCGCATGGAAGCTACAAATCTAGGTACGCATCGAGAGACTTGACTCCGAGCAGACCGGCTCCCTCAAGACCAAACAGGGCGAGACCTGACCCTCTTCGACTGCCCCCTCGTCCTCGTTCTTCGGATGACTATGTTCCATCGATTCCAATGTCGCCAGTGTCGCCGCTTGACGACGAGCCGAGTAGGCCTCGCCGCGGTCGGCGGGGCTAGAGGCCCACCCCCCTGAGGTCCTTCGGGTCGCTTCGCAAGACGCACAGCCAAAAGCTCGCAGGAAAGAGTCCAAAGAAACTGGCCCGGTTTCATGATCTCAAGAGGATTCTCAGCTCACCCACTCGCCCGAATGCTCGTACAGACTCCGTCATCTCGGAGTCCGAATCGATGGCTTGTCAAGATGCTCTGGCGGTGGAACGTGGGATGCCTTAGCTCACCTTAGCTGGGTACGATGACGGCCTGGGAAGACAAGTTGGTGAGTGAATGCTTCGTCCTGTTGAACTATGTACTCGCTTCGCGCATCTTTGCTGCAATTGACATAGACAGATAGAGCCTCCTTTCCCTGCCCAAATAGAACAATAACCGAAAACAAGCAACGCGCAAGGGTCCCGTGCAAACTCTTGTTGGCAAGTGTCATGACTCGACCAAGATACAGATCCAATGACTGACAATCTGTATACGCGTGAGCTCAAATTGGTATCTGATGAAAGTACTCCGTCCGGTGAAGTGATGGCGCCTGCCCGAATGCTTCCATGCGGCGGGTCCTGTGCCCGTTGATCTCTCTGTTCAACCACTGCTTCCCCTTGTAGCTTCGTTGCCCTATGTTTGCTGATACCTGTTGACAGGTGAGTGCGGCACTTGACGTCGGGCCGGCGTCTACAGTGCGATTTTTCAAAGAATTGCGTAATACTCGCATTGCCATCGTGAAGATTGTGCTGGCTGGCTTGCGTGTAAATTATTGGGCCTTGCCGTTCTTGGCCTCTCCATTGGCCTTGGAGGCCTTGAACTTGGCAATCTCCTTCTGGACGGCCTTGTCGACGCGTGCCTTCAGCTCCGCGCGGTAGCCCAGCTTGAAGAGAAACTCGAGCCAGACGAAGAGAGGGGCCAGGAAGACGGCCTGGATCAGATTATCCAACAAAGCAGGGGCACGGCCCTCAAAGGCGCCGTGTCCGATGAACTGGAAGATCCAGCAAACAACGTGGACGCCGATGGCGACCTTGTTGGTCAGGTCGGGGTTCTCAAGCCTGAAAGAGTTGCCAGCTGCAGTGGCGCCCAAGCAGATGGCGGCCAGCAGGGTACCGGCGACAGGCTCGAGGAGCACGTACAGTCCACCCCAGGTCAAGGCTGCAAGTGTTCCCAGGTTGAGATCTAGATTGGGGACTGTGAGCCAACTTGGAAGAGGAATGAGAGTTCCTGTGTTGGTGGCCTAAGAAAGATGAATAAGCTGGACTGCAAAGCCCCGAGTGTCAATGCATTAGTCACTTACGAGACAAAAACCCGAGAAAAGGATCATGGGCACGCATGCCATGTGAATGCCAATGTTGACAGTATTATGGTGGTATGCGCCATACTTTTTGACGAAATTAGCAGTGAACGGACGAGGAGACTTCAGAGACTAAGCTGTGGACTCACAAAGGTCAAGTGTTTTTCCAAGTCAAGAGACATGTTGGCGGTTTTGGAGATTGGATGATGTTGAGATCTAAGCCAAAGCGAGGCAAGTGATGGAAGCCGAGGATTGCTGCAGGACCTGAACGAGGCTGCAAGCAGGGTCGAGGCTCAGCCGCAGCAGAAGGGATGGTCGGGAGCGTGAGCAGATTAGATGGGCGGAGTGTGGTGCGACCCAGAAGCCAGTGTCGATCTCTGCCCTAGTTTCCAACAATGGGCGTGCTGTATGTTGCGACAGGTCGGGTTGGCGATGTCAAGGCCGTAGAGTAGGATGGAAAATGAAGGAATGCCGCGGTGTTCCGGACTGGTCAGGACAGGGTTGCAATGGTGTTCATATGCGTCCCACTCGCGCACAGCACGCCTGGAGGGTGAGTGCGCCGTACGGTGGAAGTGGAAGCCCGTGGGGCCGGCCGCTGGGCGCGTTTTTGCTTCCGTTCAGGGAGGTTGTAGGGGAAGGACCGCTGGGATCTAACTTCGAGGAGCCCAAAAGGCAGGTCGAAGGACCCCGGAGCCCAAGGCTAGCAGGTGACAAGGGCGATAGGAGCGGCTCCTGACTGGCGATTTGGGTGATCGAGTCCACTAAAAACCGCTAAACGTGCATGCAGCGAACATACGACCTGCCTCGCCCAATCTGATGCCGTGGATTTGTCGTGTGAGCGCGTTGGGGGGCTGGAGACGCTTTCGACCGGCTGCCCAGATTCAACGACGTGATACGGTTTTTGGAGGAGCGTAGAAATTGGCCGAGCAGACACAGGCCCAGACACAGACACTAAGGCAATTGACCCGAGGCACCTTGACCGCATAAGAAGCCGGCCAGCCCTCATCTCAACCACCACTCAAATTTAGTCTGGACGGCACAGGACGACTGACTTTAGGGTTGCGGTTTCTGCCGTCCGTGGCGCCACCCTGTCGCATTCCTTCGCCTCTCGCGGCGCGTACACCGTCATCTCAAACCAATCTTGCTATCGTGCATTCAGTCCTGAAATCTGACGTCTCACTCCATGCAGACTTTCCTTCATCCCGACTCTCATGCTTACCCCAATCATGGCTCATGGAGTAAGGGAGGTAAGGTATTGTACGCAGCAGGAGGAGACTGGGGGGGGCCACGAGCATGTCGCGTTAGCGTAGACGCGTTAAGTGCGCTATGTCAAAGTGTGGCTGGGGTAACGTGGCACATGCAGTCCTAGCATGAGCCACAGGCATGTGCGTGTGTGGCTTGACTCTACGCGCTGGGATGTGGCTACGCAAGGCCAGAAAATTAACGAGCCACATTTGGCAGCTGCACCTCAACTCAAGCCATCGTCTTCAGCCTCGTCTTGTGCAATCTTTCTCTCTTCAACCGTCGAGTCACCGACGACGGCGCATCACCTTCCCCCAACGGCGCGCAGTGGCACCTTCCATCAAAAATTTCCTGACAATTTGCGGTTCTCTTTCGTTCTCTAATATTGCGCTTGCTCTCACGAGACTTCCAGCGTGCCAGCGACGTCACACGCGATCGCTCGCTCCTGCTGTTTTGAAGGCCATACAGCTCTAAGAAGCACCTTTGGAACTCGCGCATCTAGGCCACCTTCTTTATCAAGCCGATCACATCGTCCAATTAGACCTTCCGCCGCGCGAACTCCTCCCACCGTGCCCTCCTCGATCGCGTCCGATATACACCTGACTACTTGCTCGACCAAGTTCGGGCGACGACGAGCCGATCGAAGTTGGCAGGCGACTCTATCTCCCGCAAGCGCGCCGTAACTCTTGCCAAAATGTTCTTCCTTTACAATATGGAGCGCAGGGTCACCCTGCACCCTTCGTACTTTGGGCGCAACATGCACGAGCTGGTCACGAGCAAGCTGCTGAAGGACGTCGAGGGAACCTGCGCCGGCAGCTACTACATCATTTCCATCATGGACACCTTCGATATATCTGAGGGTCGCATTCTTCCGGGCAGCGGTCTGGCCGAGTTCACCGTGGGCTATCGCGCGGTCGTGTGGAGGCCCTTCAAGGGCGAGACGGTAAATGCTACAAATCTGCCTGGCTCTGTCGGGAAGCGGATTCTGACATGACCCCCAGGTTGACGCCGTGGTTTACTCGGTCAACCACCAGGGCTTCTTCGCCCAGGCAGGACCCTTGCGCCTCTTCGTGTCGGCTCATGTACGTCCCCGCTTCCGCGCCAGCCAGGCAGGACCTCAAAATCACTAACTGCGAGCCTCTCTCTTCTAGCTGATCCCCTCTGAGATCAAGTGGGATCCCAATGCCACGCCGCCACAATTCACCAACAATGAGGACACCATCATTGAGCCTGGCACGCATGTGCGCGTCAAGGTTATTGGTACGAGAACGGAAGTCGGTGAGATGTGGGCCATTGGCAGTATCAAGGAGGACTACCTTGGGTATGTTGTCCTTCAGGGAATTATCGATTGGCCTCGCTCACAAACATCTCGAAAAGCTGTCTACAGGATTAGAAACCTTGAAAAGACGAATGGATCCAAGAGGCTTTGGCCCCGCGCCACTGGGCCGTGCAGTTCTCCATTGTATATGGCGGTACTGCTCCCACTGCTGGAAGCCAAGCCAATACGTCTGGACCCGTTTGCCGACCGTGTTGGAGGACATCCTTTGCTGCCATGGCAAGAAGTCTTGCTCATCAGCGAAGAGGAGGCCGTGGCTGCAAGAAGGCCGGGCTTCGGCAGAACCGCCACGAGAACCACTCGCGGACCCGTTTTCTGCAAAATTGAGCCGCTTATGAGAAAAGCAAAAGATAGACAAAAGTTTGGGGGCAAGAGGGGCGTACACATGCCCCATTCAAAGAGAGAGCGCGCCATTGAAAAGAATGTCGACGCAAGGCATCGGTTTGCGTCTTCACAGCTGTACACTAACTTTCTCACATTCTACGAAATGAAAAGCAAGCCATGAGAATACAGTACAGGGACCTTGGGCTGTGACTGGTGAGAATAAGTCTTTTCTTGACGACGGTAACATCGTTTGCTCACATTACACACCACGGCATGAGCGCATGGCAATCGTTTGAAAAGAGTCTGTGTCATGATCCTGTTACGCTGATTCGATGAGACGCCGCTGTCGACCTACGATCCTCCCTCTCCCGGTTTGACCAAACTTTTCTCTAAAACGAAGAAAATCAAAAGCAGGTAGAAAAGAAAAGAGACCCAGACTGCCACGAGCATGCAGCAGCCAGACAGGATCCCCCCGATTTTCTCCCTTTCTCTCAGCTCATCAGCTCTATAACTCGACGGTTTGGTTCGGGTTCTCTCCTCCATCCACACACGTCCCGTTTCCTTTTCCCCTCCTCGCCGTAATTACATAAAAGGGACACACGTTCAAAAGGTTTCCCCCATTTGTCCCATGGAAATGTTCGCTCTCGTTTCTTTTTAACCTGATCGCCAACCCTTCCCTTCCCACCCATACCATGACGCTATGTGAAAGAGTTGGCCAAAGTGGTTAAAACGGAGCGAAGAAGACAACAGGTGAACCACATTCATGAATTTCCGCGTAGACGATCTCTCGACAAACCAACCGGGCTCATAACGCGCCCTTCTCTTAGTCGTCGTTATCCGTCCTCTCCTTGGGCTCACGGGGCTCCCTGGGCTCGCGGGGCTCGCGAGGCTCTCTAGGCTCACGCTGCTGTCCGTCACGGCGCTGTCCGCCTCTCTGTTGACGACCGCCGCTGCCGCCCTCCTTGTCGGCGTTCAGCTTGCGCTCCGCCTCCTGCGCCTCGCGCTCCTTCTGGGCCTTAGCATTGGCCTGCTCCTTGCGAATGACGTCGTGCAGGTTTGACAGGGTGCCCTTCCAGCTGTCCAGGCGGGTGGCGAGCTCCTGCCATTGCCTGGTACCGAAGACGCGGTAGGTGACCTTGTGGACGAGGAAGACCTGGTCCTGCTGGGAGAGCTTGCCCTCGACGAGGCCGGCGCGGATCACATCAATGGCCCACATCTCGACGTCCTCGGCGGGAACCTGGAGAGCCTTCGCGACGGCGGAGTACTCGATGCGGCGGGAGGTGGTCTGGGCGGCGAGGGAGGCGAAGGTGAGAAGACGCATCTTGCGGTGGAGGCGGTCGTGGTCGAGCTTCTCCTTCTCGAGCCAGCCCTGGTGCTCGTCGTTGAAGTCGTTGTAGTCCTCGAGGTCCTGCTCGGCGACGATGTCGAGAAGCTGGGAGTAGACGGGGTGCGTCTCGGACAGGTTCTGCACGGTGGGTATGCTGCGGATGTCGGTGAAGAGGAAGTGTGTGTTGGAAAGCAGGGCGTCGCGGACCGCGCGGAGGGACAGGCGCTGGGCGTCCTCGGAACCGACATCGTCCTTATCGTCTGCGTCAAAGGTGCGCAGGGCCTTGAGAATGTATTCGTAGCTCTCCCTGTCTGGGTATCAGTCTCCGATGCTCTGTCTTTCCAACTCTTCCAACGGAAACAAGGACAACTCACTCTTCCTTGCCGGCCTCCTTGGCGACCTCGGCAATCTCCTCGTACATCTGTCTCTGGAACTCGTCGCTGGTCTTCCAGTCCGCGAACCATTCGGGGAGCTGCTTCAGGTAGGGCTGGATGGTGTCGAACATGGCGTTGGCCTTGAGGAAGCGCAGGATGGCCATGAAGACGTTGTAGCGTATCGGGTTCTCGGGGGCGATGAGGTTGAAGATGGTGCTCAGGGCGTTGAGGCTCAGGCCGACGCCGTTGACGGGGCTGGAGGCGATGGGCTTGGAGAAGGCCTGGCAGAGAGTCGGGAGGTGCTTCTTGGGGTCCTCGGACTGGAGGACGAGGTGGACCATGAGGTTGGACGCGGCAGTGAACTCCTTCTCGGCCACCGACGTCAGGGCCGTCGACGAGCGCACCAGCTTGGACAGGACCTCCTCCTTCTTGGCCTCGTTCTCGACGAGGGGCTTCACCTCGTCGGCGATGTGAAGGTAGTCGGCCATCTCGCGGGCGAGCTCCTGGAAGGAGCCGTCGACGAAGAGCAGCTGAGGCTGCGCCTGTTGCTTCGCTCCCGCCGCCATGATTGCTGGTTTTTCGCGGTATCTGACGAGGGTTGTCGGGCCTTCGGGTTGAGAGGGGGGTGGGATGCGGTTGATTGCGGAGGTGTTGGCAAATTTGGCTGGGAGGAGGAGTAAGAGAGGGACCCCGGAAAAAAAGAGAATGCGAAAGTGTGTAGAGGGGCGTGTGGTTTGCGGACGACGGAGACAGGGGGTCGCTCTGTCGTGCGGTATGTCTCTTGCGAAGCCCGTGTCGACCTGCGGTTCGATGGAGGGGTGTGGTGGAGGAGGGCAATTTTCGCTGTTTTCTGCCACCCGACCGACTTGTGGGCTTACCTAGGCGAAGGCGGTGAAGCCAGGCCACGGTGCCCCACCCCGTGGCGGGGTACCACCTGGGATTGGATGGATGAGGCTCTGTATTCACCAGAACCGTACTTGAAAGCTTGTTACTCAAAGCTTTACTTCATAGACAAGTGAAAATGGCCCCAGTCGGGTTCTTAGATATGGAATCTTGCACCAACTTTTCACCTCACAACGCCGAAGCGCTTTTAGTTCCTTCGACACGGCCCCGCCTCGGGCTGCCCCATAAAGACAGTGGAGGACCCGGTTTCCGCTCGGAGCCGGTATGGCAGCGGCCGGCAGTCGTTTCCGCCCTATTTGTTAAAACGGCGCCGGTGTAGCAAACAACCCGAACGCTTGGGACACTGCACATTCGGAGACAAAACCTGAGATCATCAGCAGACACTCTCCTCCAACATATGTGGCATGCCTAAAACCTTTCCTTGATTAAAAGGTTTATATTGTCTCCAAATAATGTCAGATATGTCAGGACGCCAACTTTTGCCGTTCCCATCCAGCCTCTCGGACACCTAAATAAGACAAAAATAAATACATCCCCCGTTCACTGAGGAGATGTCATCACCGGCCCTACAGTCAACACAGATATGGTCTCCGTGGCTCGGACGGTAAGGAAACAAACAAATACATGACCTTCGCCGACTGTGTCTATGACTCGCGCGTCCCATACCCTAACCATGCTCCTAACGATTCAACAAGTTATTATAACCATTAATCCTCCTTGCTACCATTCTGGGCCTCTGTGGAAATGTCGGCCTTCGAATAGATGCTATCGCCGTCTTCGCCAAACAGAGGCTGATCGCCCTTGCCGCCCATCTCCACGAATTCGTCAACGTTTCTTTGTGACGCAGGGTCGGCCTCCTTCGGTGTCATGGTCGTCTTCGTCGTGTTCTTGGAATAGATCTTGACTGGTTTCTGCTTAGGGCCAGGAGATCTTTCCGCAACTGCTACCGAGTTCATTGAGCTGAGTAGTGTCCGCTCTCTGACGACACCGCGGCGGTGGACTTCTAAGCCCTGTATGCCGCCCACCAAGCCATCGGTGCTGTCGTTAACTCCTGGTTGCTTCTGCGTCATCCAGGGGTGGTTGAGGCATTGGTCAACCGTAAAACGACGCTCGGGATCAACTACTAGCATTGAGTCGATGAGGTCAACTATCATAACGTTAGTCATAACGTATCGTTTTGCAGCGCGTCTGGGTCACCTACGAGCAGGGTCGCCTACTGAGTCCCAGTATGGCGAAGGGTAATCGAAACGGCCGCTCTTGATCTGTTGCGACAGCGTGAACGGGAAGTCCTTGGAATACAGTTCGTCTGAAAACGGCGGGAAGCCGCAAAGGCAGATGTAAAGGACAACTCCGAGTGACCAAATGTCGACAGCCTTGGTGTACTTCCGATGCCTGCCCTCAGCCAAGATTTCGGGCGCCACATAGCTGGGTGTTCCGCACAGCGTCGTCGTGAATGACTCTTCACCAATAATTTTAGCCAAACCGAAATCAGCTAGCTTCACGTGCAAGTCTGTGTCGACCATCAGAATGTTCTCTGGTTTAATGTCCCTGTGTACGATGTTGCGATCATGCTTCTCACAGTTAGCGGATGGAGGACATTGAATGTTGTCACAAAACTTACCAGGTACTTGATACCCTGAAACAATTGCGTAAAGAGTTTGCGCGTCTCGTCCTCGGTAAGCTTTTGCTTCATGACGATGAAGTTGAACAGTTCGCCTTCTGGAGCCAGCTCGAGGACAAGGTACACCGCATTGCGTTCGTTAAACGTGTCCTTCAAGCAGAGAACGTTGGGGTGGCTAACGCCCATGAGAACGGCAATCTCCTGTTGCAGACCCTCCTGTTTCGATCTCTCCTCCATGCCGGCAGTCTTTGTGAAGATCTTAACGGCGTACCTTTGGCCAGTAGATTTCTCGACGCAAAGGAAGACCTCGGCGAAGTGGCCCTTGCCAAGCTTCTCCAGCAGCGTGTACTGCTGAAGAAAAGCGCTCGTCTGCCGGCTCTTGGGGTATCTGAAGATGAAACGAGCCTTGTCAAGCACCGCGATCTCGTCCTGCTCCTGGAGCTCTCTGCGCTTGTTGCGACCCACGTTGGCTTCATTGACATAAGTTCCGTTGCTAGACAAATCCTCCAAGATAGCCACGGTGTCGCCGCCTTTGTTCTCCGTAAATAACAGGCAGTGTCGATTTGATACCACCGGGTCTTCAACCACAATGTCTGCCTTTCGTCAGCGTCGTCGTACTCCCACTAGAATGGAAACCAATTCGCAAAGCTTACCACACTCCGGATGGCGTCCAATCAGGTATCCGCCCGAGGCGACGCCCTTGATCTTGGTCTTTTCGTAGGCCTCCTCTTCCTTCTTCAGGGGCGATTTACCCTTCCTATCCACCGGCTCCGTGTCCTGAGCCTCGAGCTTGTCCGGCATGGGGCACGCTGCCCTCTTCTTCATGACCAAGCACTTGCCGTACTTGGTGTCAAGCGGGAACAGGTAGCCCCAGACGCCCTCCTTCACCTCGTCCTCGACCTCGTCACATAGCACATCCTTATTATCGGCCGGGTACTGGGAAAAGGCCTGTGTGTCCTGTGGAGGTGAGGAGAGATTGGTGTTTGCCTGGGACTGGGAGTTGTCGTCCTTTTCGCGGTGGTTAACCTGGCTGGGGCGACCCTCGGGAGGCGTCGCGGTAGGCTCCTTATACACATCGTCCGAGTCTCCAGATCGCGTCACGGGCGACGGGAGGTGCTGTTTGTGGGAAACCGGGGTCTTATCGACGGATAACCTCTCGGAGCGGCGGGGCTTCTTCGCCTCCGTGTCTGAGTCTGGCAGAGAACCCTTTGCCAGGGGAAGACGGTTTAGGATCGCACACCAGAAGGCCGGGCAGATTAACAAGCGACTCACTCTTGGACGTTTCAATTGGCTCTTCTCTTCGCGCGGGGGCGCCATGGCCTCGGTTATACGAGGCAGTCAAGGCGTGCTTCGCGGGTGATGGTGGATTGGTGGTGGTATTGGGAGGCAGCAGTAGAGACGTAATAATGGATCCCCAGGTAAGATGCTGTGGCAATAGTCTGTATAACAAGGCCGAGAAAGGATAGAGAAGCGGACTTGTGCACAACAGCCTGGGGTATGATGTATACGAGCGTGAATATGGAAACTTGTATGATGGAAGTGTGAGAGTGTTGCCTAAGGGAGAGCAGACGGCGAGGCTCTCATTAATAAACCAGAGTGCAAGAAAGGCAAGGCCAAAGGACGGAGCGACGGTGTGCAGCCTGGAAATGGGAGAGCTAAGGTCAGGTAGGTGGTGTAGGTATTCGTATTGGACCGGGACTTCCAAGTGGAGAGGGAACCTTCCTTCCAGTGTTGGACCTTGGGCCTGGAAAAAGTACCAGACAGCTGAGGTGACCAGGAGGGATGGGGGACCAGGTCAGGCCAGTATGAGAGCTGAGGCAGGTACTGGTGTGAGCACCAACTGCGCCGGCACCAGGCACTGCGCCCTGCCCTGTGAGGTGCGAGCTACTCTACCAGGTCAGGACCTCCCCTGCTTTCTCTCTGGGGCGGCCTTCCACCTGCGCTGGACGGCTGCTCGGCGGACTGGGCTGGATTTACCAGGCAGGAAAGAGTCAGGACAGGGCTTTCCTCACTTCGGATCGGGGACCGTGCAATTGCAAGTGGGTCGCCGCGCTTTTGACTCTTCACGCTGAGACTCTGATAGGGATTGTATGACTGCACTGCGCAGCGAGCGAGATGTCAACTTTCTGGCGCGAGTTGCAGCCTAGAAATGCGGTCCATCGGTTGTTCCGCATACAATCCTTTGTGCCCTTCTCGTGGATATCAGCTCCCTCTCTCCTCATGCCAATGCCACAACCGTCTGATGAGTGTGGCAAACAATAATCCGGAAAAACTCACCAGCAGTTTCCAAACTTCACTGTCTTCCGGTTGCCCAAATCCTGGAGAGCGTGCCATCCAGATCCACGGGCGACAATCAGCGGGCTTGCTTCTGGGGGGTCCCGTCTTGCTGGGCGTGCAGTGTGGACACCGGTTCGCAAGCCGAGTGAGCGAGCAGTGACGACGGGGAGCTGCAGGGTCGCAGAGCTTCCTGCGGGAAGACGTCAGGCGGGAAAGAGGCTTGATAGAGGGGGAAAAATGTTGGTGGAACTGTCGATCAGTTCAACATGGGATCGTGCAGTCTCGGAGGAAGAAAAAAAAAAAAAACCTCCCTCTTTCGCTCCGACTTGCACTTGAACCTCGATCGTGGCGGCCGAGAAACCATTTCGGACACATCGCCGCGTGAGATGGCGTCCAGCCTTCATATGGTTCCCGTCCGAGTCGCTCCACGAAGTGGCGGGGACTCGTTCGTGTCTTGTGCCCATCCCGTCTGCCGACTACCTCACACTAGGTCGAACACCCGCAGATGATAGCCCCCATGAATCATTCGGCGCATTGCTCCCCAAACTACAAGGATCGAGATTCCGACGTTCTGGTCAGCCAGCTGCTTTTACCCCCTGCGGATGGAAAGCTCCTTTTAGTAGAACCCGTTACTGGTTTGACAGGACCTGGTTCTGGTTTACCGTCCGGTGAAACGCCTTACGCGAACTCCTGTGCTGTCATCTCGAGTCGCCGTCCGAGACATATCGTCACGCGTCGCTAGGAGGGAGCACCTCAACTGGTCCCAGCCAGAGAGCGAAAGCCCGCCATTTCTCATCACATGCGAGCTCATGCGGAATCTCATCTCCATTTTCAACGTCGCGCTGCTTCGTCTGCCGCGGAGTACAACCATAACGCTAACCTCGAGACGTCATCCACATTCGCCAATCCACATGGGTAGCTCACCTGCCGCAAACTGCAATCTCCTTCGTAGAGTTATCTCACTTCACCGAAAGTCACCGAAGCCATTTGATCTCAGATCGGTCCAGACCGATCTGAAATATCATCCCTAAAGTGAAGCATTCGGTGTGTTCATCATTTCATTATTATTACTATACACACTGGTAAACTCATCCGCACATTGAATGTCACTGTCTCTCAGCACCTCGTCTTTCCAATAGAGGACTACTCCAACGCGCCTGCTTTTTTGCAGACGTCTGTCGTCAAAGAGAACACATGCTGCATGTGAGAAACTGTTTCCCTGGCCCATTTCCTGCTGTGCGATGATGACGGCACTTCATTTGGCAAAAATACCGGACGCTCAAAGCGTGCGTCAAACTCTGGTAACGACAGTCGGGTACGCCAAGCGTTTCTCCCGTGATCTGGCCAAAGCCGATATGCCCCTCGTGTATCATTGCACCTTTAATAGTCATCCTCATCCGTTGAAGCCTGTTTCCCACCTAAGGAGTCATCATAACTGGAGCCGCGTTTAGATGCTGGGTATGCAAACGTGAAGCACATATCAAAGTGTGCCAGTCGGTCGAGACGGGCAGGTCGCTACCTTTCCGGAATCGGACTCTTGGCCAAACGGCCTCCTGCGCTCACTCGCTTCTGCAGACGCGATTCCCTTTCGCGCGCTAGCTTCTGGTCGGGGCTCATGTTGCCAGGGAGAGTCCCGACAGTATCGCTCGAAAATCCCGTGTTTCTGCCCCGTTTCTCTTCAATGTACAATTGAGCGCTTCGACTCAGGGGGAATGCCGGCATCGATGAAGGTATTTCCGCCCCGTTTTGAAGAAGCATCTCGGCGACTGGGAATGGCACCACCCTCTCCGCCTCCGATGGTTGGCCAGGGGTTGGTGAAGGTGATGCCGGATCAGCCGCTGCTAGTGCCAAGAACACTGCGTGCGTACCCCTCGAACGATCCGTAACGTTAGGACTGGCCTTCAGAGCCAACGCATAAATAACCTGCTGGATCTCATTCTTCTTGATCGCCGCCAGCAAAGTGTCTTCGGGTGTAGGGTAACGAGATAATGTCGCTGAGATGGGCTCAATGTATGCTCTATCCACGTACTTCGCCGTGATGAACCTCAGCCGCTGCTCGCGCGTTGCCTGGGGCCCAGGCTTCATGCCGGGTTCGAGCTTTGCCTCCCAAATCATATTCGACACCCGGTTTCCGACAAGCAACAAGAGTTCGACAATATCGGGGGTGAAGGAGTTGATGTCCAAGGTCAGAGACCTCACTTTGCTGATATGCGTACCAAGAGAGCGATGGATACCGCTGCATTCGATGCAAACAATGATTGCCAGATTAATTGAGACCCACTCGACCTTGGTTCCCGATCCGCAGTCCGCGCACCAGCAATTGCCCTGGTCGTTGTCGCGGAGTAGTTGCAATAGCTTATCCGGGTTGTCGTCGTAACTCGAACTGGTAGATCGATGAGTGCTTGGCCGGGCGCCGACAGTTATTCGGCGCATCGGCGCGCCGCTGTTGGAATGCGCATGGTGGCTGTTGTGCCCGACTGAAGGGCTTTTGCCTGTCAGGATGGACCCGATATCCTTCCTGATGGAGCCCGAGTCGGAAGCCCCGGGCCCGGATTTATCTCTGGCAACTCGGCCTTCAACAGCGCTTTGGAGTGCGTTGTTGATAGCCAAGATCCAACTGTTCATGTCCTCTTCGGAAGTGGCCTGGTAAACCCGCTTATAATGTGGCGTAATGACTTCAAAGCAAAATCGACGCTCAGCATTACGGGCCTCTCTCACAGAGGCCATTCTCAAATCGATTGGATCCATGTGAAGATCCAACCTTTGCTTCCAGTTGCTGTATTCTGAAAGCTTACCCTGGTCAAGTACAATCCAAAATCTACATCACGTCAGCATGGGTACATCCGCCAAAACATTGGGCAGTGCTTACTTGTGCCAGCCCTGTTGCTTCAAGTTGCGAGGGTCAACATGGTTGCCGGGCTTGCTGAGAGACCACAGCAAACCTTCCTTGCGCTGGGCACTGCTTGCACTTGACGTTCCGTAATCTTTCTCCTCCAAGTCACGAATGCCTTTGAATTTAGAGGCCTGCGCAGGGCTTCCGACCGAAGATGCGCCCAGACTGCCTGGAGACCTGGACAACTCGGGAGAAACTATGGCCACGGTTGAGTTGGATCCGGAGGTCAGTGCGACCTTCAGTTGGGAGCCGGTACTGTCGGCTCGACCAAGGTCGCTGTCGGAGACGTATGCGTTTCCGTTTGAGCCCGCGACTTGGACTGAGCTAGTGCTGGCCAACGGGACTGGCTCCGGCTCATTGTAAGTCTGGTTGCCCTTTTCCAGAAGTCGCCTCTTTTCTTCTCGCTCGCGCCGCTGGTATTGATATTCTTTGTCAGCCTCTTGAACCTCATTCGACAGCGCCTCCAACTGCGGCACCAATGTGTCAATTTTCTTTGCGGCCTCCAAGAAGGTCCTCGTTTGGGCATCGGCATATCTTGTGAGGTGCGAGAGAACCTCTTGCTCTTTGCGTCCACCATGAAGATCCTGCATGAAGCTAGAGTAGTCGAACCGCTTAAGCTCAAAGTTGCGGCGTTTCGTCTGATACTTGGAGTCGCTCTCCGCAAGCTTCTTAGCCTTGACCGAGTCGTGGCGCTGGCCAAGATATCGAGAAACGTAAGCGTAGTAATCCTTGCTCTCCTCCTCGAAGTCTCGCTTTTTGGATTCAGCCTGTTTGATATCCACCGTGTAGAATTTGTCCAATGGGTCAATGACAATGCGCTTGAGATTGACGGTATTCTGTCGCTCGTAGGACAGAATTTCCCTGGCGATTTTGTCGAAGTAGTGCTCAATTGCTGGCTGGACAGCATTCGCATTTGTCGATGATGCTTCGCGGAGTGTATCGATGAATTCGGAGAAATTCTTGTTGGCTTCCACCTGAGCTTCATGCGCCTGCTTAGCCATCTTTAGCACGCGCTTCATCTGTGTTCGCATGTTGCCCGTCTTTTGTTCCAGCGCTTTGATCGTTGCCCTGAAAACCGGCCCATCGTCTGGCACAAGAACATCGTCGGTTGGTTTTGGGCACGCAACATCAACCTTGACAGGCTCCTGGGCTAGGGGTGGCTGTACGGGGAGGAGTGTGGACGAAGACGTGTTGACCGGCAAGGGTGAGGAGGGCTCATCTAGCTCGGCGTTGCTAATGCGGGAGTCGACAGACTGCGAGGATGCGACACGGATTTTGGGGGGCGCGGTCAAGAGAAACGGAGGAGACGGCGAGTTTGGGTGGCTCAGCGGCAGAGTGGCGTCTACGGGTGGTCAGTCACGAGCCGCAGATGTCGTCAGGGGATCACGAGAACTCACTTGATACCCAATACGAGAAGCTGGCCAAGGTGTGTAGCCGGTGGGCGCGGGGGTCGTACTCGACGAACTGTGCGGGATCAGATACTGCCACAAGTGGAAGGCGCGGCGGCCAACGTACGCTGCATGAGTTCCTCCATCCACCGCCTCTGTCTTCAATGGGCTTCGGAGGTTTCCATTTCCAGGTCCACTCGAAAGAAACCGAGGCGTGGCCGCCGGTCCCAAAGTCCCCTACCAACTCAACATTGGAGTTCTTGTGTAGATTCGGGTCGGCATGGAATTCGCGAGTAACGAGGTTCTCAACCTCGCGGGGGTTAGAGGCGTATACGTAGGTCAGTCCGCTGATTTGAGTGTCGATGTTGGCTATGGTATCGGTGGCGCCGCTGGTAACAAACTGCTGTCCCTGGCGAATGATAAAGGTAAATGTGAAGACTAGCTCTTCGTCATGTGTGAGTTTGAGGATGAAATTCGGAGCGCCGCCTGGGCTAGTAACAACTTCGGTGTCCTGCAAGGCGGCAGTCAGTGTCTGGTGCCCGAGACGAGGCTGGAAGGTGTTTTTGGGCATGGGGGAGCCTATGATTTGCGCCGACGAACCTGAATGAATTCTATGGGACTACTATCGCCGAGGGGGCGAGAGGCGGATACTCTGGTGGCAGGAAATGCATTGGGAACAATGTTTATAGAGGAACGCCTTTTTGGGTTCGAAATGACGAGGGAGGATATGGTTACTATGAATTGAGAGCAAAAAAGTCAGTGGAAAGCGACTGCGATGCGCCGCCAGGCTGCGTGCATGAACAGCAAGCAGGGCAGGCGGTGCAAGTATGGGTCTGAGGGAGAGCGCACGTCGATTCTGGTCTCTTAGAAAGAGAGTCGCCCCGTCGTCGGGCTTGCTGCTAACGATGCCCATGTTGAGATGCTCATCCGGGGGTCAAGTGCGCATTCAAGAGGAGAAAGTCGAGGTTTCGGCAGCCAAAGGAGAGCCGCTGGAATCGTGGTCGGGCTTCGCAGCGCGGGGTCGCAGGTTGGCCAGGATCGTGGACATTTGGCGGCGCAAGACAAGGCCAAGCCACAGCCACGAGGAGCCTGTACGAGAATGTGGACTGGGCGGCCAGCTTTGAGACGCTGGAGGCGACGACGGCCTGAGCGGAGGGGAGAGAGTGAGAGGGAAGACTGCGACGAGAGGGCGGGGAGGCGTGGACGTGGGCGTCGGCGGCGTCGCTTCGAGTGGGCAACGGGAGCTAAAATGACAACGAGGGCAGTAGAGTAGAAGTAGAAGTGTAAGTGGAAGAATAGAAGAAGGGGGAGAGTATGAGAGTCATGGAGATGCGAAGGTTGAATGTTGCGATATCAAAAGAGGAACTGGGCTGCAGCATGTCTGCCTCAGAGGCCTGCCACTGCCACTGGTGCGTCTGACTTCTTGGTGCTTGTGCCTTGTGCTGCTGCTAGGTAGGTGTTCTATTCGCTCGGCGGGCAGTCGTGGGTACTTGGGAAATATGCAAATTCAAGCATGAGGGGAGGTAGCATGTACCTTGCAGCTTCGCTTTCTCTTCCTCTCTGTCACTCCCTCTCTCTCTCTCTCCACACGCACAGCTGGACAGGCACCAAGCAGGGCACCTTGGCTTTTTGGGAAAGGGTGTCAGGGACTCTGGCTAGCCGGGACGTGGAGGGCCACAGGAAGGAGTCAAGGACGGGACTCAGGAACCTCCCCGTTGTGACGTTGAATCAAGCCCACTCCGGGCTCAAGGTTGGCAAAGACGAGATTGGCGCCGATTCACATTTACCCCGACCCCTGTCCACTTGCCTACCTGCTGCGTACCTAGCAGGTAGTACACTGCGGATACAGGCTATGATAGACCTTAAGGTGAGGTCCTCCGTCGTCTGCACCGGTCCTGACTCCTGCATCAAATTCGCTATGCCTAGCGGGTGATTTTTGCTAGGAAGGCAGGCTTGCGATTCCAAATGCTGGGCATCAATCACGCTCATCTCAGGGACGCTATGCGCGCGCACAAGTAGGTCGGTAGATCGCAGAATCACCACCACGGCGGCCTCTCATTAGCGGTCTCGCGGTGGGGTCAGCAGCACAAATGTCCGTCAACAGTGACCGCAGCACATGGGATCACCACACCACCTGCCCTGCACGTTGAAGCGCTCCAGAGAAGCTGACTGGACGACGCCCCTCCGCCGTGTCCCCTGCCGTCGTCGTTGCCCCTCCCGACTTGGGGAAGCGAAGCCAGATGCAAGGACGCTCGACAGTCGCCTTACCTAATGGAACAAATCCAATTGCTTGTCTTCGAAATCGCCGTTGAATATAAAAAAAATGTCGGTATTGAACGGCTGCTCACAGACCGAGTCGCGCCAAGACAAGGACAACCGACAAAAGCCATTCACCACATTCCATCCTGCTGCACCAAGGAGGAGGAAAAGGGGCCAGATAGATACGTTTCGAAGGGACGCCTGCGCAAGAGGAGGGGTTTTGGAGAGGGGCTTCCCAGTCGGCCAGACCACCAGCGTAAAAGTCAATCGCTGATCTTTTGCCAGCATCATTTCGCGGCTTGCAGCACGAGAACCACTCCTCCTCAAATCACCTCACTCTTGTTTGTTGGATTAGCTTTCACCCAACGGGTCAAACGGACCTGGGTCGTTCAAACTCGGCACCGGCAGCAGCCCACGCGACCTGAGGAACCAACACCTCGTTTCAGAGTCCTGCGTGCCCTCCCTTTGGATGCTTCTGCTGCTGCTGCCGCTGCGGTAGAAGATGCTTCTGCGCGCGAGAAACGTGCGACAGGCCAAAGTCAAAAGCCCTGCCAGCCAGTAGTTCCTGCGCAACCGCCTGGCCGGTGCGAGCTTATGCGACGTGCCGCCTTGACGATGCCGCATGCGACTGACTCCGAACGACTCCTCGCATTTCTGTGGACCGTCACCTATTGTTGGCGTTTCCTCAATCAAATCGCCAGCCCAAGTCCTCGGTCGGCCCGCGACCACAGGACCACAGCCTGTGACGTGACAATGCCTCTTTGGGTGAACTTGAACTTGAGGTTGGGCATCTCTAGTTTGCGCCTTATTGCTGCTCTGACAGCCGCATGCAAACCATGTATGGAATAAACAACAGACCATGCAATCCCCAGTTTCCTAGCCTCCGGCAAGGAAGATCCTCGGACAAAATTGGGACGGACGTGTTAGTTAGCTCGTCGACGGGATTAGGGAGGTCGCGTTCGGATTGTCTGCCACGGTACAGAGTACTGCACTGCATTCTGCAGCAAGCAATCCGGGTGCTTTTGCTGCTACTGCTGCTGCTTGATTTATTAGTCGTTGAGACGCATCGTCGATTCACCGTTGGTTTAGACATTCGTATGGCGTTTCTTGTGCAGGTTGGACCAACGTATCTCATCGCATCGCGCGTCGTGTCGGCCGGTATGCTCGTATTCTGCCAGACACTGACTAACACCGACTTTGCCCATTACGCAAAGGTATGCAAACCGATCATCCATGGGACCGTCATGTTTCCTGCAAGTTGCAATGGAATCCGTGTTCACTCCGAAGTGACAGATGCTTGTGGTATGGCTTGTTGATGATTGGCTGCCGATAGTATAAGGTCGGCAGCGACCATCAGAAATGATAATGGTGAGTGTGATAAGAGCCGGGAAATGAAGAGTTGCCGCCGCATGACGGACATGCGCGTTCAGACCGCTCGTCCATGGTCCGGACGAACCACACTGATTTGCTGGTGCGAGCAGCCACGGAGATGGCCCTGGGTCTCGGGCGATGCGGTGGAGAACACGAAAAGAAAACACAGCAGGAAAAAAGCACCCAAGCAGCCAAGAAACAATGCCGGCCGGAAACATGTGATGTTGGTTCTGTTTTCTCGGTAGAGTTGCCGTCCCGTTGCCTGCAATGCAATTGCAGCATGCCGTTGGACGTAAGATTGTTGCAGCGACAGAAGGCTTGAACATGGTTTGAGGCAATGGCTGCAGGAGCCAGTCAGCAGCTGCCATTCAAGACACGATGATGAGATGCTGTTCGAGTATCTCTCTGGTTGGACACACATGTCGTGCAATTGGGTGTCATCAATCAGGGGAATGGAGGCGGCTCCTTGGTGAAAAGAAAAGCCCTGTTGAAACAGACCTCGAAAGGAACGCATCCTCCCCCTTGGGCAGTCGATCGAGGTGATTCACCAACGAAACCTTTGCTGCTTTTTGCCTTTGCCTTTTGCCCTTGGTCATCATCTTCGCCGCATGGCTCCCTTGAGATGTCAGGGCCAGGCCGTGTAGATCCATTGGCAGAGGCACCACTGAGCAGCTCCCGTCCCGGGCTGGCCCTACCTTACACTTCCAGGTTGGAAGAGAACGTCGTTTCGTCAGGCCAGAGCTGTAGTGGCCTGTGGTTCCCCCCTCCCCTCCATCTCAGTGTGCCCATAGCCCGGTCCCGTCAGGCATCATCGATACCCGATACATGCTAATTAGAAGGAAAGAGGAGTGAGCTCTGGTCGAGAAAGCACATCGTATGGAACCTGACTCTGCGGCCCTCAGGCGCTGTGGCCCAGTCAAGCCCAGTGGCCACCCTACAGAAATACCTTTGACTGGGGCAGCTTAGCGCCGCGCAGGGCCGCAGGTACCACCGTGCCACCTTTTCCTGAAAAGTACAAGGGGTCCCGGCAGTCACCACAATCCCCTTTTCTGCCAATGACGTGTGTCACCTGCTGGCCAAACATCAACCCCAAACCTACAGAGGGTCCCCGAGCGGTTGCTTGACCGTACAACACCACCACCGATCCTCCACCTCCACGGCCGCCCTCTACGACTTCAAGTCGTCCACCTCCTTTCTGACGAGAGACCGGCCAACTCGTTTCGCCTCCGCTGACCCAGACTGCTTCTTTGACAACTAGCCGAGCTGCGGCCTATCACGGCACACGACGAATTTACCACGGCCACGATCTCGACGACTGCCCACCGCTACCCGTCGACTGCCTTGCCCCCAGTACCTCAAGTCGAGGTAATAATACCTGGGCCTTGCACACCTGGCCATACTACGCAGGATCGAGAATGACTACTCTTTCGACATAATCACTCTCTCGATATCGTCGTATACATCCGATCGTCGAATCCCCGCTTTTACGCACCACTTGCGACCATGTCGTCCGCTTCTAGGAGCTCGTGGATGCCAAACCGTGGTCTGAGTAGCAACCGCCTGAGCACCAGACCAAGAGGATTTTCCAGAGGAGCTGCTGTCGTCAGCCACGATGATGCATACACATTTGCCCTACGTGTCGCCTACCTCAACTATCTTCTGCAACCGAGACAGAAGCGAAAGCAATATGTGCCCGCACCAAAACCTGCTCAGCGGTCTCACACGAGCGTCACAGAGCTTGTTGGGCAGTTCGTCTCCGGCGGCTCCAACAGCATCAAGCTCCCGCATGGCTTCCAAAAACCTCTTGAGAAGAGAATTAAGAATGTTCTCACCGGAAAGGAGCCGTTGCAGGGTTTCAATGATGCAGCTCTCAAGCGCAGCTTCGCCGAAGCCTACACAGCCTTCACCGAGAAGAACTTTCAAAAGTCTGTCGAGAAGGATCGCAAGCTGGAGCCATACGTCCTCATGTTCTATTCTTCCGCTACCAAAGCAAACCAAAAGCATGCCGCGTTAACCTCGGCAGCTGACGATTCGTGGAAGGAAGTGGCCGACAGACATATGGCCATGTTTATTCGACTGGTGGCGCAAACCCTGCGCGATCAGGGGCACGACAGAGACAGACCCGAGTTGATGAGCCGACTGCACACGTTGGAGAACAAGCTGCTTACTAGGGATCAGAACCTTTCTATTGACGCCAGCCAGGACGGTGGCACCACGATCGAGGTTATCGTCCCCTTGAGCTACGACGTGAAAGATATGCCGCTGGTTCTAACGGTAGCTCGCATATTTGGCCGCCTGAACTCTGAAGTCCAGACCGATATCGATGCCAACCGCCAAGTCTGGACTGAGGAATCTGCCCTGAAGGACGTAAAAGCGTATCAGCAGCGTCTCGCCTCTGATGCTCCTGGCGCTCTCAGAAGCGAGGACTTCGACCTCGAAGACGCTTTTCAAGAGTGGAAGGGATCCGAAGCACCACATCTGTCACAGATCATCCTCGACATCTTGACAGTCCGACCCGAGCTTGCTAAGACGTCATCAGGAGCTGATAAGCCTCTCCCTGGGCGACCCATGTCCATGTTTGGCAACCAGCAGGCGTACTCCGAAATCAGCAAGGCGATCTCTAGTCCCGATGGGTCCATTCTCAACTTCGACAGCTCCCTTGGACTCGGTTCTTTGGGACTCGAAGATTCCAACGAGAGCTTTGAGGAGGCCGTCTACACGTTTATTCCCCCAGACGCAAGAGCGTTTTACAAGGCCATACTGCAGGTGTGCATGACATATGATCAATTGCATGCAGATCCTGCTGCCGAATGGACGCCCATTTCTAAACAGTCGACCGATCTACTCATCGAAATTTGCGTCTACTGGCGCATCCCACAATTTTCGAGACTGGTTTGCTTCGTTGAAGCGTCTGCCAAGAAGTTTCTAGACAGAGAGATTGGTGCGGATGAGCTATCTGTCGCCATGGAATACGTCAAGTCTTCTTCGCCCGAAGTGAAGAAGCCCCCACATCTTCATCAGTACAACCTCGGACTAGCCTCCATCGACCAGAGTCGCTGGACGATGCATGATTTTGCCATCTACCAGCAAACATTGAATGCGCTCTATGATGCTCTCCTACGAGATCTCTACGATCTCATGATTCGATGCTACGAGTCCAAGCCGCCACCAATTGTATCAGTGATGATGCTTCTTGAGGAGCACATTCTGCAGGATCCTGCGTTTTCTCCGAAACCAGAACAGACTCGGGAATTCGCCAACCATCTTACGGAGGGTTTGAAGCGTGCCGCTACAGAGGTCTATAATGCCTTCGTACACGACAAACTCCCCAATCACGCTTCCGAATGGGAGTTCACACATGTTGTCGAACTTGGCCGGGCTGTGACGAAGCTTTCTGACAAGATCAAGAAGCGGTACAAAAACATTCCCGACATCATGGGCGTTCAACCTTGGCAAGTATTGGTCGAAGTAATGTTTCCAAGTTTCGAGCGAGACGCACAGCACATCATTGAACGAACCATTGCCGTTGCGAAGGAGAAGGGTGTGGAAATCAACATGCAAGATGGATTTGATCTCTATAAAGAGCTAGTCTCACTACGACAAACTCACCACGCTGCTCTACCAGACAAGCCGTTCGAGTTTCAGATTGAGGAGCTCCTTGTGGACTTCGTTTGGAGATGGGTGCGTAACGCTGAGACTATGATGGTTGACTTCGTGGGGAACGCCATCAACATAGACGATTTTGAAGTTCGCAAACGGAGTCCCGACGATATTCCCAGCGACGCCGAGCGCCACAGTCTGTCCATCATTGACATGTTCATGTTCTTCAGGCAAACCACGGAACAGGTCTATCAGCTCGAGTGGGATAGTGATGTTCACCACGCCCGATTCATGACTGCCCTTGCCCGTTCTTTTGCAGCTGGAATTGGGCAGTACTGTGAAGAAGTTGAGAAGATGTTCGCCAAGGAGATGGACCGACCGACTGCCCAGGACGAAGCGGCGGCGAACAAGACAACCCAGGAAATGTTCAAGCAATATGCTCAGATTGCTCGGGATGCTTGGAACAGCAAGGAAGCGCCCGAGCCTTTCCAGTTCTATCCGCAGTCATTTGTCAAGCTTAACAACATCGAATACGCCATGCAGGAGTTGGATAAACTAGAAAAGAGCATGAACGTTGACGCATGCGCTGATGTTTTGCGGCGGGCGGAAGGTGCTAAGCAGCAATCAAGACGGCCTAACAAGTATGTCTTTACAATCAAGGTCGTCGAAGCCGAAGACCTGAAGGCATGCGATCCTGGTGGTTACAGCGATCCTTACGTGGTGCTTGGAGACGAGTACCAGAAGCGTCTCTACAAGACGCGTATCGTGTACAGGAACTTGAACCCACGATGGGACGAATCGGTCGATATCACCGTATCGGGTCCTCTCAACGTCATCGCCACCATTTGGGATTACGACACCTTTGGTGACCACGACTTTGTTGGCCGTACATCACTAAAGCTTGACCCTATCCACTTTAGTGATTACCTGCCACGAGAATACTGGTTGGATTTGGATACGCAAGGCAGAGTTCTATTGCGTGTTAGCATGGAAGGCGAGCGAGACGACATCCAGTTCTACTTTGGAAAGGCATTCAGGCATCTTAAGCGAACGGAACGAGACATGGTTCGCAAGATCACGGATAAGGTAAGCAAGCACATGTATGTCACTGACGGAGAAAAGACTGCTAATACCCGATCAGCTCCGAGCTCAGATCAGCGCCACCATATCCCATGAGACCTTGCGAAGTCTACTAAAGGGTAACGGAATCGGATCTTCCGTGACTGCCTTGTGGAAAAAGCGAGCGTCTACGATGCCCGTTGTCACTACCCAAGCCGACATCGAGAGCGCCTTGCAACCTCTTTTCCACTACTTTGATCAGAACTTCGCCATTATGAAGGAAACGCTAACGGATGCCACAATGTTGGCAGTCATGACACGCCTCTGGAAGGAAGTCCTCATGGCGGTTGAGAGCCTTCTGGTACCCCCTCTTTCAGAAAAGCCGTCGTCACAGAGACCGTTGTCACAGAAAGAATCGGACATCGTTTATAGGTGGTTGGAGATGCTTTTCGACTTTTTCAATGCCAAGGACGAAAGCGGCGAGCAGCTGGGTGTACCGCAGGAGGTTTTGAGGTCTCCCAAGTGGCATGAGCTGGCGGCTCTGAATTTCTTCTATTTCGAGGAAACACAGAATCTCATTCGGGAGTCGGAGCGTATGGCAGCCGCCAACGCTCAGCGGGCGCAGCAGATGTTGCTGCAGGAAAAGCATGAGAACCGATTATCCGCCCCGGCGACTTTCGGTCCAACCTTCAGCGGTGGTCCCGGCTCTTTTGCTAGCATGGGCACGATCCGTCGCGGCAAGTCAATCATGATGAGTCGAAATCTGGGAACGATGCGGCGGGCCAAGGAGGAGAAGCGCAAAGAGGCCCAGGCGGATCCCAGCGACGATATGATTCTCCGCATTCTCCGCATGAGGCCGGAGGCGGCTCCGTACCTTCGCGAAAGACACAGACAAAAGGAGCGACAGGCGGCCGCCGCCGCTGCGGCACTTATCGTCAAGAACAGCGTAAACCAAGGATGGAACTCAGGTGGTGCGGGCGCATACGGCCGTAACAACCTCCCCCGGAGGTGAGGAAGGTGAAGTTTATGAGCTCGATGTTTTCTTCTTGAACGGAGGCGGCGTTGGCTTCCTCGGTCTTCAATTTTTGGCTTTTGCGTGCGTTGTTTGCTCGTTGTAGAAGGAGATGGATGGAACATTTCGATACCAGAGGCCGAGAGAGGAGAAAGAGTGGTTGACGGGACGAGAGGCATGACATACACACGCACACACGACGCAGCAACGGCTTTTTTTTTTTTTGATATCTCTTTTTCTTTTCCTTCTGCAAACAAATCTTTGGTAGCGGTCCAAGGAATCATGACAAGATGTAGATACCCTCGCTACGATTCTTAATATCCCTCCACCCCCCCTGACCGACGGCGGCGCCTTTGTTTACGGAGACTTGGGGTTCATGGTTTTTGCGTCTTCTCTTGGTTGGCATTAGATTGCAGTTGGTAGCAGTTGGAGAAATACGACACATACCGTATGATTGTGCTCTCTGGCCCCTGTGATTGTATTTGTGAGGCTTGTATAGTGTTGTTTGTCCAGAGATTGCTGGCCAGAGGGGGTTAGCTGGCCGCAAATTCTAATTGATGAATTGCGATTACCCAAGGAGAAGAGTCATCGATTCACGTGTCCGACGGCAACGAAAACAGGACAAGAGTGTTTCTGCTCCTACTGGCTAGGTCACAGACTAGCGAGGGCCAACCACTACAGCCAGACAACAAGCACAAGCAAGAGGGGAGATGTCCTGATTCCATACGTGTTTGGTCCAAGTTGGATGGTTCATCTCACATATGGCGAGTTTTGTAGCTTGGTGATTGGATGACTTTGTTTCTTCACAACCGAATATGGTTACGTGTGCGCCCAAGAGAGTGAGAGCTAGGGGTTCAATGATGAAGCCGCGACGGCGACTTCGACTCAAGTGCCCGTTCCTACGAGGCAACACCAGTACCAGCCACCGCTTCGACCGTCGTAGGCGCCTGCAACCGCTGCTCCTTGACTTCATTAGCGGCCACGAGCGCGTCGTCAAGTGTGTCCAGTAGATCCTGCACGTCCTCCAGCCCCGCCGATATCCGTATCGTCTCCTCCAAAATACCATACGAACGATGGTACGCCGCCTCGTCGGCGTCCTTACCGAATGCAAGAGTGTTGTAGCAGAAGCTGAGCGTGCGGTGAGCGCCAAGATGCGGACCTGGATAGAACGCGAGGCGGTCGTAAAATGCTTTCGCCGTCTCGACGGACTCGAAGTCGATGCTGAGCAAGCAGCCCGCGCCTGGCTCCTCGAGTTCTGGGGTTGGCCGCCGAAGGTAGGATTTGTAAATATCATAGTCTGGGAGACACGTTGGGTACAGAAGTTTAGATACTGGCGAGGAAGTGTCTTCAGCCAGGCGCTGAAGGTGGTTGGCCATGGCCGCGGCGTTGCGGTTGAGGATCACAGAGCGGGCAAGATAGTCGTCTGAATTGGACAGGAGAACTTCAGCATCGGCGGTGAAGAGTTCGTTGTGGAAAGTCATGGTCCAGTGAGAGAAGAGGCCGTCGTAGTGTGGCGAGAGAGGGTTCAAGACGACGCTGCCTCCCATGACGTTGGCGTACCCCGAGAATGTCTTTGTGAGTGATGATACAAGGATGTCTGAATGTGCGATAACGTCGATGTTGGCGAATGATCCGACTGTGTCGTCAAGGACGAGAACGAAGTTGTGCTTCTCGGACTATTGCCCGTGTCAGTCTTGGAATGTTGATCAACTGAAATACAAAACCAGACTGACCAGCTTCTTCAGACGAGCAAGATCAATGCTCGCCAGCAGAGGGTTGCTAGGGAACTCGGTGAGAACGTAGCTCACATCCTTTCCAGCGGCGGCCTGTTCATCCAGCCACACCTCAAAGATATCTATGCCCTTGGGATCAACGGGACCGAAATGCTCATAGTCATGGGGTGAGTTCTCTTGAATGTAGTGGACGGTGCTGTGAAAGGCGATGCCTAGAATCGCCACACTGCCGGGGCGATACTGCAGCAGCGCATGGTGAATACTAAAAATGGCAGCCATGCCCGTCTGGTACAAGAACACATCCTTGGTCTGGAGCTTGATCTTCTCTGGCTCGATGGCAGCTCTGTGCAGAAGCCCCATAATGCGGTCTTTAAGCCTGCTGTGGGCTTCCCCCTGCGGGAAGTACTCTGTGGGAGGCACCGCCGAACCGTTGGGGAAGTCGACTTCGGTCAAAGAGTCAATGTTCTTGTGCAAGTACTCTGCGAGACGGATGGAAACGCCGATACCAGGATTCTGCCAGGCTCCAATGACTCCAGGCGTCTTCGCGGCGGGGAACGTCACAAGGTAGATGCGCACACCTCCAATGTCGACGCAGCGATGTCCGAGATCACTTTCCGCCAAGACCTTCTCCTTGCGGTTAGGATGGGTAGAGTGAGCGCGGACAGCATCCAGAGACCGGGGCGAAGTGAAGTAAAGGGCTCCGTGACCCTCTGGTGTCTTGATTTTGGCGCAGATGGCTCTGAGAGTCTGGATGGATGTACGTTAGTGGGTGCATACTTCAACTACATGATACGGACGGGGTCTCGATGTCAAACATATCGACATTGCGTGTTAGTTCGGGAAAAGCCGACCTCTCCAACGGGACCAAATGGCCCAAACCTTGGGTATATGTGAACGACCCGCTTCATAATGTTTGGATCGCCTTCACGGAAGGCAATGGCGGAATCCCAACCCGGTGCGTAGGTTGTGATGCCATATTGGGAATCTGGAGGCACGCAACGACCAAATTCTGAAGCTGGTTTGAGCACAGGCATGATTCGTCGTTGAAACCACTGCTTGGCGGAAATGAAGATCCAACTGTGGTTTGGAAACAGAACGGGTTCAAGCAACTATAAAAGTAAGAAGCTGAGGACTATGACGGCTGAGCGGGGGCTGACACGACCGCCAGTTCGGGAAGATGAACGCCACGAAGATACCTAAGGTATGGAGTGGATTTAAGGGTCTAAATCCATCGGTCCTGCGATATCGTCCAGCCAAAGAGGGGTTAGGTAGGCAGCAAGTAAGACATACCCACCGCTTCCAGGGAGGCAAATGGAAGCTGCGAAGGTGCCTTTAGCCGCCTGCACCTCCATGTGTCTCGATCTCCACCAGCCATTGTCAACGACCTGAGATGTCGGGGTTGTGGGGCGGTGTTCCAATCTGAGCTACAAAAGAACGATTATGCTCAACAGGGTATTTTATCCCACAGCACCAATAGGCGAAAAAGGATTGGGTTAGGTAGACAAACAAGGTTGCATGTCATTCGCAACGTCGGATTCGGCTACCAGAAGCTTGGGTGCTCACGTCAGCTTGGAAAGTCGAATCCTACGGGGCACGACAGTCGAGCTCAAAACGGCAAGAAGTGCTGGCAAGAACGTATATCATTGGAGCATTGAGGCCTCGCAGGATTGGAAGCAAAGCGCGCACCTGTGCAAGTTTTACATGTCAATCCATAAGTCTAGGGATAGGGCAGCGCGATCATGGTTAGCACCTTATCTTGACCCATTCGATCCGTTCATTCTTGTCTACTTTTTCTCTTCTTAGGTACAGATATATCCAATACTCAATGATATGGCACCAAAATGCATCACAACAAACGAAACAGGTTTGACAGAACCACCAATGCTGATCGACCATAGAGCACCCGCTTCATACTACAAGATACAAGGAATCTATTTTCCGGGGGATAAAAACATAAAGGCTCACCAGTACTGACGTTCTCTACCCTCAAAAGCAAAGTTGAGTACCACGGCGATGAACAACGCACCGCAAAGCGCGCTGGGACCCCAACGGTCGTAGAACTTGGCCGCTCTCCTGGTACGAATTGCCTGGCTTCTGTACAGGTAGATTGCGACAGAGTAGCAGAGCGACAGAATGGCCAGCAAAGTGAAGACTCCGGCCACGATGAACGAGGCACTGGTAGGCTTGGAGCCGAAGTTGAGCAGCGTGACGGCGACAGTGCCGACGTAGATTGAGAATTCGAGCTAGATGATCAAGTCAGCAGTAATTCTGATGTCAGATTCTAATGACAACTTACCCAGCCTAGGAAGGTCCTTTCCGCCGCGAAGTATACCTTGGGCTCAACGCGGACGGGGACGTAAATCTTCTTGCCCTTGGGTGCCTTGAACCTCTTAGTCTGAACAGGGCCGGTGCCAAAAAGCTGCGTGGTTGCATCTCGCCTAGGAATCACTGAGCCACGGGGATGAGGCACAGCCCACTTCAACACATCGACAGCACCCTGCCCGAAAGCGCGGGCCTTCGTTGATGCCAAAGTCGAATAGTAAGTCCAGCCGCCTACTCTGCGCGCCTCCTCCAGAACTTCGTCCGCATCGTACTCCTCGTCCGAGTCGTACAAGAAGTCTTCGCCTTCGAGGGCATCGGTCGTTTGGTCTTCGATATCGGCCGCTCCATTCCTCGCAGCTCCTTGGCGACTGGACTCCCCGTTCGTGGTACCGTTGTTGCTGATTATCAAAGCTCCCTCCTCGTCATCAGAGTCAAGGTCATCATCCTCGTCATCTGATGTTGTAGCCGTCGCCGACTGGTTTGGTCTGTGGATACCAAAGTCGTGTGTAGCCGGCTTTCTGATATCGACATCCATCTGCGGCATCCAGAAGGGAAGCAGATTGATGCGATCGGGGAATAGGCAAGCAACTCCATGGATGAACTTGGAAAACTTGGGCACAGCCTCAACAAGATGGCTGGATATAAGCTGACGCACCCATTCCGGAGGCTCCTGACCAAGCTGCGTCTGCAGCTTGACTTCGAGGACCGCATACGGGAAGCGCACAATGTCGCTTGGCGGAAGCTGCGAGAAGGGGTAGTCAATACCAATATCCATGCGCCTCCAGTTGTCGCCGGAGCGGTTGACGCCGTCGAGGTTGTCTTCCCGAACCATGGTGAGTTCAGTGTCCAGAGAGATACGGACACGAGCATCGGCGGGGAGCTGGAAGGCAGTGCGGTTGTAGAAGGACCGGCACACGGGCTTGTAACCCTTCTTGAGAACAGAGTACTGGACTTCCGCAGCGAGCCTCTCGTCCTCGGCAATCTGCTTCTCAGGCTTCTTGCCCTCCTTGCGCGCCTTCTCGAAGAGAGCTGCCGGCAGAAGCTCACCTCGCATGTACGAGTTGACGTTCTTCTCCTTCAGAGAGAAACGCGCCTTGACGGATTTTTCTCCTGTCCAGTCCTCACGATGGGTCTTGCGCTCAACAAAGATATTCTCGCTCTGCATTCCACCGTACCATCTCAAACGGATAGCCTCGGCTCCCTCCGTCTTTTTCAGACGGCCCTCGTACAGGTCCCAGGCACTCGGGTTGTCGTAGTAAATGGACGTAATTGCCGAGTCCTGCGTCTCAAATTCCTTGCTGGCGTTGAAAACCAGGACAGGCAAGTGCTTCAGGATGATGAGCTTCAACTCGGTCACGTTGTCGGGGTGGACCCAGTATTTCGTCGTGTTACGAACGAAGCTTCCCTGAGAGCCACCAGCGGCGCTGTCACCCTTGACCGGGTTTCCTCTCGTCCTCACCAAGTCGTACAGCTTCGACAGCTTCACTACGGAGGCATCGTAGTTCTCCTTGTAGAAAGGCTTCGCCTTCAGGCGGGTGTCGAAAACGGGCTTGAGGTGCCAGCCAGTCATTTTCTGCGTCGCATTAGCCCAACATCCCGCTGCCGAAGTCGCGGCATAAACTTACGTCGTGCTTCTTGATAATCTTATAGAACCCAGTATAGTTGAGCTGGACAAACTTGGCAAGATCATGCACATCGGCAATGATGTCGCTCAAGTCCTCCTCCAAGAGCATGAACTCCTCCTCGCTGGGGCCATCCTCGCGAGGGCCGCGCTCGATGAGACGATTGACGACGCCTCTAACCTCGCGCTCGCTCACGGCGATGCGCCTCGAAATCTCCATGGCCTTCACCTGCTGCTTCGTGTGCACCTTGTCAAGCTCGGCCTCGAGCTTTTTCACGAAGCGGCCCTCATCCTCCTCGGACCACTCGCGCTTAATGCCCTTGCCTTTGCCATTGTCGGTCGAGATGACGGGGCCAGTGGCTGTTTTGAGGTCGGCCTTGAGGGCGTCGTAGTCGATGTAGTACCACTGGTACTCGCGAATAACGCTCGAACGGAGCTGCTCGCCGAACTTCATGACGACGATTCCAGGACGGGCGCGCCAGGGTTCGCTGGGTGCTAGACTCGGTCGCCAAGTTCGTTCCTGTGTCTTCAGGTCGTGGACAATTAGCATGAGGAATTGTCGCGCCGAAAGGAGACCATTTTTAGAGACTAGGGACTTAAAAGTCTGTTGTCGGAGAAAGCCTTCCAACCGAACCAAGGATGGTGCCTTTTGCTTTTTGAGGCATAGGTTGACCAAGGTTCCAGGGAAACGGTGGAGTCTATCGAAAGGGATATCTTTTTCGTAATGGAGATGGGGTCTCACCTATGCAGCTCTTTAGCCGTACTACCCGGATGGCGCAGGAGTAAAATGTTCCAATAGTTGGTGCGAAAGATGCGCAAGTTGAGGAACGTTCGCCTGTCGCGGTCGGGTCGCCCAGGCAAAACAAATGGGAGGCGATGGAATGGAAGCGGCCGACGGTTTACGAGACAAGCTTCCGGCAGGGGGGATTGCCTGGCCTGCAGCAGAAGTGGCTCTGACGATGGAGCCCCAAACCCAGTAAAATGCAGCTTAGACGCGGCTAGCTCCAGGCCGTCTGGGCCCAGTACCCGCTGCTACTCAGAGCTCTTGGCAGGGGGCATTGGCCAATTGAGAACGGCAAAGGAGCACGTGCATCCCCGTACGTCACAGCGCCTTCAGTGCAAGGAAGGAATTTTTTTTGGGGGGCCCATGGCGGGGTTGCAGCGGCGGGGGACTACCACCCGGAGCCGTCGAGAGAAAACTTGTTGCAAGGCTTGCTTTGCGCCGGCCGGCCTCCAAATTACCACGGACCGGTCCCCGCCGCACCGATCCCCGATCGAAGTCTTTTCAAACCCGAATCCTTCCTTCCGATCCCAGACACTCCGGATACGGACACCGCCCTTGGCTCGCACCCGGTCAACCCCTTACCTCGCAACCATGGCGATCGACGACTCGTTGCAAGCGCGCATCACCACCGACTGCCCGGAGGAGACCCGACAAATCCTCCTCCACGCCTGGAGCCATGATGTTTCCGAGCTAAAGAAGCTCCTCGATGCCCCTGGCAAAGCAAGCGTGCAAGACCCCACGACCGGCGAGACACCTCTCCATGCCGCGATCCGCGCATGCGGACCTGCAAAGGAGGATGGTGATATCGAGGAGGCCAAGGAGACGGTCTACGAGCTCTTCCTGAAAGGCGCCATCTGGAACGACGTCGATGCCAACAACGAGACACCAGGCTGCCTTGCTCAGCGCCTAGGCCAAAGTGAGCTCTACAAGCTCTGCGTAGAGGCTGGCGTGCGCGCCGAGCTGCTGTTCGGCTTGCTGGACGGCTACGAGGAGTTGGGCTCTCAGATGGACGAAGACGAGGAGGTGGAGGTGATCGAGGAAGCCGAAGCCATGGAGGCTGACGTTCAAGATGGTGAAGAGGCCCCCGAGCTCGTCGAGGTGGAGAAGAAGTTCGTACCGCCGACGGTCGCCGACTCGGACGTCAAATCGGAAGAGTACCTCCGCTCAAACCTGACCTACTCAGACGGCAAGCTTGTCGACGACGGCGGCAACGGCGTCATGATGGCCTGGGAAACAGAAATCATGCGCAAGAGCGTCGACGCTGTCCTCCCTGGCCTGGCTGTTGGCAAGCGGATCCTCAACGTCGGCTTCGGTATGGGCATCATCGACGCCATGTTTGCCGAGACCAAGCCTTCCAGACACCATGTCATTGAGGCGCATCCCGAGGTGCTCGAGCACATCGATAAGCCCAACTCCAAATTCGGGGCAGCGTGGGAGGCGAGTGGACCCGAGGAGGGCGCATACAAGATCCACCGCGGACGCTGGCAGGATATCGTGCCCAAGCTACTGGAGGAGGGTGAAATTTACGATGCTATCTACTTCGACACTTTCGGCGAGGATTACGGCCAGCTGAAGATGTTCTTCACGGAGTACATACCTGGCTTGATGGACGAGGCCGGCCGTTTCAGCTTCTTTAACGGCCTTGGAGCTGACCGCAAGATATGCTACGATGTTTATACCAAGGTTGTGGAGATGCACATGGCCGATGCAGGCCTGGACATCGAATGGGATGAAATGGACGTCGACATGAAGGGTCTGGAAGAGGCAGGCAAGGGAGAGTGGGAAGGTGTGAAGCGCCGGTATTGGACTTTGGACAGTGAGTTAACCCCCGACTTTACCTCACTGGTCACATACTAATACCACTTCAGAATTTCGACTGCCGACGTGCACATTCCTGGGTTAACTCCCAGATAGGGATACTGATTGTATGAGCTATCTAAAAGCTTTGGTGAACGTAACCATATGAGCCCGTCCAGATAGGAACCGAATCAGCAAAATCCCGTCTAATCCTGTAACCTTATCGCGTTTCCTTTTTCATACCGCTCCTTTGGGATTTTATTTGAAGTTCTCAGGGTGCAGAATGCCGGCCATGTTGCCTTGCTGAACGCGCTTCAGGGTCAGGGCGGCAATAAGAGCGGCACCAACACCGCTACCGTCCTCTGCAGCAAGAATCTCGACAGGGTCCTCCTCCTTGGTGCTCTTCTTGGCGGGCCAGTCGAGGATCTCGCGGAGAGCTTGGGCGCCACGAGCCTTGAAGTGAGGGTACTTGTTGAATACCGAACCGTCAGCGCCAACGTGGCAGCTCTCGTAGCCCTTCTTCATGCATATGGCGGCGACACCGCAGGCAGAGAGGCGGGCAGCACGAGTGCCGATGAGCTCAGCAAGACGGCGGATGAGCTCGAGCTCGGGGCGAGTAGCCTTGAGGCCAAGCTTGGAGGCAAACAGATCGCTGGTCTCTTGCAAGTTCTCGAATGGGTCGCTGTGATATGTCAGTTCTTACACGGACACAGGGTGCCAGAGTTTTACGTACTCCTCGATGGCGGACAGGAAGGAGGAGTCCAGGGTGTAGGCCTTGCGGAGCTTGGCGATGTCCTGGTTCTCAAAGATGTGGATGGATTTGTTGTCGTGGAGGTCAACAAGGACCAGGCGGAAGATCTCACCGAGATAGAGGCCGGCGATCATCTTCTCGAACGCTTGCTGGCCGGGACGAGGGGAATCCTTGTCAATGATGATATCGTAGGGGGTGCGAGGCAGGACCTGGTGCTCGTTGTCAAAGGCACCCCACTCGCAGTTGATGGCCATAGGGGTGTCAGGGGGCAGGTTCATGTGGGCAAGTTTGGGAATGGAGCCGCAGTTCTCCATGTAGGCGGCGTTGCAACCAGTGCCGAAAATGCAGCCAATCTTCATCTTGGTGTCGGTGTACGCCGAGGCAATCAGAGTACCGGTAGTATCGTTGATCAGAGCCGTGAGCTTGATAGGGACGTTCTAGGGACATGTTAGCACATGCGGCAAATCCAAGGACCTTTCGCGCCCTCACTCTCTTAGCCAGGGCCTCCTCAAGGAAGGGAACCACATTATGTCCCTCAACACCGTCGATGTCGAAGCCCTTGGTCCAGCGCTGAAGGATACCCTCATCGATGTAGTTCTGGGTAGCAGGGTAGGAGAAGGTGAAACCGAGGGGAATCTTCTCGTCCTTGGGGTGGTCGGGGTGGTGAGTGTCGACGAATTGCAGCAAGCAGTCGGCGATGTACTCCCAAAGCTCATCAGACTTTCCGGTCTTGAGCTCCTCGGGCATGCGGTACTTAGACTGAATGATGTCGAACTCAGACTTCTGGTCGGTGAGGGTGATCTCGCAGACACGGAGGTTGGTGCCGCCCATGTCGAGAGCCAGGAAGGTGCCAGTCTCATAGCCATCTGGGAAGGACATAACCCAGGTCGGGTTCATGGGCTAGTACTGTTGTCAGAAAACCATGTAGAAGCTGGCTCAGTCCTTGTTGTCATGACTTACGATGCTACCGCCCTCGACACTCAGACCTATCTCTATATGAGTAGCTATTCAAACGCCGACCTTATCAACAGTTGAGACTCACCCTTGTCAAGCTCCGAGATGAAGTGCTTGCTGATAGCCTTGAGCTTCTCGGTGGGCACCGTGAACTGCTGCTCAAGCTTCTGGACCTCTGCAAGAAGGTCCTTGGGCACATCGGCCATGGAGCCTAGAATTTCACTCATGGTTAGCGATCGCAATAGAAAAATAGGCTCCTTGGTAAGAATTGCTTGCTTTTCCGTGAGGGATTGGGGTTAAAGATATCGGTATGGTGGTAGGAGCGCTCCCTTGTATGGGGCGCGATTGCCTTGTCGACCATGGTGAAGGGTGAGAGGGATAAGACTGGACAAAGGTTGTGCTTGGAAACACCGCTCTCGAGCTATTTGCTCAGCCTCTGGGCACGCGACTTGTTTTGTGTGAGGGTATCACCAGTGATCGAGGAGTGAAAGCAGGTATATAGATCTGAGCAACAAAGGGCAAACTGCAACAGACAAGCAGGGAGCGGTCAACACAAAGCAGCCAAGCAGACAGGAATGGCGCTTGCCAGCTTGTTATACCAACTGGCAGCTCTGGGGAAAGAAGAAAGCTGGGGTGAAGGTGGGGGAGTGTCTGATAAGTGAGACCGTGTCCCAGCTCAACGCTAAGTATTTGGGCACCTTTCCCAATGAAATAGGCACTGCTTGACAAGCTACCCCTTGGCCCTGGGGTATCTCCGTCGGAGTAGCTCAGCAGAGCAGCCCAGCCTTGTGGCGCACCGTGTACTCCGACACAGGAGGCGTGGGAAACGTCAAAGTGGCAGCCGGGAATGGCATTGGGCGATTATGTAGGTGTGTGCGGGATGGGGATGGGAGGATGAGGCGTTGAGGAGGACGGGAGGGTGTGACGCCTGCATGAGTTGCGTGGTGTGGGAGCGGTACAATTGCCAGCACTTTCGAGAGTAGGGTGTCTCGAGCATTGTCTCAATCAAAGACCAGGGTCCGATGGCTCCATTACCTCCATCTCGAATGTTCGGACAGTCGATCCGGGGAAAACAATGGAAGAAATCGTGAGTTTGAACTTACCCTTCCTAGAGGGCGGGACCTTGGGACCAAGACCAACCATTTTGACCGGTAGCTCTGGAAGATGGCGGGGTAAAGATGGTGAGGGGTCGAATTTAGGTTGTAGGTGGTGAAAGAGACAACGGGGATGTAGGTCGATTCAATATGAAGTGAAATGCTCGAGGACGACAAATCCGTGGTGTTGTTGTATAGGTGGGCGGTCAAGCAGCTCGTGGTGGTGAGAGATACCGACTGCTGTGACGTTGCGGAAAGGGCGAAGGTGCGTGGATCAGATGACTGAAGGTGAGAGGTCGGCCGTACGAATAGAGCTTCTTGAGTGGGCTCAGGAAGGTGCAGCGTGGAGGGGTCCTGCGCGGATTGGAAGCAAGGCGTCTCACAGGGGACCTTGACCAGACCTCATTTTTAGCACACACTTAAGGCTTAGGCTGCACGCTCCTGCACAATCTGTGGCCCCTGCCTTTCTCTTGGGTCGAGTCCTGATCCCCCGAAACCGCTGAGGTAGAAAATCAGCACACCTTGAATCGCCAAAGCTGTGACTGAACGGGGCCAATTGGCAGCTTTCAGACATGCGATTTTTTTTCTCACTCATCGTCTGTCCCACTAGGTGCCGCGGAGCAGAGCCGTCAAGCCCCGTCCAGTGATTATTACGAGATTTGCAGCGGCCTTACTCAGCTGGGATGCGCCCAGGAACGCCGCAGCGATAGCGGTCTGTTGTGGACCGGGTTGCTACCTAGGGCTAAACTGAACTCAATTGTTCTGAGCATTTGCTAGGTAGGGTTATGTTGAGCCTCCGAGACATGCTTCAGTAAGGTCAATTATACGTGTTCGGAGGGCTTGAAGACCGGCGCCTATCCCGGGTCAGATGGTATCTTGGATGAACTCCAGCATCTCCAGGATCTTGGATACCTAGGGCGCCTGACACAACACCCATCCCAAACTCCGGAGCTCTCGGTGTGTGACGTGGAGCAAATCGCAGCTCAACCACAGCACAGAGAGAAGCTGTTTGCCCCACCAATACCCGAAGCCAGTCGTCATTGGAAAAGCAGGTGCCCCGCAACGCTAAGCGAGAAGCAAGCTGGAAAGTGTCAGAAAATATCGTTGAGGTGGACGGCTAAGGTGTGGCTGGAGCTATGCTCTCTACTTAGCCTCAGATCAGAGACGCTGGCCGCGTGGCCTGCCCCGGGAAATGTGGCGTGCCAGAGGACTGGCGGGGGGGACTCCCGGACTTGCATTGACCCGACCCGGCGGTTCCCAGCTAGACCTGGCCCGTGCGCGCCGTCAAGCAACGTATCCGTAAGCTTTTGGCTGGGGGTAGCTGTCTCAGGAGCCAGATCATCAATTCGGCAATGGAGTGAATGCCCCAATTGCGCCTCAACAACCGCTATTCTCCATTTCTGATTCTCACTGCCGGGAGCGCTCTGTAAATGAGCATCTCCCTCGACTTTTCCACATAATGAGAGCCTTCGCCATCGCCGCTGGGCTTCTGAGCCTGCTCTCCCCAGTGGTCGCAAGCTCCGCCGCGGCAGACAAGTCGGAAGTCAATCAGCCATCCACCTTCAGGCCGCCTCAGGTCTTCAAGAACGCCAATCTTGTACACATCATCTCCCTCGAGAAGAACTACGTCAAGGAGTCAATCAATGTCCTGATCGAGAACATTGATAAGCAACCCCAAGATGAATACTATCTGCCATTCACCCCCGACCAGATGTCGCGCGTTGGCGGCTTCGAGGCCAAGGATAGGAAGGACCCCGAAGCTGGACCCTTTGCTGTTGACGCTGTCGAGTTCGATCCTTCGAGGTCGGTACAACCCTGATTCTTCTCGTGCCCACCATTGTGCTGACAGCCTAGCAGCGAGATCCAGTACTACAAGATCAAGCTTCCCGCGCCCTTGAAGGCTGGCGGCCAGCAGACCCTGAGCATCTCCTATTACCTCCTCAAGGCCTACAAGCCCCTACCCGCCGCGATCGCCCAGGAGGAAAACCAGTTCCTCGCGTACGACTTTTCAGTGTACGCCCCCTCGGCCTACGTCACGACGAAGCAGAAGACCGAGCTCAAGTCACACTCGTCCAACATCCCCGACTACACCAAGCTCCCTGGCAGCGGTGACATCAAGGAGTTCCCTCAGAAGGCCGGCTCGAAGCTTACATACGGCCCCTTTGACGAAAAGCCTGCTGGTGCCGCCTCCAAGGCCCAAGTGCGATTCGAGTTCACCAAGCCCGTTACCCACGTCTCCAAGCTCGACCGTGACATCGAGGTCAGCCACTGGGGAGGAAACGTGGCTTTCGAGGAGAGATACGAGCTCTACCACCGCGGTGCGAACTTGTCCAAGCTCTTCAACCGTGTCAAGTGGCAGCAGTCGCAATACTTCAACCCCAACACCTACGCTCTGAAGGAGTTGCGCTTTCCCCTGAAGGTTGGCAGCGCCGACGCCTACTTCACCGATGCTATTGGCAACGTTTCGACGTCGAGATTCCGTAGCAACAAGCGCGAGGCTCTCTTGGAGATCAAGCCCCGCTACCCCGTGTTCGGTGGCTGGAAATACCCCTTCACAATCGGCTGGAACTCCGATGCCAAGAACTTCGTCCGTACCGTTGAGGCCGGAAAGTACGTTGTCAAAGTGCCTTTCCTCGAGGGACCTAAGCAGCCCGAGGGTATTGAGTACGGTCAGGTCAACCTGCGCATCCTTCTCCCCGAGGGAGCCACGTAAGTCGAAATGGTCTCGTTCCGTCTTGTGATGGCCCGCTAACTTGCGAATAGGAACGTCAAGTTCTACACCAGCATCCCCCAGTCGGCCATCGCCGACTCGGCTGTTGGCGTCCACCAGACCTACCTCGACACCGTCGGTCGCACCTCTGTCACCCTCAAGGCTCAGAACCTTGTTGACGAGTTCCGAGACCGTGAGGTGATTGTAACATACGACTACTCGGTGGCTTCTGCTCTGCGGAAGCCTCTCATCGTCTTCGCCAGCATGGTGTTTGTCTTTGTTGCGGCTTGGGTTGTTGGTGGACTGAACCCTACGATCGCGAAGAAGAAGTAAAACGGACTATAGACCTCGGAGGCGGCTTTTCCTAGCATTTGTACATTATCATCAGACGGCATCTAAAAGCAGATGGAACGGATGGCTTTAGAGAATCATGATTGGACTGGCACACTGATCTTCGCGCTGAGAAACGCTTGACCGCTGTCATTTTGAGGCTATGTGGGAGGGTGCCTTTTCCCTCAGCAAATATGACGGGTAGGGCCTACGCCTACAAGATTAGCCCTCGGAAGGTCTGTCGGGAAGGTCTTCGAGAAGTCATCCCTGCTGCTTTTCCTACAAGCCGCCGGGGAAATGCAGGCTGACGTCGCGGGCTGACCAAGGTGTGTGCGGTGAAGACGGAGTGTGAGTGGATCGGCTGGGAAGATCAGATCTTAACTCTGCTATTAGCGATACAGAGGGCACTAGGAGGTCATCAATTAGACAATCCCACCGATGGGATCGTCCACGCATTCATGAGGCAGGAAGTCCAGGCTCGTCTACACTGGGATGGATCCGTCGAGGTTTTTGGTTAATTTCTTGGTTGATGTTTCTTGCTTTCACTGCAGGACGAGTTCGCAACGACTGTAACGGTAACGGTCACTGTTACCGTTTCTGGGCGGCTTCCGTATTCGCTCGACGACAGCCCAGCTCTGGCCAGCTGAGAAAGTCAGGCGTTCAGAGGAAGCTTTGTTTGGTTTGAGGCCTTATACGATCTGTGACTCGAAACACCAAACTTTCTGCAACTTAGACCTCTCTCTTCTTTCCCCTGCCCTCGTCGATTCCAAAATAAAATCCAACTTCTGACCTTTTTTCGGGGACTCTTTTGCTAGGGCGACTCGGCGGACCGTCTCACGCGGATCAAACCCAGGTGGGGAGACCCTGGCTGCTGCACAGCGGTCTGGACTGGACTGCTGGTGAATGAGGCGGCGCCAGTTCTAAAAAGCAAGGATGGCAGGTCCAACGCTCGATGGTCCCCCGCTGCCGTCGCTGCTGATGGCGGCGGGACGGAGCAAGGGTCAGAACCAGGGCAGCTGCGCCCAAGAACCTGGAAGTAAAGAGCAGCAGAGATGCGCTGAGCCACTTACCACAACTGCATAATACGTAAGGTTAGACGGCAAGGCCAGCCAACCAAGTTGGTTCCTTGTTCGCAGACGCAGGGTTTTCGGTGAGGGCCGTCCTTTCCACTCTGTTTCCCGGGCCCGTCTGAATGCGAGAGGGAGGGGGCCACCCATCCATGCTAGAGTGGGATGGATGACTGACTTGCTTCGCCTTGGCCCTGAGTCCCCTGACATCGTTGACTAACCAGCGCGCACTTGTTAAGGCACACTTGAACGGGAGACGGGAGATATGTGTCCAGGCCAGATCTGTGGAGGGGGGATGAGTAGGGAAATCATAAAAGGCGGCCCGTCGCCCACACCCCGTTCCAGCCTGGCGCATCGTATAGCCTGACACTTACGCAGAAGAACATTCGTTGAATCTTCTACCCGCATCTACCGTCTACCACTTACCTGGCTATATCTATTTTGAAGTGGCCAGCACAACTCATACCAACCCAACCACGCTCTTCCCAGTTCAGAGAACTGAACATCGAGCAAGTTACACATACAACGCACAACCTAACCTACGTCGCTATCTCTACAGACGACATCAAGATGTGCTTCGGAACCGGCGGCCGCAAGCACTACTACCATGAGGAGGTCATCCCCACGAGATATCACCACCACCACCACGGCCATCATCACCACGGCCACCACCATGGCCATCACCACCACCACTCGCCCCGCGCGAGCTACACGAGCGTGAGGCGCTCGTATGTCGCCAACAGCCCGCGAGTCAGCTATGTTGAGCCTGTGGTCTACGAGCGAACGAGCCGCACCTACCGCCGAGATTAAATTCAGCCTCAGCCCTGGAAAAGATTAGCTCCGCGGGAATGCGGATGGACGAACCTTCTTTTGGGCGGGGGATTAGACGAGCTGCAACGGAGCGGCATGATCGTTTCGAAATGAGAAGAGACGGGACGAAAAAAGTTTATTACGCTGTCCAAGCCAGCATGAGCGACAACGCAGCGCAGCGCAGCACAGGACAGGCAGCGATGGCGTCGGTCTACTTGGCAACACAACGGTGTTGAGTATGTGATTTGCCCAGCTGGCGACTCGACAAAAGAGTCGACGAATTTCACGAGTCGTCTGAGAGCTGGGCGACATCATCTCGACTGGGGGGGGCACGGCGTTTGTAACATAGGATTTACGGTGTGTCTTTTTCTTCGATACTTGGGTCGGCATGAATGTCACGAAATATCTACGTTGTACGAATCACGGTTCTGGTGTTAGCTTTTCGGCAGTTCATCTTCTAGACTCTTGAATAATAACGCATAAGTGCTCAAACCGCGACAAAATGCGCATTCCAAACTGATCTGTGATGGCATCCGTGTGGGAGAAACCGCAAAATAATTGCAGGCCAGGGACGAGCACATTCAGGCGGCTCCCAGGCCGGAACGCCGCATTTGACAGGCCCCAGCAATCGGGACGCACGACACAGCAGAGTGGGAGTACCTGCGGGCGGTTGTCAGCCGGGAGCCGTGATCGTGGAGTGATCACTCCGGTGCGACGGGCCAGAATTGGAGAAGTGGAGGAGGAGGATAATGAGGGGGACTGGGAGGGGCAGGGAAAGACCCTTTTTTCCCGAGGTGTCGCCTGGGTCCCCCGTCACCGCCATGACATCATAGCGCGACCCCAACCCTTCGTCATCCTCATCATCATCATCATCGCTGCACCTCTAGAGAACATTACGCTGGGGTAGAAGTGCGAGAAGTGCACACGACGGGCTGGCGCGGCTCGGCTTTCGTTATTTGCAACTATTGAGCTGGCTGCGTCCGCCAGCCTGATGCCATTCCTACAAGGCTCCTCTTAGCTACCCCTAGACAGCTTGACAGCACAGTTGGTGGATGTGCGCTGGATGCCTTCGTGGCCCTCTTGATCCCAACATGGCTAAAGCTTAAGCTAGAGCTAGAGCTACCTGCTCTCCGGCTCCCCTCCTTTTGGTGAGGCATGCCACCTGCCTGCTGCAAGATTATGACATGACTGTCTCACTCGGTGCCCTTCCCTCCCGAGTCAACCGCCGAGGACCCTGTGCCCCTTCTTAAAGTCTTCCTGATACCCTTGTTGCATCGCGGCTGTCGCATCCTACACTGCAACTTCCCTTCCTTAACGGCGCATTATTCTTGCTGCACGATTCCGATCGGAAAGGTCCACACGAGTCTTGGCTCTGAGTATCCGGAACTGCCATCCCATCGAAGAGCCTTCCTTCCCCGGTCGTAGACGCGCATCCCAACTGCAAGGACCAGGTTCCATCCTGCCAAATATCGAGAACCGATCGTGGCTCTGGCCCTAAGCGCCGCGTGAAAGAACAATAGGACGCTCCGGGTCATCACCCAATCGTTCCTATTCAGTTGCCATCATGTAAGCGATGTTGTCTCCCAACAAGCCACCAAAATCAGTGTGACCACGATGCGTCGTTTCTTCTCCTCTCGCAGCGAGGAGTCTGAACTCCCTTGCGGAGTGGCGGCTATCACGTCCTCTCCGTGCCGACTTCCATTCTCAACTTTATTCTACTCCCATGCTAACGCCGCAGTAGGAACCGCTCTCTCTCCATCCGTTCCGGCCACCGCCGCAACGGCTCCCAAAACACCTCCAAGCGAACTGGCTTCTCCTTCAACTCCCTGCGCGGTAACGTCCAGCCTGAGCTCTCACGCAAGCTCTACCGCCTCATCAAGAGCGAGAACAATCTCATCACCGCTCACGAGACCGCCGGCCGCGAACGCGTCTCCATCGCCACTCAGCTCTCCGAATGGGGTGAACAGACCAACGATGAGGCCATCTCTGACATCTCGGACAAGGTCGGTGTCATCCTTAGCGAGCTGGGCGAGCAGGAAGACCAGTATGCGCACTCCCTCGACGATTCTCGGGGCGTACTGAAAGCCATCCGCAACACCGAAAAGAGTGTCCAGCCGAGCCGTGACGGCAAGGACAAGATTGCCGACGACATTGCGAAGCTGAAGATGAAGGAGCCCCAAAGTGCCAGGCTTGTTGTGCTTGAACAGGAGCTCGTTAGAGCCGAGGCGGAGAACTTAGTTGCTGAAGCCCAGCTGAAGAATATCGTACGTTTGAAGCTCGGTGATGTCTCTCAACTTGCACTAACAACCTCTAGACTCGTCAGAAACTGAAGGAGGCGTATGAGGCCGAGTTTACCGCCACCATCGAGCGCGCGGCAAAGCAGATCATCCTCGCCAAGCACGGTCGACGTCTCCTACAACTACTTGATGATACCCCTGTCGTTCCCGGCGATATGCATCCCACGTACAACCACGGTCAGCAAGCGCGGCAGATTCTGAACGATGCAGAAGACGACCTCCGAGACTGGTCACCAGACCAAGACTTCACCCCTCAGACCGACACCTTTTCTGATGCTCAGACTAAGATTCATGATGAGGACGCTAGGATCGTTGCCAGCTCGGTGCCTGGGGAGAAATCACACGGCACCGACAATGCTAGCATCTCGAGCAACGGTACTAAGCAAACCGAGAGCGTGGCTTGAGCATGAAGACGTAGTCTAAGGATGTTATTGGTATACATTTTTCGGTATCCTAGGGAGTTACTGGAAGGATGGTGGACATGGGTGCTTCATGCTGCGTTGTTTTATGTAATACCATCGATACGGCCGTCCTTCAATGATTGAATGATAATGCGAAGTAATCGTTTCTCGATATAAGGCGTTGCCATCTACATGACAGTGGTACGATGAGATCGAAACAGGAATCTACACGACGGAACCATTTGTTAACTTGATCGCCATCCGCCATACAATGCTTTCGGACCCTTATGAGGAGCTTCGAGTAAGCATAAGATGCCACTGGGATGCCCCGTTGTCTTCAAGTTGCACATGAATACCAGATGATGGATATGCCTCAGGGGGTCTTGACAATAAGAAAGATTACTCTAGCCATAGGCTTCCTGTTGTAAGAGCTGCTGATACAGAGTCCACTCCCTGCCGTCGATTGTCTTGGTAGAGATGGTCTCTGCCATAAGCATCTGGAGAGATTGTATACTGTCGGCTATCTCATTTTGACAGGTTGTGGACGAGAAACTGGTACAGACACAACGATAACTCTGATCGATGTCTCTCCCCGGACTAGGATAGAAATAGGCAACTAATCGCATCATTATTTGGCGGGAAAGGTGATGGAATGAAGAGCGGAGAGCTACAGCAATGGTGACGAGGGCGCAGCCCCCGATGTTCGCGACAACGCCCCCCCTCCCACGGAAGAGGAGCTCATGTGCACGGAAGCATAAAGATGAAGAAGGCGGAGGACCTTGGTAGTCTCTGGTCAGTCGAGACGCTTGGATCCTAATTATGCCATCACCAGGCCATTCCATCCACGGAACGCTTGCCACTCAGTGAGATTTGGTGCTGTTGCTGCGTACACGAGGTCTCCTGCAGTATCTGGGGAGGTTATCCCCTACTCCGAATCAGCAATGGACCAAACTCCCATCTAGAGCCTTGTCAGGCTCGTTCCAATGAAGGAAATTGTGCTGGATATAGGTCTCCAGGACATACAAGGTCCCGAGCCATGGATTGATCCTCGGAGTATCTGAGGAAGGTGGATCGATGCAAATTTGGCATCTCTGGTCTTCGACTGATACCAGGATAAGTCGCGACCACCCATGGCTGTCTGCCTACGCAAGTTACCTGGTGATCAATTCAACATTGGACTCGACAATGATGAAACAGAGCATAGTTTACATTACCTTCGTCTAGTCTATGTATTCTGAGTTGCCTGAATAGTAAAATGTGAAGTTGACTGACGGTTTTTGCAACCAACTCGAACTGATTCCCGACGGCAAAGGGACTACGCCGGAACCAGCAAGTCAGAGTCAGAGACGGTTTATTGCAACTCATTTCTTACACTTTCGAATGGACTCTCATCGAATTCAATCTCTAAACAGAGTCGATGGAAATGTCTGGTTGCGATGTCACGATTTGCAAAAGCACGTATATTCCCCGGGCATCACGACTATAAAATCAGACTGGATATAAGGCGTCCTAAGTATTGACCAGTTGATCACTCCTAAATCATAGTTGGAGAAATGGCTGGTCGCGGAAACAGCGAAGATTGATGCCGAATAACAAATGCCCAGTCTTACAGTGCTGCATAGCGGGATTTGAGAGACCTCATCACTTCACACACACAAACGTCTCGATCTATTTCACGTAACTGTCGCATATGAAGGTCAGATTTCATTCATTGCCACATGACTTGAGCGTGGGTTCACTCCGTCAGCACGAGTTGCTCTGATACAGAGGCCTCCCGCAGTCGCTTCCCGAGAACCCTGTTGTTGGCCGTGTTCTCAGTATCTATTCAGGCTAGCATGCCATCGACCTTCCCAAGAGTCAAGTACACGCAGTCAGGCGTTCTCATCCTGTCCGCAAGCTTATCACTTCTTTGTTTCGAGATCGCAAATCGACTCAATGGGGCTAAACCCGATGCCATGCTTCATACAAATACCTTTTGAAGCACCCGAGCTTCCTTCAACGACACCCGCCGTGCAAATGAACAACACCCGAGAACCGCAGACTAACGCCGACGTTCCCTAGCTCAATAGCTGGCATGTTCCCCCACATTGAAACCCTTCGTCACTCACGAGAGGTTGGAACTGGGCTGAGATATGAGAATGCTTCTCTGTTATAGAATCTTATTATGAGTATAGTGACATTCTGGCGAGAGCCACACTCATGCGCAACACACGCTGCGGTGGCTGCATTGGAGATTGCCCAGGTGTTTGAGTGTTCTAGGGCGTGCTGGCACGCGGTGGTTCCTTGCAGGAGTATTGCATTTAGCTGGACAAGACAAATAGTCGACTGCAGATTACAAGATCACGAACTGAATCCTGCGGGTTTACAATGTAGTACGTCGCTAGGCACGAGGGCAAGCGGCAGCCCACCAACGCGTCCCAAGTCAATGGGGCAAACACAAACACAACTGTGCTCCATCAACTGCCGTGCAATGGAACACAGTGAAAATTGCTCGCCCTGGTAGGACGAGCTCTGATGACACAAACATGCACCAAGAACACTAACATGGTAGCTTGTGAAACGATGCATCACGTGGACGGTAGATTTGGCTATTAGATCGGCAAGGGACATATATCACACCGATGCATCGTACTCGCGAAGCTCCAAGCGAAGGGGATAAAAGCGTTCTCGAAGAAAAACCCGACACCCCGAGACTGTCACAAGCGCATGAACGTATTCAATGATGCGGTGCTGTGGGATGGTTCTCGATATGCGGCCGAGGAAGCTTCGCGGAGCCAAGTTCCGGAGCGACTCCACCTTACGGCCGTCAAACGGTCGTCGACGTAGACTTTCAAACGGCGGGTTGGTACCCAAGGGAGCCGCGGGACCGGCCGGCACTGCGCGTCTCACAACACACCCCTGCCTGGTCCGACTTCAGACAGAACGAACGAGGAAGAGGAGGGGGAGGAGGGCAGAAAGCAACTTTGTGCTGCATGCTAAGGTTGCCAAGGTTGTGCCGTCGTTGGCGTTGAGGGTATCGTGAAGCGCAGCCAGTGCAACCCCAACCGAACCATGCGCCGTGCGCATGTGAAGAAAAGGCCAACACGTCACCAACTCAAAAGTGCTGCGCGACCCTGTTGTAAACTTCAGACTGAGGCTTTTCAAAACATATTGCGATCGTCCCCTCCCTATGGGCTTGATCCTTCGCGGGGCCGCCGGTGACGGGTTAGCTAGCTCACGTCTGCGCAAACGCATGTGTGCCAAGCCGGTTTGTAAGCCTTGGGAATCCTGGGGAAGTCGGGTCTTCCTGGCCAAGGCTCCAAAGCCAGAATAAAAAAGGCTCTGGCATGTCAGAGATATATTTTCTCCGAGTACAGCTGGAAGCTTCCCGTGTCATGAGCTATCAGTTCTATGACGTTATACGGGGTAGACAATCGTGATTGCATGCGATAGCGCGCGATTTGTAGCGAAACTACACGTTGCCTGATGGTTTGCGTGTGGAGCTGGATTGAGTTCAACTTCTGGGATGATCCCCCGTGCTTGGGCTCCTGGGTCGTAATAGAGCGAAAGCATATAGAAAGTTGAAGCTTTGCATTGGATCAGGGCCCGAGGTTCGGAAGAAGATGAGGTTGTCTCAGACTCGAGAACCATAGAAACGGACGAGCGTCCGTAATAACAGACGGGACTAAGAACAGCCCCGTTCAGCGTGGACCCCCTTTCCCCCCCCACCCCTGGTGCAAAGGATGATTGGGCTTCTGCTATTGGCGAGAAACGACCGCCGCGGTGCTCCGATCGACGAGAGCTTGACTCGGACGACGACGGTGAAGCTCTCTGGAGTTTGTTCCGCTGGCCAGCGTCACTTGACAAAGATGGAGAGCTCCCCATCTTTGCCAAATCAGGCAGTCTGTAATGCATCCCAACGTTGCATCACACCCCGAGTCCTGAAACCTCAGAATCCACGTGTGCTAACACGCAATTCGAAAATCCACAGAACGACGACGACTATTTCGACGCTCAGGTTTTGACGGGACGGGTGAGCCTGCTCTCTAGAGCAGTGGCCTGCCAGCCGATGAAGCCACAATAGTTCCGAGCGACGTCCGATGAGTTCTGGCCGAGCAGCCCGTATCTCCCAAAACCCACTGAATGTGAACAAAGAACCTGCCAAGATGGTTCACGACGACCGCCGCAGCAGCGCAGCAGCTCTGCTCGACATGTTGGGTTAGGCGCTCGAACCGCATGTTGGTCCTCGATGTTCTGTTGTCTCGCCGGGCGATGGCCCACTGTTGCGGGAAAAGAGGCTGGGTAGCGTGACATTCTGCTCCAGACGACCTCCTAAACAGCAACGTCTCCCAACGTTTGCTCGCCAAACGGCTCCCTAGCACCGATGAGACCCCGGCGCCCCTCTAAAGATGGTGAATGCAACGAGCAAGAGGTTAAAACCGGCCAATCATATCCCCTCCAACCGGTAAACACCGACTCAACGGGAGGCCTGGCAAGTGACCAGTCACCGACACAGAAGAAGATGCAGGCCGAAGCGGTGGCCGGCATGTAATCCATGGCCAAGCGGACGTGGGTTGCAGTGGCAAGCCAGCCGAGCCCCCCGATCTCATTCCAGGGGACCATTGTCTTCATCCTTTCACTGGACGAGACGAGCGGGGGGAGACGAACGCATCCGTGATCCAGAAAAAAAGTCTGTACAAGTCCTAGCGCAGTGGGCAGAGGAAGCAAAAGAAATGGTCCCGTTTCGTGGCTACGAAGTGGCCGCTTCCCACACTGTTAGCACCGTCTCGCATGGCGTTCCACCCATTCTTTTTTTTCCTTTTGATCATCTGTCAGAGACTTGTGGCTGGAGGCGGCTTTGCAGGAGAGTTTTTGTCGAGAACAAAGCTGAGGCTGCTCGAAGGGATGCGGCTTGGCGGACGGCTAGTGCGGAGGTGATCGTACCCTTGATTTCACGACTCACGAGTTGGGAGCGTATCGGTCGAAGCGCCCACACGAGTCAATCGCCGCTGCAGGGTCTTCCGTGGTAGGCTGAAATTTGATACGTTGTTCAGCCCCAAGGCCCGGCATCGTGTAACCGCAACCCGAATACCCAGCCGCTCAAGCCCGGCGGAGACAATACTCGGGTTAGAGGTCTCCTTCTCGGAGCCTGCCATGCGGCCTGGAGGACGCTTCGAGGCGAATCTCCTAGGAGGCACCTGGTAAATGAATGTATTGATAAGCCATCGCTTGTAGAGATGGCTTCGATCCTGGTGGTTACAGCCGACATCTAAGGAAGGATGTCGTCACAGACGGCTGCGTGAAGCAGAAGCAGCTTATCTGAGAATCCGTAGCGTGAAGGCTGTTACTCGCAAGCGCAGCCCGATGCTGTCGATCAACATCGAGGTTCGGGCAAGATGGCAGTGCTCGTTCACCGGACTAGACGTGCTTGGATGCGTAGCATGATGTTCAACTTTTCTCGGAACTAGGCTTGTTGCCATGTTCCTTTGACTTGCTTGAAATCATACGTGGGGTACGGACTGAGCCCGTGGTCGCAGGTTCTACACAAGCTAAGTGACCCATGGTTTCGTCCAGTCATCGTGAACGGAAGACGTCCGATAGACCAAGCGCCGGCAGCAACGCTGGCCATTCATCCAGCGACGATGAGAACTGACAGATGGCGGATACCGCTTGGCTTGGACGATGATTCGGTTGGCTGAAGGCTGAAGCAGACGAAGCCGTCGGACCATAAGCCACGGCTAACAGCATATTGGTACCAGCTTCCAAGAAGTCCCCCCCCACCCATCAAGCCGCGACGTGAGGATTCGGTCTGCATTAGCTCCTATCGGAAGCGGTGATGTAGGGGTTCTTGGTCAGTGTGCTGGTGCTAAGAAAGTCAATCTGGCGTGCATGACGGCAAGGCGTATCGAAATAGGGGTTCAGCAGTATGGTCCAGGCGCTATCCCGCCTCTTTTTCAGCCAGTTCCTGAATGGAGAGTCTGAGTGAGTGACAGACAGCCAAGGTGCGGGAACGCGTTGTGGTAATGGGATGGTCGGTGAAGTTCCAGACTGAACTGGACCGCGTAGACAAATGGGAGGTGTGTGTGTCTGGCTCAGGGGATTGTGGGTGGTTGACGGCATTGTCAGGGAGATTCCGATATCGTTACTGGCATCGACCTCGTTCCGATGAGATTGTTAAACAGGTACCTCCCCGGGCTCGGGTTGAGAATGGGAATACCCTTGGCGGCCACGACGGTCGAGTCAACCGCGATTGGACCTGAGGCAGGGCGGTGTGGCTCAGGGCCGAATCAGATGAGCGACGACTAGGACCACAGTGACGTCGGCGGCTTGGGCTTTTCGGCAGGCGGCAGGTATCCAGTATCACGGTTGAGATGTTTGGTCGGAAGTAAGGTAAGGGAGCGGTGGGAGGCTGATTAAGTTGTCTCGGTTTGCGAGGGTCGGGTACTGAAAACCCACGACCTGTGAGAGCGTTTCCGGGGAAAAGTTGACGAGCGGGGGAAGAGAGTGACTTCGCTTGGACGCAGCGCGAGCATGTTGCAGGAGTTGCCGGAGTTGCAGCTGTTGGCGGGAGGGATGGAATAGCAAGAGATGGGGGTCCTGTTGACGGCGGCGCTGATGGTGGTTGTCGGGATGCTTATTATGATGATAGGTCGCCAGCTGAACGGTTTAATATGAAAGGATGAGCGACGCGAGGGTCTTGAAACGGGCGAAGTTGGCCATGCACGACGATCTCAGAACGGCAATTCAGTTTGGTCTCTTTTGACAAGTAGAAACCTTGAAGATGACCCTGACGATCGGGAGGAGGATTGACTGAGTTGTGACGGTGACGGCATCCCAAGGCATGAGGCCATCTCGTCTGTCGTTCGTTATGTGTTGGAACTCTGTTAGTGTTAGTGTTAGCCCACCAGTCTGTTAGACTCTGAGGAAAGAAAGCGGGTGAGCGGGTGGGCGGGCGGCCAGTCGTTTGCTGGCGTGCCGGGGGCAGCATTGCAGCGGTAGCGGCGCACGCGCACTTTGTGTACTACGTACCACCTGAGAGAAGGGAAAAAAAAAAAAAAGGAAGATGGAGCGATTGTTTTCTTATTCCCCCTCCTCGGATTTCCTTTGTGTCTTCCTTCGTTCCTTCTCCCGTTTGGGTTTGGGCGGAAGGGAGAGAGCGGATTGGCAGAGTGGGATGGGACGACGGGAAGCAAGACCCGGACCCTGCGCGCTTGCTTCCATTCCTTCCCATTTCAACACAGTCCCAATTCACTCTCACACCCTCAGACTTCTGACTTTTATCTGTTCAGGAGTCCACCGCGTGCTTCGAAGCTTGGAGAGGAGGTGACTGTGCGAAGGAGTGCCCGTCTTCAGCGTCGCCTACTGTGCGGCTACATCGACGTTGCTCATGCCCGGCATGCATCGCGGAGAGTGCGAGACCCCTCTCTCCATCCAACCCAGTCCAATCCGATGTGCATTCTGGTGTGACGGGTACCAGCAGCCCGACTTCAATGCACTCCTACTCGGCGCACTCCCGGCTGGCAGCAGCCGTGGCGGGGGAACCGCATATGCCGCAGGCAGGCAACGCAGGGCACGCAGGCAGTTAGCCAGCCAGACAACTGGTAAATCGTCAGCGCCCTGCTGGCTGGATGGGTATCCCTCTTTCCCCGTCTGCTGTCCTGCAATCGAAGGGGGAAAAAAGATCTCGATCCCTTCGTCATGTGCAGGATTCTGGAACTGGTTCCCACTGCTTGCAACCAGCTGAGTAGGGAAGGCTTGGTTTGTAGACGCAACCAAGTACGGGCAGTCCCTGGTACGCCATGTGACAGCCCAGCGCAGGGCTTGCCGTCCGCTGTATGGACTGCCTCTAGAACGTTGGAACACTCTGCACCCGCCTCTGGAGTCTGCGCAGCTGCAGAGCGCGCGACGGGAGAGAGATGGACTGGACTCGACGGGCCCCGACCAGGGACTGCAGCGGTACGGCGGTGCAGCTGGTGGAGACGGAGCGAGGGGTGCAACGCAACGCTACCTTGCGCTGCTGAGATGCCTGCTGGAAGACTGCACATCGCGGTACATAGCGACGTCCCGCACTACTCTTAAGCCGAGCAGCACATGGGACGCTGGCACTGGCTGCTCTGGATGGGGGCCACCAGGAGCCTCCCGCCGTCAACAGCCTAGGAATGCTACCTTGCCTCCCGTTGTCGTTACCAATCGATTCCCCTTGGGGCTCGGAGAGAATGATGCTGCCCTCGCAGTCCAGTCGTGACCCCGAAATGCAACATGGCGAGTCTTGAGACTCGAATTGATTTTCGAGTCCCCCCAAAGCAGCGAACGGCTACGAACCCCCTTTTTTCATGAAAAATTGTTTTCAAAGGTAACTCCACAGTGAGGAAATGCGTTGGTTTTCCCCACACCAACGTGAGAGAAAACGGTTCCAACCCATACGCTAGGCCGTCTCGGGGGACGCTCCTGCAAGTGCCCAAGCAGCCACACCGCGGTAGACACATCAGCGCATGCGCTGACAGACCGGGATGCCAGTACATGTGGTGCTACCCCTGCTAGGTTGTCCAAAGTACTGCTAATGTCTTGCCATCTCTTGAGCAGAGGCGAGATGCTTTGCCTTGCCCTGTCCGACCTCAGGTGCACATACATGGGCCCTTTGGCAGTCTCGACTTCCGCTTGAGTGATGGGAGACGACAGGCCCGACACAAACGACATTGCGGGCAGACGAGCCAGTCGCCAGTTCAATCAGTGGCAACGGCCGACATGCCCCGATGCGTTTTGCTGAGGCGGCCGGACGAGCCAGACGGGGAGTAGACTGCTTCAACGGCCTGCACTAGCCTCTTCTCATCCATTTTCGAGACAATATGCCCATACGGACCGGACACCATCGGCTGGTATTGGCATTAGCATTGGCATGAGAAAAGGGGGAGGGGAGCGGTAAGAAGATACCTTACATAGGTACGGATAGGATACACTGGACTGGACCATTCGCAGGAGCCGTCGGGTTGGACAGGCTGAAGCACAAATCGTGCACGGATGGGCTATCAGCTACCAGCTCTCCAAGCCTACGGATGGCAGGCAGTGGCCATGTATCTCGCCCTGCCTGGAGGTGAATACTCTGACGGTACAGATGCCTTTGAGTCGCATCACGAGAAAAATCCCAGGGCAGGCTCAGGCTTGGAGAGGGGCACACCAGGCTGGGCGAACCAATGCCAGTCGCCAGACGGACAGGACGACCGGGAGAAGCACACAGGAGACCGCTAACAGCGCCTTCCGGGCGTCGACGCTTGTTCTGCGTTAGGAAAGAATATCGATCGATCACCATTCGTATTCCATGTCGCCGTGGAGGGAGAGCGAATTGTTGTGTCCTCAGAGAGGCTCCGTCCACCCTTGCCGGACTACATTTCCCCCCACTTGGGCCGATCTTATTCGCTGGATGATATGGACACCCGTTCGACTCAGAAAGTACCCGTAGCTGCAGTTTTGGCGTAGGAAGGTACGCAAGGCTGGACAGAATGGTGTTAGCGCTGTCTCGTCCACTCTTCTCATTGGCAAATGACTGCTCAGGGTAGGTACCTGCGTATCACCCCTCTCAGGTAGACCGAGTGTATCCCGCCTCGGAAAGCTACTCGAGGTACAACTACATGCTCGCGCACCTCTTCAACATGAATTGTCCCGGTATGCTGTACAGATCCTAACCCTGTGCCGCACTTTCAAGTGCTTGTCCAACCAGCAGCGGCATTAGCCAGCCCAGCGCCAGTAGGGAAATTCGGCCAGCAATACACTCAGCAGTAGCAGCAGTAGCAGCAGCAGCAGCAACAGTACTCTCACCTGCACCGCACCGTCTCTGAGGTTCGCCTCGTCGAACCAATCCTCTCTCCACCTCCCACAAGCCCCCCTCCCCTCGCCTGCCTATCCCATCCCACCCCAATCCCTACATCCGCCCTCCTCTCCATCCGCTGTGGTATCCGTTAAGCCCCCCCCTGTTGCATCTTGTTCCGCCTTATCTCCTCTCTTCTCCAGTGCAGTGGTCCTTCCTCGCTTTGGCTCTTTGCGACCTCTAGCAGCAGCAGCTCGTCCTATCCGCCTGACCATTCTCGGGGCGTGTCTACTCGCTATTTGCTCGCCTCATTGCTTTTTCAACTTACCCTCTTTCTTTCCTATACTGACAAACCCACCAACACCAACTCCTTCCCTCGTACTCTCTCTCACATAACCTGTCTACCTACCTGCCTACCTACACTCCCATACTCTATCCCCATCAGTCCTTCCTGCATCACCACAGACAAGAGCGCCATCGTCTAATACGCGGCGAATCAACGAGATTCGGGCGGTGAAAAGACTATCGCCTATCCCACCACACCTATCGCTGCTCTATTCACTTTGGTTCCAGGACTCGACCAGAGCTAATATGCTGCCGATTGCTCACGACTCCTCTTGAATCTACATCCGCCCCGTTCCTTTTCCACCGAACACCCCTTGGCCCGCGGCCTCCCCTCCCTCGACCGCAAACACCTTTTCTCTACCAATTCCTTGAGCTGTCTCTCTCTGCTCAGCTTGTAAACTGTACAGAAACAGGATGGTCGACGACTCTGCTTTGGCCGCCGCGGCGGCCATCGTGCAATCCCTCGCCGCCGACGGCTCGACACCGATGTCCCTCCCCTTCAAGGCCGACGCGCGAATCGAGCTCCCCGGGCGTGATACTCCGGCGAAGCGCAGTCTTGAGGCTGAGTTGGCCAAGCTTGCTCAGAGAATCGAGAAGCTCGAGAACAGAGCCCACGCATCCGTCGCGTTCCCGGAAACCCCCAACGAGGTCCACGATTCCCTGTTCGGCGACGACTCCGAGGCCACATCGCCATCATCGTCAAATAGCCGCCCTATTCCCAGGCCAAAATTCCAACGCGAAGGTACCGCCTCAGACGACCCAAGCCTCGCAGGCAGCCCGCTGACTGACGAAGCCTTGGAAAGCTTGCAAGAGAAGGTACTTGATCAGGAAAAGGGTATTTCTAGCGCGAGACAGGAAATAAGCAGTGTTAGCGCCCAGCTTCTCGAGCAGAAGGAATTGCAAGAGCAGGCCTTCTTCAAGATCGAGCAAGAGAGAGTCGCTACCCTGGAACGGGAACTATGGAAACACCAAAAGGCCAACGAGGCCTTCCAAAAAGCCTTGCGGGAAATCGGTGAGATCGTTACAGCTGTCGCGCGCGGAGACCTCTCCAAGAAGGTCCGCATGAATACTGTCGAAATGGACCCGGAAATCACTACTTTCAAACGGACAATCAACACCATGATGGATCAGCTGCAGGTATTCTCAAGCGAGGTTTCCCGTGTCGCCCGCGAAGTCGGAACCGAAGGTTTGCTCGGCGGCCAGGCACGCATCGAAGGTGTCGACGGTACATGGAAAGAACTCACAGACAACGGTATGCATGCATCTCAATACGGCTCTCAGTGCATAAGCTAACCACGCGACAGTCAACGTCATGGCTCAGAATCTCACGGATCAAGGTAAGTTGTCTCAAGCAATCGTTTCTCGAGGAGTTCCGCCTGACACACTGCGCAGTGCGCGAAATTGCATCGGTAACCACGGCTGTTGCCCACGGTGACTTAACCAAGAAGATTGAACGTCCTGCTCGTGGTGAAATTCTGCAACTGCAACAGACTATCAACACTATGGTGGATCAACTCCGGACATTTGCATCTGAGGTCACTCGTGTCGCGCGTGATGTCGGAACCGAGGGCATACTCGGCGGACAGGCTGATGTTGAAGGCGTCAAGGGCATGTGGAACGAATTAACGGTCAACGTCAATGCTATGGCAAACAATTTAACGACACAAGTGCGAGATATTATCAAGGTGACGACTGCCGTCGCCAAGGGAGATCTCACTCAAAAGGTTCAAGCGGATTGCCGGGGCGAGATCTTCGACCTCAAGTCTACCATCAACTCTATGGTTAACCAACTTCAACAATTTGCTCGGGAAGTTACCAAGATTGCTAGAGAGGTCGGCACCGAAGGCCGTCTCGGTGGTCAAGCCACCGTTCATGATGTTGAGGGAACTTGGAGAGACCTTACTGAGAATGTCAATGGTATGGCCATGAACTTGACAACGCAAGTTCGTGCCATTGCCAAGGTCACTACTGCCGTCGCCAATGGTGATCTCACAGAGAAGATCCGAGTGCCTGTCCGCGGTGAGATTCTTGATCTCAAGAACACCATCAACACCATGGTTGACCGTCTGGGCACGTTCGCATTCGAGGTCAGCAAGGTCGCGAGGGAAGTCGGTACTGACGGAACACTGGGCGGACAAGCTCAGGTCGACAACGTGGAAGGCAAATGGAAAGACCTTACAGAAAACGTCAACACAATGGCCTCGAACCTTACGTTACAGGTCCGCAGCATTTCCACCGTCACACAGGCTATTGCGAATGGCGACATGAGCCAGAAGATCGAAGTTGAGGCTCAAGGAGAAATCCGGGTTCTCAAAGAAACCATAAACAACATGGTTGACAGGCTTTCTAATTTCTGCAACGAAGTGCAGCGAGTAGCCAGAGACGTCGGCGTTGACGGCAAGATGGGCGCACAAGCAGACCCGGCCGGCTTGAAGGGTCGCTGGCGTGAGATCACGACCGACGTCAATACCATGGCCAGCAACTTGACGACTCAAGTGCGCGCATTCTCTGACATAACCAACCTGGCGACGGACGGGGACTTCACGAAACTCGTCGAGGTCGAAGCATCTGGCGAAATGGACGAACTGAAACGAAAGATCAATCAGATGGTGTCAAACTTACGGGATAGTATCCAGAGGAACACGCAAGCTCGTGAGGCGGCAGAGTTGGCGAACAAGACGAAATCGGAGTTCCTGGCAAATATGTCTCACGAAATTCGCACACCCATGAACGGTATTATCGGCATGACACAACTCACCCTCGACACGGACTTGACACAATACCAGCGAGAAATGTTGAATATCGTCAACAGTCTTGCTAACAGTCTGCTCACGATCATCGACGACATTTTGGACTTGTCCAAGATTGAAGCTAGGAGGATGGTCATTGAGGAGATTCCGTATACTCTGCGTGGAACGGTCTTCAATGCTCTCAAAACCTTGGCTGTCAAGGCCAATGAGAAGTTCCTCGACCTCACGTACCGAGTCGACTCCTCAGTACCCGACCATGTCATTGGCGATTCCTTCCGTCTTAGGCAGATCATCCTGAACCTGGTCGGCAACGCCATCAAGTTCACCGAGCATGGAGAGGTCAGTCTCACCATTAAGAAGGCCGACCCGGTGGTTTGGAAGTGCAACCCCGACCAGTATGCCATTGAATTCGTTGTTACCGACACGGGTATTGGTATCGCGGCCGACAAGCTCGACCTCATCTTCGACACGTTCCAGCAGGCCGATGGATCCATGACTAGAAAGTTCGGCGGTACCGGACTTGGTCTATCCATTTCGAAGCGTCTAGTGAAGCTCATGGGCGGTGACTTGTGGGTTAAGAGCCAGCACGGTCAGGGCAGTGAGTTCCACTTCACATGTCGCGTTCGCTTGTCAGATCTTGGCGTCGAGTCCATCGAGAAGCAGATCAAGCCCTACAAGGGTCACCAAGTTCTCTTCGTCGACAAGGCCCAGACCTCGTACGGCGAACAGATCCGGGACATGCTTCATAAGATCAGCCTGCAGCCCGTCGTTGTCCAATCGGAAAAGGACCCATTGCTCACTGGAGTTCGGGACGCTCAAGCGATGCCATACGACGTTATTATCGTCGACTCCATCGACACGGCTCGCAGACTCCGGTCGGTGGATGACTTCAAGTACCTGCCTATCGTTCTGTTGGCGCCTGTCGTTCACGTGAACCTCAAGTCGTGCTTGGATCTGGGCATCACGTCGTATATGACAACACCATGCACAGCGGTTGACCTGGGCAATGGCATGATTCCTGCTCTCGAGAACCGCGCCACGCCATCGCTTGCGGATAACACGAAGTCATTCGAGATTCTGCTTGCAGAAGACAACCGAGTCAACCAGAGGCTTGCAGTCAAGATCCTTGAGAAGTACCATCACGTGGTCACCGTTGTCGGCAACGGTCTTGAAGCCGTCGAGGCAATCAAGCGGAAGAAGTTTGACGTCATCCTGATGGACGTACAAATGCCTATCATGGTAAGTCCCGGAATTTCTATTATATGTCTATCTTGATTGCGAGCTAACCCCACCCGGCAGGGCGGCTTTGAGGCAACTGGCAAGATTCGCGAGTATGAGCGAAGCCTTGGCTCGCATCGTACTCCTATCATTGCCCTGACAGCCCACGCCATGATGGGTGACCGTGAGAAGTGCATCCAGGCCCAGATGGACGAATACCTGTCCAAGCCCCTGCAGCAAAACCACCTCATCCAGACCATTCTCAAGTGTGCTACCCTCGGAGGCCAGCTGCTGGAGAAGAACAGGGAGAGAGATCTTGCTCAACAGTCCAGGGTTAAGGCCACCGGGAATGAGCAACCTCAGTCTCACCTCCGCCCACCTCTGGAGAACCGAGCCTTTTCATCAATAGAACCAATGACGGGGCCTAGCCTGGCTAGCCCGTCCTTGGTCACGGCGGATCAGGAGGATCCCATAACTAGGGCACGTAACGGCCTTTCCGACTCGCGCAGCCTAACAAGCTAACTTGGTTTCTTGTTCGTGCGCGTAGCTGCTGCTGAGGTCACATAGTTCCTAACTGGGATGTGCAGGGACAGGCTCAGAAAAAACGCAAGTGGCGACCCGAGTAAGCCAAACGAGTAGCATCGTTTTACGAAGCAATACCCAAGAAAGATGGAGGAGCATGGGAGGATGGACACAGCACCTGGACGCCGCTGTTTGCTCATTCTATCCGACACATCTCTCCCATCACAACTGTTTTACGAGCGGCACGACTCCTTCAAGCAGCAGGAGGCATTTCAAGACAAGAAGAAGCACTGTTTTCGAGTTTCGTTATAAAGACGGTTTGTGCTTAGTGTGCAAGCACGCGCGACAAGGGGGACACAGTTTCTTTTTGAGCTGGGCACACTGGATTTCTTAAGATGGGATGCACACAAGGGAGGGGGGCAATGGGATTAGGGAGGTCGTTGGGAGTTTTTATCTTTATTTTGGTCTTTCAGAAAGGAGGGAGGGACAGGAGTCACTCTGTCCGTATTCTTCACCATCTCGTTAACCTTCGATTGTAGTTTTACTATTGGTGCCCAGGGGTGAACAGAGAGGAGGATGAGATCAAAGTTTCTAGCAGCCACCCACTGGCCTGCTGTTATTTTGGTTTATCTCCTATATATGGCGATCAGCTTGGCCCTCAGCTTGAAGAGTCTTGGGCTGTGTCTGTTGGTTGGACGGGCTATTTCGACGACGAAGACGAAGAATTGGGAAAGAAGTTTCCGCTGCTCAAGAACAGGCATTGGCGGTTGATAGCGGGGAAAGATGGGATTCTGAATTTTCTTGATTGATTTTCCTTTTCTCCTTGCTCAAACCAGGTTTACCAGCAACAAGGGCGTCAGATAGGTTGGGGTCCCCGAGACTACATCATTGATATCAAGAGAAGCAAGGCCGCCTTACAAGGAAAGGCTGAATTTTCTGACCTCGTCGAAACAAGTCATTACTGTGATGTGATGATGGCCATATACTGCGTTGAGGCCGCAAATGAATTACTAAGGAACCATGGCGAGGAGAACGTGAAGCAGACCAGCCGCATACGATGGGGAGGGGAGGAGGGCGGGGGGGTCCGTTCGAGCATCTCGCTCGCTCGCTCGCCGGCCGAATGAGCGAGGGAGGGAACTCGGCCGCGAATCCAACAATCACACCACAAAAGGCATGCGATTCTGCCCTGGTCCTAAGCGGCATTCTACAAACCCATGTTTTGATTTTCTGTTGCCTGCCCCTCACTTGACACTTTCCACCCCCTCCTCCTCCTCGGACCTCAGACCTCAGACGGAGCCCATAGCTGCTCTCTGCACCACCACACACACCATGGCATCAAAGCACCAGCCCAGATATCAAATGTCACTTTGTTTTCCTTCCAGATCACCGTGCGACACACGCTAAAAGACATCGAGATCGCAGTTCTCATCAAAATGCAGGATGGCAAATATGTATGACAAGTCCTAAGGGGGCGATAACGGGTTGCAGCTGCAGATATTGGCCAGACCTAGCGAGTGGCAAAATAATGTTGACAGGAAAGAAAACAGAACACAACCTGCCCCTCCTCTCCTCTCCTCTCCTCCCGCTTTTGTTTGACGCTTCTTACGATAATCACTGGCCATCTAGAACCGCGAATTCGCCCATCTTTTCCGATCAAACAGACGAATTATCGAGATGGGATGGGATGCAGTCGACAAGACGAGATGTGATAGGACAGTTGGGGAGGAAGAGCCGGACTATGCTGAGCAATACCGCCCCTGATCTCCAACAAGGGATCGTCGCGTCCGCCCACGCGGGAACTTGCCCCCGAATATCGCCACCCAGCGGTTCTCCATACCAGCAATTGCAAATCCCCATGTTTTAGGCTGCCCTTAGCATCGATTCCCAGCACTGATCGTCGGATTTCAGGATCGCAAAGAGGGCGACTAGCGGTACCGAAGAATGTGGAAATTGGTTGTCGGCTCCGTCTCTCGACCGATACCAGTTCCTCACAACCCTTTTGAAATCTGGTCTATCTGTCTAAGGCTTCTTCGCCGCTCCAGAGGCATCGGGCCCAGACCCCTCATTGCGCTTCTGTCCGTTGGGGGGGTTTCCATCCTGGGTGTCGTTCGGGTCCTTCGGGGCTTCAGCTCCTCCTTCGGAAGCTTCAAAGGCAGCTAAGAGTGCGTCCAGTCTATTCTCAAGGTTCGTAAGGTTCGCCTCGAGCGCGCTGGCAGCCTGCTCGCCTCTGTTTGCGGTTCTCGGTTAGTCCAATTTCTGAATGTCGGCGTGGAGGGAAAGCGGTCACGAAGACGCGTCTGGATGGCAAATATGAATGGGAATCTTTCTTTTCCGTATCGCCGCTTGGCTGGACCGGACGCAAGAGAGAGGGGTTGGTGGCTATTGGGGGGGTGGGTTTGGCAGTCCAGACTATTCGACGTTGACACGAAAGAATGGCCTCGAACATCGATCGAGATGGTCACCAGCTGAGACCGGAATGGGAGCTTTATCCCCGTATGAGAAGTGTTGAAGGCGAAATTCACCCCTGGGATCTGGGCGGACGGTCTGACTAGAGGGCCTAGAACCTTTCCCGAGGTGGCTGCTTTGCTGGGGGAGCGGTAACCGAAAGCCCTCATCTCACGCCGTCTGGTGACAAGCGGATTCGGACACCGTCGTACCACAGTTCATTACCCCTCCTTCAACTCTACCTGGTAAAGAGACCGGCAGGTGTCTCGCTTCGATGCATCGTCGTAGACAGAAATATCGCGAGCGGAGCGGTGGGGAGGGGCGAGCAAAGCGATGGTATTGATGGCTTTTTCTTCGGTTGGAAAATTACCATGGAAGTTGTGATTTGGCCAAATCTGAGTCTGAAAAGCCCTTGGTTGGTCCAGACCGCAATCCTCAGCCGGAAACGAGATGCACCTGCGCCAACCGAAGTCCGAGGGGCCCAGGGTTGCGGACGATATTCCGTGAAAAAGTGATCAGAAAGCTATTGGGTGGTGCTGCGCAGCGCAAGGATCCGACAGCAATTTGGGCGAGATGCTGCACCACCCTGTGCCTCACTGCGCTGTGCTGTGGATAGTGCACTATGGCGCTTGCCCGGTTTCATTCCTCCTAAGTGCACATTGCAGCTTCGGAGGCAGCTCCGTCTTCGAGCCCAGGGTGCAAACATGCCATTCCGATTGTTGTGGTAGGGGGAAGAGGGGCGTTTCAATAGCTCACACCTAGGGGGCGAATGCAGAAAGGCAGTGCTGGCATTCGCCCTTTCAGACGACGGAGCGGGGAGGGAGAAGATGGAAAAATGCTCGTTGATTGAGCGTACCTTTGAAGGTCCCTGTAGGCCTAGAACGCGCCCCAAACGTGGTCAGCCCTGGAAAGGTGAAAAAGGGGGGGGTATCCCATAGACGGTCACATCCTGCCACTCCCCTCTATCTCAACACCATTGGGCCCTTGCTTCCGTGGGTTTGCTCTCTGCTCTCTCTCATACTCGCAATGTGCTTGCTGTTTGGGGCGGGCAGGCGGGCGGGCTCGCTGCTCCTCAAGTCTTCGGCTGCAACACTAGCAACCAAGTCAACCCCAACCAACCGGCGGCTCGCTGGTTGTTGCCGTCTCGACACATCATCGGTTCTGGACCCCACCCTAACGCCCACACCGCACAGGGGAGGGTCCAGACCGCTCCAGTTCCGATGGATGGGAACTTTGAGCGAATCAACGAGCGTGACAGAACAACGGCGAATGGGGCCAAATGGTGCAGGAGCGCCGGGGGAGAGGAGCGGAGCGTAGGCGCGGAATTGAGAAGCTGGAGAGGAGCGAGCCTGAGAACCGAGGATGAGAACAAAAGTGAGAGAGACAAACCACGATGACCGAGGACCCAGGGGGAGGAGGACGGGGCGGACGCCGGTTCAAAGCTCGAGGCAGAAGTTCTGCATGAGCATGACCCCCGGCAACCCCCTTGCTCTGTCGGGGTCCCAAAAAAGCGCAGATACGGGCTATTCGTACATACCTGGGCGATGTTGTCCACCGACGAGTCGCTGTCGGGCCTGGTCGTGGTCGCGGAGGCGGGCTCGGGCTCCTGAGACGCTGGGGCCATGTTCGGACGGCGACGGGGCGAGCGAATGGAAGGCTTTTGAAGTTGGGGAAAAAATAGCTGAAAAAATCAGTAGAATGTGGCCTGATTTGGGGGGCCGGTGATGGAGCGTCGCCCTCTTTTTCTGTATTCGGGCTCTTTCGCCTTTTGTTGTAAGTCTGCCGTAATGTGGGAAATGCGGATACCCTCTCTTCAGCGCTCGATGCCTGAACCACGCGGGCTGGGAGATATGCGGTAGTGTCTTCGTAGCTTCTTTCACAAGGAGACCCCCCCAAAGCGGATTTCTCGAGGCTATGGCGGGAGAGTGAAAATTCGGTTGGGTTCAGGAAGGCGTGTTGTGTTGGCGGTGGTCTGAGCTGAGTGAGGCTGGAGGAATTCGGTAATGCCGAGCGAATGGCGAAAATTCGGTGTCGTCTCAAGGGTCTTTTAACACGGGTTTTCTAGGATGGAGGAATGGGATTTTGTAAGGACTTGGGCGGAATTGTTGACGTCGGGCGACAGAATTGCCGCCATGGCCCAAACCCCTCACTTTCCTTCCCAAAACACTGGGACACACAGACCGAGTGGGGGTCCTTCTCCTGTTTGTTTTGCTTACCTAGGTGATACCTTCCCTCATGCCCGCCCTTGCCTGAGGTGAAGCAACTGGGATGCCACTGCAGAAAGATGGCAGGAGCCACACCAAAAAATTGGAGGTCACTGGTCCACACGAGGGAACGCACTTGCGCCAGGTGTCCGCACCTCTATATGCCGGTAGAAATTGACGATTTCTAATTCACTTGGTCGCCCAGATCGTCTAGTTGGTTAGGATGATACGTTGTGGTCTCCATCACTCAGCGATACCGTGTTGACGGCGGTTCGAATCCGCCTCTGGGCACTTTTTTTTTGCGTCTGATTCCCAGGCGCACTTCTAGCAATCGACCGATGTCAGCTAGCTTTCGTTTTGGCCTTGACCAATTGCCTCATTCTCCAGTTGTTCATCGAGATGGGCCTGCTCGAACAGATGACTCCTAGGCTGCATCTGGCAACAAAGTTGTCTGTACATGACCAATAGCCGTGACACGCCCTACATCCTTGGGAAAGATTCAAATACAACCTAGACATGGGGCACGATAGCAAGGGTCCAAAACTATCGCGGCCCTTTCGGCTGAAGGTAATCACAGCACCTGACTCTTTCAGTCGATCGTCATTCGGTAGATGGATGGCTGAGATGGTCTGCTCTTCCTTACAACTCATGCTCAGAATCCAAAACCTAACACCACGCAGTATCATGACCGGCGGTACCATCGCATCGAAGTGCATCGGCGTTGGTCTGATGTTGTCGCATCCTGGAAGGCCGCCGACAGGCTACATAGTATTCGTGCCTGTGCATAGATATTGAATGGCGACCGGAGTGCACGCCGAAGGCGCAGCCAATGCCATGCCTGCTTGGCCTGTCAGCAGCCTCAGTGGGTGTGCTGGGTGTGTGGACGGTGTAAGTGCCTGGAGAGCAACGTCAGGTACGGCAGCGCGTGCCTGGTCACATACGGAAACCTTGCCTTAGCATTTGAGCTGCCATTCAGGTCCATTGCCTCGCGATGGGCTGCTGAGCGACGCCTGTCAGGCTGTCCAGAGACTTGCTGTAGGCTATCCAAAGCTGTAGAACGATACGAAGCCTGCTGAAGCGCAAAAAGTGGAAGCTGAAGACCAAGACAGATGCGAGTACTTGTTGTCGCTGCACGAGGCCTTGGTATCGGTACTTGAAGCCGGTACCTGGCGACTTCCATTCGCTTTCTCCTCAGGCATGTTACTAGGTCGCCCCACTTAGCAGCTTGGAGACCGGAAACTGTCAACCTTCCCCTTACTAGTCCATGGCGCACTTGCTTTTTCTTGGAGATTCCATCTGACTGTTCGATGCTGCAGCCTAAGCCCAGATATCGACCAAAACCCCTCCGCACACAGATCGGATTTTCAGAGACTTTCATCGAGAACCATGATATCAGATCCCAAACAAAGCACATGGGATGCTACCTCTTCTGACGCACTGGCGTCCAATCTTCTCGAGCACAACTGGTGGCATTTGCTGAATCTCGATGACTTGGAATGGGCGTTCGAGGATCGAGATGTTGAAATCACCGTGTATGACTGCCACCACACCCCTCCGTAACATACGGTTGGTTGCCTCATTGTCGCTGCTGCTCTGCCTTTGGCTCATCGCGATCGTCTGTGCCGTCCTAGATTTATTACACACCCAGAATTACGCCGTAAAGACCATGAAGGTGACACTGCCATGACGAAGAGCCACTGCTCAAATGGCCCAGCAGCGAAACTCGATTGACGATCCTGTAGCCTCGGCGTCAATGTTCGTACTGCCGTACTGCCGTACTGCCGTACTGTCCATGGTGTTGTTTTGTTTCCTCTTCCCATGTCTCCCACACCAATAGTCTCCATTTGGTCGGCGCCTGGAGAAGCCGATCGCTCGTCGATACGCACATCACCTCTTTGCCCATTTCGCTGCCCGCTATTCCCATCTTTGATGAAACTGTGGCCCGCGAGAGCCTTGCCGTTACCTACACCCCAACGTTAGTCGGCATGGCCATCAGGCCCCAAGGACCCCAGAGAAGTGGTAGGTTCCGCAAGCCACGCGCCGCATCGAATCTACGTCACGGCGGGAAGCCTATCGACGGACAAGTTGGAAGGTGACTTGTGCATCGGTGCTCTGTAACGCTACCACTTGACTTGTAGCGCGTTCCGCAGCGAAACCCTCTGCCCTTAATTGGAAGATCGATAGGCCGACGCCCTCCCCCATTCTTCTCGGTCGGACTGGAGTGTGCATACGGTAGGGTAGCGTCGACAGGAATGTTGGCCTTTGAGTAGTGGCTGCGTTCGGTTTGCTGGCCCAGGCGTTCGCTCAGCGTTCGCTTGAAGAGTCCAGAACGTTCAGCAAACGTCTTGGACGAGTGAGGGCCCATAGCCATGACGATTGATGCATGGATAAACAACAGTGCAACAGCTTAGTTGCACTTGCCCTCGGACGAGGTGAGGTGGTGCTGCCATCAGAACTCTGCGTCGTTCCATATTTTTCTCTTTGACAGAGCTCAGTGATGCTGACAGGTCATCGTCGATGTCCTAATATTCATCAAGGCCGGACGTGGTTGTGGATATCCCGTGTGAGCTGTATCCGTGATCCTTGAGATGGCCATCCTGGGAGGATATGCCCCGGCGTCACATCTGCAGGACAAGCAGGTCAACGTCGGAAAACCACTCTGGACGCAAGTTTCCATTCCATGACCTTGGCAAATGGGGCGTCTAGATCATGGATATCGGTGTCGCTGGCCTTGGTCCGCGTCTGGCTTGGGCGGGCGAGTGGTCGTGGTCAAGGTCGAGATGGCCCAAGTTCCAGAACGCTTTGATGGATTGTGGGGCCGTGACGACCCGGTCAAAGTGCATGCACTTCTCAGCCTCACACCCGACAATGGGTGACTGAGAGGTGAGAAAATTGGAAATGCCATTTGCGGCCAAATGCGCAATCACCGGCTCACGATGGCTTTTGCTGGGCCCCTTTGCCACAATACGAAATTCTCGATCTTGCACTGATGGGGCGCACAGTTACCGGGCGAGCCAACGGCGAATTGGCCCGGTATCTTCCTGCGTTTCACCGCATGAATGTGGCATCAGTAATCAAGAACCCGATGCATCCTAGAAAGGACTGCCGTGTGATGTTGGCGAACGCCTGTACTGCGTAATCTAATGACGGAAAGCCTTTCGAGGAAGTGTTGTTTTGGCGACCTCTCTATCATGAGGGGTATTCGATGTCGCCGCGTTTTGGAAGCGGCTGGAAGACAAGCCGTCGAAACAACAGTGCTTCGCTTGCTTGTGTGGGCACTCCCGTCCAACACATAGCCAGTGAGAAGATGATTTTACTTCCACGGGGGTTTCTTCCGCAAAACCAGAGACGGCGAACGTGACTGTCGGCAGGTCGCAGCCGTGGATGCGATCGCATGGCAGTCATGGTTCGCCGACCGTTGTCTCACCCGCGCCGTGCAGTTGGATACGGCGCCTTGCCTGCGGACAACAGCAGGCGGTGGTGACCTACACAGTGAGGCAGGTTAATACCTAAGGTAAGGTGGCCCAGGTTCTGAATGCCGCGAGGTAGACGGGTACAGAGTACCCGAATGTGATCATGGTAGCGTGCCAGTGTGGGCTTTAGGGTGCTGTAATGGCCAGATACGTCCGCGTGAGTGTGCTGCGCAGGGGTGGTAGCGGCTTTCGATCGCGGCGCAATTCTCGATTTCAGGTGTCTTTGCGCCCATGGATGGATACTCCGTCTCCCCGCATAGAGGCGTGGGTTTAGCCATGTTGGGTTTGCCTGGTCAAACGCTGACACGTCGAGAAGCGCGACTCTGGCGTGTCTGGGGCAGGCTTCTTGAAGTGCAGGTCGACCGTATGGTGGTGGAAGTCGAGCATCGAGATCCAGGTCCACGAGCTGGGCTGTTTGATTTCTCGACCTTCATCTAACCCAGGCGACGGTACGTGTCTCTTGGAACTGCAGGGTTGTTCATGGTGTCGGATTCTCCTCCCTCGCTTCTTCCTGCGCTGGTCATTGCTGGGATGGGATCCACCACATCTACGTGATGTCGCATCTCCTGCCGCCCGTGGTTGTGGTCGCGGCCGCGGCCATGGTCTTTTGTGGGAGGCTCGAGTCTTGAGACTCGAATCTTGAATCTTGAACGGCGGTGTTTGATGATGATGGTATAACATGAATCTCGACCAGAGATTCTCTGCAGAGAATTGTGGACCGTCGCGGACAGCCAGCCGTCTCTGGCGGTCGAGGTCGAAGCCTGTTTCCATTGTCATCGAGCTGAAGAATGTCTGCTCAGAGACAGCGGAATTACCCGCCTCCAATGTTCTCAAGTGCCCGAACGTAGCCGCTGGAAGAAGGTGCGAAGTAATAAAGCAGGTACGAATAAGCCTCAGGTAAGTAGGTAGGTAAGGTAGGTAGGTACAGCACCTTCGCTATTGATGGAGGCACGGATCACCCGTAGCGGTTGAGCAGTGCTGGACGTCTACTGCGAGTCTTCGGGCATCCCTATCGCGGAATACCTTTACAGCGTGAGAGTGCCAAGTGAGTGACAGAGGGGGTGGATGGACGTTGTTGACCAGAACACAACGCCAGCCCAGCCCAGCCCAGCCCATTCCTGACGGACTCAAGTGCGCTGAACTGAGAGGGACTGGACCGGTGCCTCGTACGGGCTACGAGGTGCAGCTGGATAGCTACCGGAGGCGGTTCAGGGCACTTGACGCATGTACCGGTACGCCCCTCGCAGGTATCCAGAGTCCCTCCCCCCCAAGCGGCCGTTTCCTGTTCCTGACTCGTCGAGCATCCCGGTCTGCCATGGGCTAGGAAGCCCTCCATGGCCATTGCTGGACGAATCCCGCTTTTATCTGCGATGGGCTTCCAGTAAAACCTCGTCGTGACGGTGCTGGATTCCTCTGCAACTTCTCAAAAGTCGGTTTCTGTCATCAGCCGCCAGGGAGCTTACGGTGTCGCCCTGGGTGCCTTGAACTAGGTACACAAACAACCATCCGCCTCTTAACTCTGGTGGCCCATGCCTGACCTGCCTGTACTTGCTAGGTAGCTTTCCAGCTACTTTTGCTTCTGCTTCGGATCCAGCATCTTTCTGCCCTACCTACCTACTACCGACGTACTATGCAGTATAATAAGGTAGTAGTAGAGGGCAAAGAAAAGACATGCCACCCCGGATCACACTTCTGCGGCGAGGTCTGAGGCTACTTCAATACACACCCACCCGACAGATTCCCTTTTGACACCTCTGACCTCACCTTTCAATTTGCGTCGATCACCGCGGGGCTGGTACTAGCTCGCACCTCGATAAACGGTTCCCTTCCGTCTTCACCTCGTCATTCTGTCACTCACGCTTTGGGACCGAAAACTCGCGCTCCGTTCTTCCATCACCTTTCGCACCGTCGACGGACCCCCTGGTGTTTCTTCACCGTTCCCAATTTCGAATAACCCCAGGGGAGACAAGAAAAAAAGACTTTTGCTGGCGGGCCTTTCGTCTTTTCTTCCCCAAACCCAGCCTTTTCCTTCTCCTTGAACAAGCAACACTCGGAGTCTCGATTCACGACGACGACTTCCACGCCCACTCTGACGCGCCGACGTCTTTCTTGCTTCCAATACATCCCTTCTCTCTCTGACAACGCCAATTCTATCCGTCTTTTCCCTATCCTTCATGCGCTTGTAGTAGACTGCTGCCAGGCTTAGAAAGCAAGAAAACCCACCCCATCGCTTCTTCTGTACGTATCCTCTCCCGATTTCACTGTTCCAGTTTCCTTGTCAGTGTACGCAGTACGCAACACGCGGTACACTCTACACACACATACATGCACACACACACACACACACACACACACACACACACACACACACACATATCCATCCATCCCACCCGATTCTTGAAAGCCCCTCTCTGCTTGGTCCATCCCGTTGTCCCACACCCAAGAGCTCGGTCTCCTTCACCATGTCATCGAGATCCCTCTGTATACTGCAGCCACCATGTTGGTATATCCACACCAGACCTGCCGCATGCCTTCGTCCCTAACGACTTCCCATTAATAACCTCGACAAAGCAGACTGTCGCCTATTTCCCGAACAAGGTATCGACATCGACCACCACAGCGCTTTCGCATCAATATTGTCGCCTGGATCGCAGAGCATCTCGAGAGTACACGTCCTCGTCGCCCCGCGCATCATCGCATTCTTGCCTCGTCGCCCTCGCCTCGCCGCCCTGTGGACGCGACTTTTATTTTCGTCGGAAATTTCCAATGATCGTTTGCTGGATAGAGAGGGACTAGAAGTGCTTCGACTTCGAAAGAGGGAAACTTGGCGCGAATCGTCTCCAACAGACGATTAGATCAGATGGGAACGAATTGACCGACGGAAACGAACCTTCAACGCTTGTGAATTTAGGCCGTCCCCGAGCAGCCTCAACACCGTATATTGCCGTGAATCGAGACGCGCACGTCACGAGCACCCGCCCAACAACCTGCCCAATCCGGAGGCACAAATACTGCCACGATGGCCCAAGATCTTGAGAGCATCTTCCAGGAACTGGGCATTTCCCAGTATCTCGACATCTTTCTGGAGCAAGGATTTGACACGTGGGATACGATTTTGGACATCACAGAGTCCGACCTGTTAGTAGCACATCTCGACGATGTGTACCACAGACTAACGTATATTGCAGTGACGCACTTGGTGTCAAGTTGGGCCACAGACGTGTAAGGAGCTGGCCTGTGTTCAGATGTCAACGAGAGAATCTAACATTAGAGACAGAAATTGCAGAGGCGCATAGCCAACTCTAGGGGCCACGCTCCCGATGTGTCCCTAGTATCGCCGACGAGAGCCAGCGTGGAAGAGCCCAAGACGGAGACGCAACGACCCGATCCACCGCGACCCGAGACCAAAGAGGGACCAGTTCAAGCTAAGCGCAAATACCGACGTCACCCGAAGGTTTGTGTGAAGCAATTGACGTGCATGGTAATGGTGTACTGACAACTTATCAGCCGGACGAGAATGCGCCAGAACGCCCTCCTTCTGCCTATGTACTATTTTCCAACAGTAAGGCTAACTTGGTCTTGTGAAAGAGTGGTAACATAGCTAACTCGGGATCAGAAATGCGCGACGAGTTGAAAGGCCGCAATTTGACATTCACTGAAATAGCCAAACTGGTTGGTGAACATTGGCAGAACCTGACTCCCGCAGAAAAGGAGCCGTATGAGACCTCGGCTCTGAAAGCAAAGGAGAAGTATAACCATGATTTGGCCGAGTACAAGAAAACTCCGGAGTTCAGAAAGTACACGGCATACCTTGCAGACTTCAAGGCCAGGCAAGCCAGCGCCAATCAAGGTGAGATATTGTGCTCTACTTGCACTTCCATGCATCACTAATGCATTTTCAGCCAAAGAATCGTCCAAACGTCAGAAGCTCGACTCTGGGGTTCGCCTAACAAATGGCAGTGCAAGCGCAACGCCAGGAAGTTTGAGTAGCACTGGCAGCGGAACCGAGAGTCAACCAGGAAGTGAACCGCCTCCAAATAGAAAGCAGCGTGTAGGCTCTGTCATCTCCTTATCCGAGTCACAATATTCGACAGCCGTCCCTACGCCTGTCTCGCAGCATCATCAACCAGCAGATGAGGCGGTGCACTCACCTACCAGCACTCAATTCGATCGCGAGAGCCTGCACTCGACAAGTCCTCGCACAACCCATAGCCGGAGTCGTCGCCCAACATGGACCGACACACAATCCAACCCCGAGGCTGTCCCGACTCAAGTGCTCCCCTCAATCTCTTCATTCTCGGGTGTGTTGCCATCGTTGAATGGTGCTTCAAGGTCGCCAGAGATGATGAATGGTTTTGGTTATGCACCCCCGAGACATCCCACCTCACTCCCACCTCCACTTCCTTCTGCAGGAAGTACTGCTTCCTCCGGTTCTGCACCATCATATCCTCAGACGCCTAGCCATAACCCCCTCCCGATCCATGCTCTGTGCAGCAATGAGGGCAAGAATTCCCCAGTTTCTCAACCTCCTCGGGCAGCTGTATTCGAAGTGCAACCACCACCCTACCAAGCTGGGCCACCTCCTCCACTTCAAGAACAAAAATCGATGTTCCCCCATATGCCCACAGCTGTCCAAAACGGTCGGAATGGTATTTTCACCCTCCATTGAGACTTTCACCCTCCACTGGATCAGAGCTAATAAAATTTAAGGATACCATTCGCCACCGCAACTATTGCGTTTCCAGTCTAGTTCATCCTCATCGGGTACCGAGGGGTCGATAGCATCCTCGCATGCACCCTCACATGCCTCCTCGCAGACCTCACTTGGGGCCCAAGAGAGAGGCACTCCGAAGCTCGATGGGTTGAACCAGCTGTCGCGCGCAGCTGAGTTGTTGAATAACAGACGTTGAGGAAAAGTCAAAGTGGATGTAGTCACCTGTTGATATCGGTGAAGAAAAGGAGCGCTGAGAAAGTTGCATTTTTTTTATGGCCGGGCAGGGGGCCTTTTTCAGGAGCCTTCACTCGTCTGCTTCTTGTCGTCGATGCGGATATGTTGAGTCTATCGAAGCTGGACAGCCAAGGTGGTGTGTTCGAGTATCTGAAATACCCTCATGAGTTGGCATCTTGCTGGGCATTGATTTTGGGAAACTTTATGGCGGCGTATTTGGAAACCCCCTCATTGGCGTTCTTGGGTGTGGCGGACCTTGCATATTTTCTTTCTTGCCTAAGAAGGCTATGAGTTGTGCGATACGACCAGACGATATGGTTCATCTTGAAAGGAAACGGGAAACTGGGTTGAAAATGGCATGACAAGAGTGAAGCTTCCTGACAGCCAGAGATGCTGAAAATCATATAAACAGTGCAAAGAAAAAAGGTCTGCATCAACAGGATACGGTACCAGGTAGTAAGACAGAGGTCAGTGAAATGTACAAATCGAACAAAATACCGTCCCATGTTGATCGGGTTGATGGGTGACTGGCCCAAGACCTGCGCACCATGGAGTAGGCAAAAGGATGATCTCAGATGGACAAGATGGAAAAGACGTGACGTAAATGAGAGAATTGCGGTGGGAAGACGCCCTTTTTACTTCTTGTCCACCATACGTCCAAGTTCTCCGAGCCCAAGCCCAACCAAGCTTGAGGCACACACACAAGCAGCCAGCGAAGCGAGGAGCATATGCGGACGGCCGCTAGGTGGATAAGGTGACGAACAACCAACGAGGCATGCACATGGTGTGTGTGTGTGTGTGTGTGTGTGTGTGTGTGTGTGTGTGTGTGTGTGTGTGTGTGTGTGTGTGTGCAGGTGGAAGGGTCCTCCCCCAGTCGCGAATAGCGAATAAGCAAGGTGAACGGGGTCCCTGTTTCGTTTTGTCTGGCGTGTCGGTCGAACCCCGCCTGGCACATACATCATTCCCATGCAGGTCAAGTCAGTTCATACCTTAGCACCGCATCCATTTCGCACTTATTCCCAGAGCCTCCAACGTCATCGTGTGCTCAAAATTTCGGGGTCCTCCCCTCCCCGGCCCCCAAAAACTTGCTGAGCAGATTGCCTTTCCGAGCCTTGGCAGACCGAGCGAGGACCCTTGTAAATATCATTGCCCCCTTGCCGTGTAAATAAACACTGCATGCTGAACCAGTGAATCGCGTCTCTGCCTTTTTGTTTGGCTCGTAACTGTGTTTTCGCGCCGATCGCTAGACCCTGCGTGTTCAACGGCGATCACGAGAGTGACCTGACGATGGGCGTCAGGTGGTGGCGCGAAGCTGATCGAGGAGCGGCGAACGCAGCATGCTGTAAGGCGGGTTTGGCCGTAGCCATGGTGTTGACAAGATGCAGTGAAGCAGACAGAGAGGGGAGAAGGAAGGACAAGAACTTGAAGAGGAGGGAAAGAAGCCGGGCTCTTAATAGGGCATCACACACAAGCTCAACACATCCATTTCTCCCGCTCGCTGCTGCTGCCGCAAGGTCACAGACATGCTAAAATCGCACGCAGAAGCAGACTCAAAAATCCCATCCCCGTCTTCCACCCAGAAAGCATACACATATACACATTCCCATACCTCGGAGAGCGAGAAACAAGGCCAACAGGCGCCACAATCTGCAAGTTCAGATCTTTAGTCTGGCCACGGGACGACGGCCGATGCGGGTTATGGCGTAGCGTGGTTCCCGGCCCGGAGGATATGCTCCTTGGAGAGGGACCCCCCAGAAGGCGACAGCGCAGCCCGACTGCACCGGCAAAATCTGGCATGTACTTTGGCAGCATCTATTTTTGCTTGATTGGTGTTCATCCTATCGTGCACAATGCCGAGACACTTGTTTCGTCGGTAAGCGATCCAGGTTGTTTATTTCGTCCCTTCGTCGGATGCTGCACAGCATGAAAGCAGCGCATCCGTCGCCTCCAAGGCACCCTTCATCGGATGGGGGACCCAAGCGGCCACGTTTGATCCTCTAGCTCCCCTTCCCAGACCCAAGGTGTTGGATTGGACCAGCCGTTGGAACGTGTGCTAGCGGCATTGCTTTAGGATGATGGGAACTTGAGAAGGTCCCATCATCAGATTAAAACGGTCAAGACGCATGATGGGGGGAATGCAGGCATTATTATTTAATGCGAGTTTGAGGCACACCGTTCGGGCCGGTCGATTGTCATTCATTACATACGACGTCACTCCAGGACTTCCCGAGCCCACTCGGCCCGCGATGCCTTCGGTTGGAGGCAGCTGAGAGCAGAGAAGGCGTGAAATAAATGATTCTTTCCGCCCATTCATTATGAACATTGCAAAAATCAAACATGTCGTCGTTACAAGCAAATTAACGCCGCTGAAGGCCTAAGCGGCACAAACGATCACAAAGACACATCCGCCCATCGCTTCCTTTCCTTTTTTTGCATTCCCTAATCGTTTAGTCTCCGCCAGCCGTTATCTCGGCCGTCCAATCCTTTTTGATCATCAGCTCGGTGAGATCGGGCGTCTTCTCAACGACGAGACCCTTCTCGTTAGCCAAATGCAGCAGACTGATGAAGCAGAAACTCGTGGAGATGTCCTCCATCATCGGCCTGGGGTATACTGATTGGAGGTTGTTCATGACATCGGTGAACTTTAGCGTTGGGTCCTTAGACGGGTCCTCGGGCGGAGTTGGTGTGGGAAGGTTTTCCTGCACAAGAGTGAGCGTCGAGTCTGCTTTCGGGGATGAGTTCAGATTTACAGCTTCAAGGCTTTCGAGGCCCATGCCCTTCCAAATTTCCTCCTTCAAACGTCTGACATCCACCCTCTTGGCTACACGTGCGTATTGCACGTAGTCTGGCCGCAGACGGCGCGTTTGGGTGACTAGCGTCGTGCCAAATGCGCCGGTCAGGGCATTCGTCGCTGCGTCGCTGCCGAGGAGAGCAGTCATCCCCGCAGTCTCAGTAACACCGGGGTCGCCCTCTGCGGTAGGCGAGAAGTGCTCGCGAGCGTCTGCGAACTCATCATCCTCATCTTCCAGGCCGCCAGCGAAGGGAAGTGCGTCGTCCTGGAAGAAGTTCGCGTCGTAGTCGCCTTGCGGCAACGTGTCCGTCTCTTCGGCGCCATGCAGCGGCTCTTTCTGATTGGCCCAGAAAGCCTCGTCCATCTCGCCTGCCGGAACGTCTCTGTCCTGGCCGCCGCTTCCGAAGGCGCCGCCTCTGGTGCCAAGTACACGTCGTTTGCTGAGACGGGCCTTGGGCTTGAGGAAAAGATTAAGAAGGGACTTGGAGTTGAAGTGCTTGTCGTCAGGCAGGAGGTTCCTTGACTTGGAGATCCAGTCCTTCTTTGGCATGGAGATTGCGGAGTTGCTGGTGGCCTTTGTGTACAGCGCGTCAGCCAGGTTGTTATCCAGCGGCGCGGAGAAGTCGATCTCGAACGGCTCCTTCTCCTTGCGTTGCCGGGCTGGAGCTGCCGGCTTGTTGATGTCTTTGATTTTCCTGATTCTCCAGTGCTCGGCACTGGTCCAGTTCTTTTGCAGGGCCTGGTCGAAGTACCCCAGGATGTCCTCATGCATCTTGTCAGCATTCTGCGCATGGCTCATGGATATGACATAGTCGCCATTGTCCTGATCCAGCATCTCAACATCACCGCCTTCACCGCCGTCGTTGTTGAGACCGGCGTCATATACGCGCATCTGCGGCTCAAGCGCAGCTTCCCTAGCCCACGCCTCACCGCCCTCGCCGAATGCGACATCCGCGCCAAGGTCAAATCCGCCAAGGCCGAGATCGTCATCATCGAAACCAGCAGCGTTGTCACCGTCAATGAACATGCCAGAGTTATCACCAAGCAAATCAGCCGTCTTCTCCTTGTCCTGGTCACCTCTCCAGTCCTCTGGTGCCCTGAGGAAGGGAATATCCAGAGAACCAGAGGGGTTGCCCAGGTCAAAGGTCTTCAACGATGGGCAGACATCAAGCTCGTCCAGAATGTTCAGTTCGGGGAAGAACTTAGAACCCAGAGAACCGAGATCAATCTCTACGTCTTCGGTCTCCTCCTCCGGCTCGGGCTCCTCGACCATGGATGGTTCAGGAGTACCCTCTTCCTCTTCCTGATCAGCCGCGGTATCCTTCTTTCTTGTTTTTGAGGTGTGCGCATCGCCGACATCGTCACTGCTGTCGAACACGATGCGTCCCTGGGCATCTACCATAAGGTGGTTAAGGAGCAAACCCTTGGCACCGCCCTCGTCAAAGTCTGCGGAGGTCTTTTTAAATAAGGGGTCCACGGCGAACTCAAGCTCGAACTTCTTGAGTTGGAGTGACGAGAAGCTAGGTGCAAGTGTGGCCTCTGACGAACGTTGCGTCTGTTCAAAGTCAGTATTGTGGCGTCTACTCTGGGTTGAGTGTCGCATACCTTTCGCTTTGGCTTCTTCCTAACGTTTCCATCCTCATCAACCTCGTCTTCTTCACTCTCTTCGCCTTCGTTTCCTTCACCGTCGCGGTCTCTCTTCTTGTTGTTGCTGTCTGCAAGACCACTCAGCAACTTGCCGGTCTCGGTTGCGACACTGTCAACTCTGCTCGTGTAGATCTTGACGCAGCCGTCTAACGTGCAACTGGCCTTCTGGAAGTTGACTCCATCACCCTCCTTCAGCAGAGACATGTCGTGGAAGTAGTCAATCAGCGCAAAGTTCCAGGAGTTGTTTGCGTTGATCTTATTGTCCGTAGCCATCTTCATCCACTCTTCGAAGTTTGCGAGAATCGGGACTCGCTTCATAGGCGTAACTGTGCTTCCGCTGACGACGATATCGTCGTCATCTTCGTCAACTACTGTTCGGGCTCGACTGCCGCGGGCACCTGGCGTCTTAGGCCGGGAGCCACCGGGCGAATTTTCGATATCCTCCAAGCTGTGTCTTCCCTTGCGCAAAGGTGTCGCAGCTGCAGCCTTCAGCTCGTTCTTCTGACGCTCTTGCAGAGCATGGCGCGATTGCGCTCTCCGGGCCTTCTCTTCGACATCGTCGTTGAGGGGGATTCTGAATATTGTTTAGTACCGTTGCTGAGCGGGGGAACATGGGTGAATCGGCGGTGTCGCAAACGTACTTGACGGGGGAGTTCTTGAAGGGCGAAGCGTTCATCGACCCGGAGGTCGCTCTGACGCTGCCAGCGCGCGGTACGTTAGCCACTCGAGGCATTCTGTGTTGTTGGCGATGAGGTTGTCGTCCGACAGAGTTGGATGGTGGATTTGTTTGCGATGTGCGTCGGTAGCCCAGTGCCCGACGCCAATGTTTACTTTCCCCACTTGGACACGCCCCCAACGACGACGCGAAACAACAATAAAGAGGTGGTGCCTGAAATCTTAGGTGTCACATTCACCGTTTCGGGACGGGACAAGGCGGGGAGCTGAAAGCCCGGGCCCGAGCGGTTTCGTCCCAACTGCCAACGTTTACCTGGTTGCTGCCGCCCCTCCCCTTGGCTTTGTTATCTTCACGTGACGCAATGATGCTCTCTGCCGAGCCCAATTGGAACCGCTCTCTTACACTTGCCGTTGCAACGCGCCCTCCTCTCTTAAAGTTGCCGCTCCAAAGAGACATAGCCACGTTGGAGGGGGATTTACCACGCATGTCCTCGGCTCTATCAGAGCATCGACCTTGCGTAGACCAGCAAATCTTGGCCAAGAACTTGCGACACAGCCGTTTCCTTAGGACCTTGGGCAGGTTTTCCCGGGCTGCCTCCCAGAGTCTCCATGAATCGTACATGAAGGCGAGAAGCGCATGCATCTTCTCACTCTGCCCTGCGGCTCACCTCACACCCGCTGGCAGCTTTTCCTGCGTATCCTTTTTTTTTTTGCATAGAGGCTCGACTCAGCGACACCCGTTCGTTCCTCATCCGCGCACCGCAGCGGAACGAGCGGCATCACCAGGCACGCGCCCGCGACAAGTCTTCTGCCATGGCTTCCTATGAGCCAATTATCTTCCACATTTGACGTCAGCATGCCAGCTTCCTCTAAGATTAGGGGGAGCGGCCTTCGCTTGCGGCCATTCTATACGACAGTCTTCCTTCTCACCCTGCTCGCGACATGGTCATTCTTTACCAAGGCCACGGAACGACACTTCGCCCCGCAGCATGTCGACGCCTCGTCTCCGCTCCTGAGAAGGAACGAGCTGACGGAATGCCGGGATGTTCACCGCGCTGAGGACCAGTGTGCCTTCGTCAAGGCTCACTGCGCCGAGGACGAGGCTGGCTTGCTCTCATATCTCACCCTGTACTACTGCAACCTAGGCAAGGCTCAGCCAGTCGCTTTCGCCATACTCGTCTGCTGGCTCGGCCTGCTCTTCACCACCATTGGCATCGCCGCCAGTGACTTTTTCAGCGTGAATCTCAACACCATCTCCACGATCCTTGGCCTTAGCGAAAGCTTAGCGGGTGTTACCTTCCTTGCCTTCGGAAATGGGTCCCCGGATGTCTTCAGCACCTTTGCAGCCATGGGCTCCAACAGCGCCAGCATGGCTGTAGGCGAGCTTATCGGCGCTGCAAGCTTTATCACCGCCGTCGTCGCCGGTTCCATGGCCTTGGTTCGGGAGTTTAAAGTGGGGAGACAGACCTACGTCCGCGATTTATGCTTCTTCATCGTGGCCGTCTGCTTCACCATGGTATTCCTGGCTGACGGGCACCTGCACCTATGGGAGTGCATAACCATGGTCTGCTATTACATATTCTACGTGGTCTTCGTTGTCACATGGCATTATTACTCGAAAAGGCGGAGCCAGCGGCGGGTCCGGGAAGCAGCCGCACGAGGGCATGTCTACGGAGCAGGGGGGCATCCATACGATGAACTGGCACCGGAGCCGTACCGGGATGATCCCGACGACGAGGATCGTCAAGTCACGTCCGCCAGCGCCTCGAATGCCGGTGATATCAGTGCACTAGAGGCTGGACCGCGAATTGAAGTCGAAGGTCAGGACGAGGGCGATGACGAGGTTGAGGAGAGCGATCATGGCAGGCACGTCGTGGCGGAGATGGCGAGCAACATGCGTGTTCTCCGTCCCCGAGGCCGCAGACGCAACACTCTTACTCCGATTCGTCCCAGTTTGGTCGGCGCCCTGGAGTTTCGATCAGCTTTGGCTCAACTACAGAGAGAGAGCAACTTGAGGATGCGACCGATGCACGGGCGAGCATATTCCGTTAATAACATTCGAAGCAACAGCGACTCAGGCACTGTTATGGGGCCACCTTCAGATTCAGGCAGATACACCATCAGCGGCGGCGAAGGTCTCGGCCAGAGTAGGAATAGGGCCTTATCCTCTGGAAATGTTCCCGGCTCACTGGTTTCTACCCGCCAACCCAGTCGCGATCACTCTCCTTGGCGTTTCCCTCCTCCAGTCTCAGCGAACCCGATCCAACAGGTAAAAGCCCAGGAAGCCAGGAATCGAAGTCCATCCCCTGCGTACAAGATTGGTGGCAATCTGGCGCCTCCTCCGTTGGACGCGGCGCCCCTACGACAAGACACTGGCGGCAGCGATTCTCTTGACCCCAGACCATTCGGCCAGCTTTCCCTCCAAATACCATCAAGCAGACGTACAAGTTTCAGCACTTCTTCGCCAGCATCCCCCTTCCCCGGGTACACTGAATCTCCAATGGTGTTAACACCAGCAGCCCAACCTGATCCGCCCGAATTCATATTGCCTCCTGGACCAGCTCGCATGGAGATGCCCTTCGCGCCCTACGAAGTGATCGAACCGAAGCCGGTGAGATGGTGGCCATATGCTATCTTGCCGCCCCCTCACATCTTCTGGAGAACATTGTTTCCTACACTCCTAGGGTGGCAGCAGAAGAGTCACTGGGACAGATTCGTCAGTGCCATATCGGTGCCGAGCATTTTGCTTCTCGTTCTCACCCTCCCGGTCGTTGAGAGTGAAAGCCCAGACGACTTGTCTGACGATACCATGGTGGACCCCATGATCGGGTTGGACACCACTGGCGATGGATCTGTAACATTGCCTGAGGGCGAGCCCATCGAACAAGAGTCGGAATGGCAACGCTTTAGAAGAGCCACCCTGACGCATTCTCGCATGCCGTCCCTTGAGCGCAACTATTCTCCCAAGGGTTCTCCAGCGTTGATTGCTATCGATGATCCGAGCGGCGCGCGTGTCGCTGAGGCACCCACGAGCCATCCACAACACGTTAAGCCGGCGGCACCTCTACCCTCTGAGAGCAGCATCGCTGTTGATGACTCGGGTCAGTGGAATCGGTGGCTTGTCGCTATCCAAATCTTCACGGGCCCCTTGTTTGCAGTGGTCATCCTGTGGGCCAACATGTTTGAGGACTTCCAGCACCCATACAGAGTGCTGGTCAGGTTCATTCTATATACCCTGCTGGCATCTACCATACTTCTTGGCCTGCTACTCATGACGACAAGCCCCGACAAGAAACCCAAGTTCCATTTCCTTTTATGCTTCATGGGGTTCATCATAGCTATAGCTTGGATCTCGACCATTGCGGGAGAGGTTGTTGGTGTTTTAAAAGCTGTTGGAGTCATTCTGGGAATCTCAGAGGCTCTTCTAGGGTTGACCATCTTTGCTGCGGGCAACAGCGTTGGCGACCTCATTGCCGACATCACCGTTGCCCGCCTTGGCTACCCTGTGATGGCTCTGTAAGTTGCAACGTTACCTTTCGACGCATAAAGTTTACTAACAGCAACGTAGCTCCGCGTGCTTCGGCGGCCCCATGCTGAACATTCTCCTCGGTATCGGCATTGGCGGCGTCTATATGATGGTCCAGGCCGCCAAACATCGACACAAGAAACATCCTGACAAACCTTTCAAGTATCACTCATACGAAATCCAAATCGGAGGCACCCTGATGATATCAGCCATCACACTCCTCCTCACCCTCTTGGGTCTCCTACTCATCGTTCCGATGAACAAGTGGATCATGTCACGCAAGATCGGCTGGGGACTGATTGCGATTTGGACAGTCAGCACCATCGTCAACGTCGTCATCGAAGTGACGGGGGTGTGGACTGACGTGTCCTATTCTCTCAGTTTCTAATACGTCCATTTTTTCCGAAGCACATACACACAGACTGTATCAGTATTCGACGAGTACATTCTACACAAACAAATTAGCATACCCCGGCATAGCGTGCGACGAGAAACAAAGCGACTTTGCGACTTTCAGGTTATATTTTCGATTGCGTGTACAGTCATTACAGAGTTCAAATGAGAAGAAGCGACTGGCTACGAAGGACAACCTTACACTCTACACATATACAATAGTAGTTTATAAAAACATATTACAAGTTCACGTTGAGATTGACAGCAAACAATAGTAACGTTGCCGTCGGTTATCTTTCCTCGTCATTGGTCGTCTAAGACCGGCAACAACGCGCTGTCTCCTCAAGCGACACCGATCGAAGCGCCGACGTTCCTGGATTGTTGTTCCTGATGTCAGGCACGGTCCCACGTCGTACATTGTAAATCGCCATCTGATGTGTTCCCCCGTGCGCCCGTGCTCTCTTCCATCGGGAGGCAACTACTGTCGACCTCGAAACCCGCGTGGTCTCAATTGGACGAACGGCGATCCTTTTCTCTCTTCGTTGCCAAGGATTTCGTCTGGTAGTGTTGTGTTTTCAGCTGGCTGTATGTGCTCTCTTCGCCAAGAGATCCATCTGTTGTGGTTGCCTCAGCTGGGCTGTGTGTTGTTGTGATGCCAAGAAGGATGTGGGAAGTTGTGATGCCAAGAAAGGTCGTGGACGCACGTCGGCCATGGCTGATGTGTTTTGACGTGTTGCAAGCGTTCGGTGGAATCAGGGGAGACTGCGTTCTCGGATCTCTGGGTTTTGGTGACAACATGCAAACGGACATAGAAGTTGAGGACTGGATGGCAAGTATAAAGGCGCTGCATCAAATACCTTGTAATCGACTCTGCTCTTTCGAATTCAGTTCACACACGTTAACATCACACTATCTCATAAGCATTCACTTAACGCACTTTCTGAACATCCCATTCTTCAGTTCAACTTATCCAACATGGGCTTCAACTCAATCCTCAACACTGCCAAGCAGCTTGCTAGCAACGACGAAGCCAATAGAGACCAGCAGGGCTCGTCTCAGACTTCTGACCAGCAAGGCTGGGACAAGGTCGGCGATGACGCCAAGAAGGCCTTTGCGAACTATCAAGCGGATCAAGCTCAAGGCAAGGGCCCCGATTACAAGGAGATTGGCGGCGTTGCGTCGGCTGCGTACTCTGCGTACAATCGCGGAGCCGATGCAGGGGATCTGGATGAGAGGCAGAAGGAACAGCTCGGGGAGGATGTTGTTGCCGGGCGCTCGGGCAGGAAGAAGGAGCCGTTGAAGTCCGGAGAGGAGGGTGTCGATGGAACTCAGGAGGGCTGTGAGTGTGATGGCCACGACGATGAGAAGTCGAAGAAATTGAATGAGGAGTTGGGGCGCGAGGGCGAAAATGTGGTAGCTGGGGAGAAGAAGAAGCTGCGGGAAGGTGGATTTTTGCATGGAAAGGTGGACAACACCACCGAAGGTATCGCTGCCGAGGATGCTCGCGGTGAGTACATTGATTCATCAAAAGAAGCCCTCGAGGCTTTGTCCTCCAGCACCGCGGCACAATCTGGCGGGAGAAATGAAGTCTCTACTTCCCAGGCAGATTACACTGGTGAGAAAACACCTCGTCGCTCGCAAATGTTGAACTCAGAACGCTTACACCGGTTCAAGCAGGATCTACTGATGCAACATCCGGTGAGACTGGGGACCTCAGCGACTACACCACACTCGGGGTAAGAGACAATTCCAAATAACTTAGATTCCATAGCACAAGCTAATGGCTTGGCTCCAGAGGACGACACGCTCGGGACGCGGCATCGTAAGTGACCACGAAGAAGAAGCTGACGAAACAAGCCTGGCCATGGATACATGAGGATCGCGACGGGAATGCTTCACCTATGTAGCTTCATAACAGTACAGTCGTTTCCGATGCATAGCTCGATGGTTGAAAAGCATGATAGTGACCTTAGCTCGCAGCCTGCTCTAAGCGGTGACCTACTTAGTACCGGTTCCTCCCACCGTAGTCAATAGCGAACGGAGGAGTCAATGGCTCACTTGGTCAGATCTGGCCAAGTGCTAGCGCCCTGATGTCCCTTACCCTCTGTTCGCTGGGGTTATAATATGGTTATGGGTTCAAACCCTGCCTTTTGCCATCTGGAACCTTTTTTTGTACCCTTTTTTTTTTCCCTCCATCTTCTTTTACGTCCTGCCCTCCTTCATTCACCCAACCAAGATTCCACCAGATGTTATTAGTATTTGTTGTTGACCACCAGAACCCAAAACGTAACTCGCAGCCAAGAGTCGCCTTCTTGAAAAAAAGATTAAAAAGAAATCCTTAGGACACTTCCAGCTGGCAAGACACGGCAAGGGCATTTTCTGTCTCAACTCTTGAATGCTTCTCTGGCCAGGGGAAAATCATCCAAACATACATACCCAGTCTGAGAAATGGCATGGGCAGGTCCAGATTCGGATGGCGAGCTTTTGGACGCTTAAGCAGGACCTCCTGACCTAAAACGAGATCGCCTAGCTTTTTCTGTGTCCTCGCGACTATATTTCCTCTCTATCGGAATTTGAAGTTATATTTCGATCGAGGGCGATAGCATTGGCAAAGATGATAGTGCCGCAACGGCCGATTTATCTCCAATTTTTGACTACAATATCCCCAAGTCTGGCTATTAAGGCAATCCAATGGAAGACAATGACACGGGACAACACTCGCCTATGTAGCCTGGTGCGAGACGGTAGTCGGCCGGGCCCGGGCCTGAGGCCTGAACCCCGGCCTGAATCCCGCCTTTATATAAGGGATCAGCTACACCACTTTATAGCTAGGCGTACTTAGCATTTATAGCTAGATTAATTAAGCTACTTTACTTAGGTTATAAGTTTTCTAAATACTTAAATCTATTTACTAGATAGTAAAGTTATTTCTAAGTAGCTATTAAAACTCTAACTTTATAGTTTAGTAATTATTATAGAGTAATTAATAGATTACTAAGTTACTAAAAGTAATATTTCTAAGTAGAGGTTATAGCTATTATAATATATATCCCTTATTTATAAAAATCTCTTTAACTTTTAAGTTACTAAAATTAATAATTATTTAATAATTACTATAGTTATATAATAATAACTACTTAATAAATATCTAATAATTACTTATAACTATTCTTTAAACCTCTCTTAAACTACTAAATTAATTAAATAAATTAATATATCTTTAACTAGTAATCTAACTTTATTTTCTTTTAACTCTATTAGAAGGGGATTATCTTAAACTAACTCTCCCCCTTTTTTTACTATAAACTTTATAACTAGAGTAACTATATAAAAAGTAACTAATAAGGGATTAGATCTAAAAAGTTTAGTATGTAATACTATCCTTAAACTAATTAAAGCTATAAACTTTAAACTATAAGAGATTAATTTTAAGAATACCTTTAAAGTAATAAGATTACTCTTCTACTTAATAGCTAAAAGGATATTAATTAGATATAATAGAAATATAGTCTTTAAAGAAGATAAAGTAATAATAATTAAGGATCTAAACTTTTTAAATAATTTAATATTTATAGGTTTTATACTTATTAAATAGTTACTTATAGAGAAGATCTAATATAATCTCTTAGAAGAAATAATTAATAATAGTCTTTTTATTATAGCTTTAGCCTTCTATATTTTTATTAAAACTAAAGAATATACTTAGAAGTTTAATAAACTAACTATAAGTAAAGTCTATAATAATTAGAATAGAATAACTAGAATTAATTATAGTAATATTAAGAATTTTATATAAGATCTTTATTTAACTTTTAATAAACTAAATAGTTCTAATATAAGCTTATTAATTATAGCTCTTACTTATAAACTTATCTAAAATTTTAGATATTTTAATTAAATTAAAATAGATTTTATAAAGAATAACTTTATTATAGAGATTTAAAACTATAATAACTTCTTATAAAAACTTAGAAACTTAAATAAAAAGGAATAATATAAATAAACCTCTTAAAGTATTAAAACTTTATTAAATAAAAAGAAGTTTATTATAAAGAGGTAAACTTAAGTTCTTAAGTTTAAAAGTATAAAACTATAAGATTTATATATTTCCTATAATATTAAGTATTCTAAAACTCTCTATAAATATAAAATATATAACTATTACTATAGAAAGATAATATTATATCTAGATAAGTATAATAATTATTCCCTTAGATATTATAAGTATTATACTTTAGTATATAATAAGTTTAAGTATACTAATAAACTACTAATAANACTTAGTAATTAATAATATAAATATTTACTTTAGTATTTACTTTAAAAAGCTAAACTTAAGATAATATCTTTAGAAACTTTAGTATTAAATAGGATATTAACTAATAATCTAAAGTTTTTATAGATATTTTATTAACTTAAACTTAAAAGAAGACTTTTCTATTATTCTTAATAAAAGACTTTAGAATATTTAGTTTATATTTTAACCCTTAACCTCTAGTTAAAGATCTATATAAAATTATATATATATAGGGAGTTAGAAAGTAATTAATAAAGGAATCTATATACTCTAACTATAGTTTTACTAGTTAAGTTATAGATATAGAGATTAATAGTTTCTTTATATATAATATTATTAAGGAAGTTAATAAAAAAGAAAATAATAACTAAGAAATATAACTAAATTAATATATTATATCTATAACCTTAATTAGGAGGATAGACTCCTTTATATTAGATATTAATATTAGTAGATATATTCTTAATAATTTCTCTATTTTTAAAGAACTTTAAGATCTCTTTTAAAAATTAACTATAAACTATATAAATAGAAAAAACTAAATTAGTTAGATTATTAGTATAGCTAGAGTAATTACTATTAAACTAAATAGTAAAAAGACTATTTTCTAACTATATAATACTCTCTATAAACCTTATAATATAGTATAAATTATTAATATTAGTCTTCTTTAGAAGATAGGTATCTATTTTAATAGTCTAAATAATACCTTAGTTTATAAAGATATATTTAAAGCTATTACTAATTTTAAATAGAATATATAAGTCTCTTAGTTTTAAATTTATCCCTCTAATTAAGGTAATAAATTTAGTTCTCTTAAACTAAATTACTAAACTTTTTATATTTATCTAAAATATCTATTTAGAGAAGTAATTATTACTACTATAAGAGATATTAATATAAACCTCTTTAGAGTACCTCCTATAAAATATAAGTATTATATTTACTTTATAATAAAATTAATATAATAATTTAGTAATAAATAATAAGAATAACTAACTTAAGCTTTTTAGAAGTTCTAAATTATATAAAGGTATTTAGGGGCTATAGGCTATAGTTAGGTTAAACTAATAGAAGAAGTACTTAAAAGGTAGGTATAGTATTACTATGCTACTTTTACTTACTTCTTCTAAGATCTTCTTCTCTAACTCTTTAGTAAGTACTTACTAAGTCCTTATTATAGAGGGTTCTATACCTTATCTTTATAAGGTTCTCTATCCTTTTAGCTTAATCTAGTTAAACTATCCCTAAGCCTTTTTAGTCTAAGTAGCTAGACCTTTATAATTATCCCCCTTCTAATTATAGTAGTCCTCGCTATAGAATAGAACTAATAATAAGTAAGAACCTCTATTATCTATAATAAGCTTTTTATAGTTACTATTATTATTATAGGTTATCTCTATTATCTATATAGTAGTTATCTACTATATATTTACTAAAGCTTCCTTATCCTTTAGTACTATTATTATCTCTATAAGTCTTATAATCTTACTTTTAGGGTTATATTATCTACTAAATAGGATTTTATTAGGGGTCTCTCTTATTTTTTAAAGAAAGAAATTATCTTTAGTAGGTTTTATATTCTTTATTTATAGATATTTTATTTTTTACTTAGTAAGCCTTTTCTAAATAATAGCTTTATAATAACTTTATTTTTTTATTTTATTTATCCCCCTTCTAAAATAAGTATATTATAAAGCTATTTAGAATATTAAATAGTAACTACTATTATTAATTTACTATACTTACCTTCTCACCTTTAGTAGTACTTACTATAGTAAATAACTACTATTCTTACTATCTAAAGTTATAGCTACCTCTTTAACTATTTAATAATACCTTATATCTATCTATAAAGTAATATTTTTTTTCCTACTTAAGGTTAGTTTCTTTTTTTTTCCTTTTTATTATATTATATTATAATAACTTTTATATTTTATAAGGCTTTATTAAGCTTTTATAAAGCTTTCCCTTTTTAATACTACTTTTATATCTAATTATTATAAATACTAAGACCTTAATTATCTATATTCTAGCGTTATATAAACTTAATAACTTAGCGAAGAATAGTAGTACTTATTAGCATAACTAATTAGGTAGTAATAAGCTTTATATCTCTTATACCTTATAGCTCTACTAAACTGCTAAAGTGGTATATACCTATACTAATATAGGTGATACTACCTACTAGATATATTATTTATATAGTATTAAGTATTATAAAATAAGTATTTAGTAACTCTTTACTAGAGTATTAAACTAACTATTAGTATAACTAGATCCCTAACTATTTAGTTAATAGTACTTAAATCTTTTAGAACTAAGTGAAGCACTACACCACTTAGATTAAAGCTAATAAGTATTATTAACATAAGATCTACTATATATATACTATAATTATAAATAGTTAGGCACTTCTCTTATCGCTCTATAAGTAGTTAGTAAACCTTATTAAGCTTTAGCTTAACTCTAAGTAGTATAATAACTAACTACTATAGATAAATGCTAAGGAGACTACTACTAACTATACCTAGGTATATCTTAAGATCTAGTTTAAGGTATATAATCCCTTAGATTAGGTTTTTCTTTAATAGTTAATAGTTTCTTTATAGAATACTTACTAAAAAAAGGATGAAGACCTTATTAAGTAGACTTATTTTTAGCTTAAAAATACCTTACCTTAATACCTCTAAGATAAGAGCTATATCTTTAACTAAGCTTAATTCCTTAATAAGCTTAATAATATCCTAGAGAAGTATCTCTTAAGTAATAACCTTTATATATTTAGTTTACCTACTTAAGATCCCTCTAAGGTTTAAGCTTCTTAGATACTTTATAATTCTTATAAATATACCTTAGTTATAATCCTTAAATATATTAGCTTTAGCCTTACTCTTTAACTTAATACTTATAAAGATATTAGTACCTCCTCTATAAGTATTTATAAGAATCTTATTAGCTCTAGGGAGGAGGATAAGTTATTAGAGGGTAAGAGTAGTAATAGTGAGAATAATATAGATATTAGTCCTAATAGTAATAGTATTAATAAGGATTTAAATAACTTAGAGGATAATTCTTAGTAGTTTTTAGTAGATCTTTAGTAAGTATATAATAGCTTTTCTTTAGAGTTCTTAATTAGATACCCTTAGGTTTATATATTACTTTTAAGAGTAGTTTTCTTTAGAGTCTCTCTATAGTTAATTAACTTTTCTTTATTTCTCTATACTATTTATTATCCTATTTATAGTATAACTTATACTATTACTTCTTAAATCCTATAAGGATTTATAAAATATTTACTAAGTATTCTTTAAGCTCCTAAGTGTTATATTCTATTAGCTAGCTTTTCTACTTAACTAAATATAGGGGGCTTATTAGTATATCTTTTTATAATATAATATCCTTAACTTCCTATTCTTTAAGGTCCTCTTTTAGGTCTAAAAGCTATCCTTTAGTAAGCTTTTAGCTATACTATAGCTTTAGTAAAGTAACTAAGAAGATATTATATACTTTATTATATTTTTCTAAGAACTACACTTTATAAGTATTAAAGCTTATAACCTCTATAATTAGTATAGGAATAAATTATAGGGTAAGTTTTTACTAACCTTTTATAAAGTAGAAGTTCTTTATTAAGAACCTTATAATATCTCTAACTTTATATAATTACGCCTTCCTTTTAGCGTTTATATTTTTAGCTTATATTTCTATTATATATTACTAATTCTTAGCTATCTTTTAGTAAACCTCTATTAACTTCTTAAACTTTTTATTAACCCCTTAGGTTCTAATTTTAATACCTAATAGGTAGTAATTAATTATTTAAAGGTAATAACCTATAAGAGCCTTAAATAGTAATATACTAATAATAGTATATCTACTATTATTATAAGAGAATTTAGTTTTAACTAGCTATATTACCTATTAGTTATATAAGCTTTTACTAAACTTTAAGAGGTATATAGTTAAGGTTTAGTATATTCTCTTAGTTTAGCTATCTATCTATAGATATTATATAGTAGAGATATACCTTTTTATATCTTAGGCTTTAGTTTAGTCTTACTAAAACTAGTTAGTAATTAACTTATCTTAATTACTAATAATAGCTTTAGGTATATTATATTAGTATTTAATCTCTTAGTATAAGATCCTTATTAAACCTATAGTATTTAGTTATTTAATTATCACTAGAAATTATACTACTTTAGTTATTTAATATATAACTACTAAGATTATATTATATATAATCTTATTATCTTAATAACTCTCTAATAAGTTAGTTAAGAAGTTTAAAGAAATCTACTAAAATAAGTATACTAATAATTCTAATATTTATAGTAATCTATATAGCTTATACTATAATATATATACTCCTTAGTATTATAGGCATTTAGTAATATATTACTATATATCTTCTATTAGGTATAGCTAATAGAATTTTTATAGGATTAGCTCTACTATCTTATTCACCCCTATATATTTTAATCTAAGTATATTATAGTAGTTTTTTAGGATTTTATAGTAGAGAGATCTCTCTTTTAGGATAATAAGTCTTCTTCTAAACTAAAAGATATTATTCTTATTAAGTTAGTACTTTTAGTGTTCCCTAGTATCTTAGTAAACCTTAGCTATAAGTTCTCTATAGAAGTGGTCTTTAGCTTATAGTCCTCTAACTATCTATTTAAGATTTACGCTTAGTTATAGTATATATACTATTTCATCTTAAATAAGCTCTCTTATTATAGTATATAGGATATATTACTCTAGTATAATAATCCTAGCTCCCCTTAAGTCTTCTAGTATATTACTATCTTCTTATAAAGTAGTTAGTATAGTATCTATATATAATTTTAAGTAGGTAATAACACTAATATATATACTTTAACGTAATAACTTATTAGTACCTTTTATAGGGTAGTACTAACTTAAGGGTAAGGATCTCTTAACTTTAGAGCTAGCCTTCTAATAAGGTTCTTATATACTTTACTAAATAGCTTAAATATAAGTTCTTATAATAGCTATAATTCTTTTAAGCTTAGTAATATGTTAGTAAGTTATTACTAATAGCTAGCTAATAAGTCTTAGCTTCTTCCTAAAAATAGGGAGTATATTATCTACTCTAAAGTCTTCTACTATATAATTAAGGTATTATAATAGTCTATCTACTAGATTAGTAACTTCTAATTTATATTAAATTTTAAAATTAAATATTAATAAGTAGTAGACCTATTATATAAGCTTTTTATAAATATTATATATAAGTGTAATAAGTATCCCCTTTAGTACTATATAGTTTATAAGTACTAAGAATTTCTTAGGGAGCCTTTAGAGATATTACGCTTAGTGATCTAGGCTTTCTATAATAGTGAGGAGCTCTTATTACTTTATAGCTTAGCGTTTTTCTATATCTAAAAGCTTTTTTAACTAAAAAGCTATTAAGTACTAAATAGTATTATATTTCTATAAAAATATATTAGATGCTATTTAAGTAGATATATTAGTCTTAACCTTAGTTTCTAGCGCTAGGTTATAGTATCTTAATATTAAAGCTTTAGTAAATGCTCTCTAAAGTGTTTTAAATGCAGTTTATATCTCCTCTATCTAAACGAAAGCTTCTAACTTTATACTGTTTTAACTTCCTTTTAGTATACTATTTATAAGAGCTATAATATAGGAGTATTTAGCGATAAATTTATAATAAAAGTTATAGAAGCTAAGGAAAACTTAGATATCCCTAAAGGACTTTAGTACTAGCTATTTAGTAACTACTTAAACTCTATCTAAGTCTATTTTAATACTATCTTAGGTAATATAAAACCTAAGGAAATCTACTTCTATTTAATAGAAGTTATACTTCTTTAGTTTTATAAATAGCTTAGTAGCCCTTAAGTAATATAGGACTATATAGAGGTCTTTAATATATTACTCCCTAATATCTAAATAGATTAAAATATTATCTAAGTATATAATATAGTAAGTATCTAAAAGGTTAGTAAGTATTTAGTAAATATATACCTAGAAAGTTACTAGAGTATTTATAAGCCTAAATAGTATCACTATATACTTAAAATACTTATATTAGGTCTTAAATATAATCTTCTATCTATCTATTTTATTAATTATAATTTTATAATATACCTCACTTAAATTAATCTTAGAAATAAACTTTATACTAATAAGCCTATTTAAAAGTTTACTAATTAATAGTAGAAGGTATTAGTTCTTTACTATAATTTTATTTAGTCCTCTATAATCTATATATAACTATAAGCTACTATCCTTTTTAGGTATAAATAGGACTAGTATCTTAGTAGAGCTAGTTAAGTAGTAAATATATCTAGCTACCTCTATTTCCTAAATATATTTAGTAAAGGTTTATAGCTATTCTACTAATATAAGGTATATTAGTTTATATAGAGGCTCTTTACTAAGTTTTAGCTTAATATAATATACTACTCCCTTTAATCTAAAGACTTTTTTTATATTTTTCTTATTAAAAATATTAATAAAAGGTTTAAGTTCTTTAGGGATATTCTTCTCACACCTCTTATTTAATAAGCCTTCGCTTAGAGTATTAATATCTTTTTTATCTAGAACTAAAGCTCCTATTAAGTATATTATATAAGCTTTCTAGCTATTTTCTATAATCTCTTATATTATTACCTTTAGCTTAGTAAATAAGATATAATTATATAACTAAGTATAAGTATAGGTATCTATATAGATACCTTCTCTACTTATTAAGTTATTAGATAGAAGGATATCTCCTGCTCTTTTAAGATATAGGCTAGCTATAAATGCTTTCTAAATCTTCTATAAATAGCTTTAGCTATTAATTAAGAAAAAGGTAAGCTAATAAACTTTACTAATAGGTGTTAGTCTTTTTTAAAAGTCTACTAGCTTTAAAGCTATAATACTAGTAGCCTCCTTTAATAAGAGTTTCTCAATAAGGTCTTCTTATATAAAGTCTACTATAGTATAAATATCTATATTAACTAATAGTTTAACCTTATTATATACTTAGAGTATAATCGCTTAACCCTTAATAGTCTACCCTATAGAAACTAAAGTGATTTCTAGTATAATACCCCTTAAAGTTATCTCTATACCTACTTATTTCTTAAGTTTTTAGTATTATTTATATAAGAGACTATAATAATATTAATTCTACTTTATCTTAGGTTTAAGTTTTAGTTACTACTTATAAGCTATATATATAGTTTAGTATAATTAGAGGATATATACCTATATTTCTTATAATTATAGTACTAAGTTTTTTAAAGATTAAGGGGCTTACTATTAGAGCTAAGCTTTATATAAAGGTTTACTAAGTAGTTATTCTAAGATAAGGTCTTTAGATAGTGCTCCCTTAGGTCTACTAACTAAGGGGGTTATAAGCTACTCTTATAAGGGTAGTCTAAGGAGCTTAAGTGTAGTTACTTATATAACTTAGAATAGCTAGTAAGCCTTCTTACGTATCTCCCTTCTAAAATCTCTTATAATCTCTATATATATAAAGCTATAATATGCATATTAATATAATTAATATCTTACTTAAAAAGCTTATCTTTTAAGGTCCTTATAAAACCTTAAAAGAATATATAAGCCTTTATATTACCTATATTTAGCTTACTAAGGGCTTAGTTAATAAACTCCTAATAAGCTTAATATATAATAAGTTTTTTATTATCCTTTTAGTAGCACTACCTTAAGGTATTATAATAGTTCTATTTTTAGAGTTTAAGCACTATATACTACCTTCTTATAAAAACTCTAAAGTCTTCCTATATAAAGTTAACCTACTTCCCTAATATATCTATAAGTATTTACTAATAAGTTTACTATTCTATTTATAAAGTATACTCTATTATACTTAAAGCCTACTAAATATACTAGCTATTAGAGTAGCTAAAGTAATACTTATAAGCCTCCTCTACTATAATAAGCTAATCTTCCCTTTTTATACTAATAGATTTACTAGTAAGGTAAACTATATTATAGTTTAAGGGTTTCTTATAAACCTTTAGTAACTATTCAGTAGGCACTTAATTACTTAATATAGCAGTAATTAGCTTATACTAGTTAGCTATTATAGTTATAATCTATTATATTAATACTTAGTTAATAGCTTCCTCTAGTTCTCTAGCTTAAACTAGCCTATTAGTAGTAGCTATAGATATCTAGCCCTATAGCCTATCTAATCTATAGGGAGAGGTCTTATATTCCCTATTCTCCTATATATACTTATTATCCTTTTAATAAGTGTTTAGTATAAGTAGCTTATCCTCTTTAAGGCCTCTAGCCTTACTTAAAATATAGCTTCTCACCTCCCCTTATTAATTTATATTATCCTCTAATTATTCACTAAGGTTATCTTCCTTATATAGGTTCGTATAAGCTATCTCACTTAGTACTTAGTAAATACTAAATATAAGTTCTTTAGCCTAATTAATAAGTATTACTTAAGTATATAGCGCTATTATTATTACTAACCTTCCTAAAGTAAAGTAGAAGTAAAAGAATTATAAAGGTATTTAGAGGCTATAGGCTATAATTAGGTTAAACTAATAGAAGAAGTACCTAAAAAGTAAGTATAGTATTACTACGCTACTTTTACTTACTTCTTCTAAGATCTTCTTCTCTAACTCTTTAATAAGTACTTACTAAGTCCTCACTATAGAGGGTTTTATACCCTATCTCTATAAGGTTCTCCATCCTTTCAGCTTAGTCCAGCCGAACTATCCCTAAGCCCTTCTAGTCTAAGTAGCTAAACCCTTATAAATTAACTTCTTAAAACTAATACTATAAGGCTTTAGAGGTATTACTTATAGCCTCTATATTATAAAAACCTTCTTAATATATAAATAGTTCTAAATATTTAAATTAAAAAAAGATATAGCTATTTAGCTATAAAGTTAGTTTCTAAAGAAGATTATAGTAATAAATAGTATTATTTACTTCTCTAAGGTTATTATAGATAATAATATAGCTCTTCTTAAAGTAATAAAGCTTTTTATTTAAAAGTAGGGTTTTATTCTAAAAATAGTAATACTTCACTCTTATTAATAAAATAGGGGGATAAAAAGCTTTAATAGAGCTATATAATAAAAAGTATAAATAATATATATAGAAACTAGCTTTCTTAAATCCTTTTAACTTTAGTTAATAAAGACTTTTATAGAAGTTAGTAATTTACTATTTAATAGTAAAAGTAATATTAATTTTTATAAGAAATTAATAAATACCTTTAATATATCTCTTATTATAAGAAAACTATATATATACTATCTCTACTACTAAGGCTACTAAACCTATATCTATATTTACCTAAATAACTATCTATATATAAAAGGATAAAAAATAAAGTTTAAAACTAAATTTAAAAGATTTATAAAATATAATAGCTTCTATAGTAATATTTTCTATATTCTTATTAAAAAGACTAATAATATTTAATAAGTAAGAGATATAATATTTAAAGAAGATAAAAGAGAGCTCCTCTTAATTAAATTTAATAACTTATAGCTAAGAGAAGAGGTTAAACTAGAAATCTATAAATATAATAATAAACTACTAACTATAACTTATAAAGCTAAGTCTTAGCTTTATAATTTAAATATAAGGTTATACTATTATATTTATTCTACTAAATAGGAATAATAAGAGGATAAAATAGGTAATTTATACCTAAAAGAAGTTTAAGAACTAGAGGGTAATAATAAATAAGAATAAAAAGATAAGCCTCTTTAAGAAGAAGTTAGTAATAAGAGGGGTAGTTTACTAACCTTAGATCTAAAACTATATATACTAATACTAGATATTAATATTATAAATATATAAGTATAATTAATACTAAAAGAAGTTTCTCCCTTATAATAAAATAATTAATATATTCCTCTAAAGTAATATTCTCTTATTACTCCTCTAAGGTAGAGATCTCTTATTACTCCTTAGTAATAATAATTACTAGAGGATACTTTATAATAATAAAGCTCTCTTAGTATTTTACTTTAAACTTCTTACTTAATATGAGGAAAATAGAGGGGAAAACTAAGAGGTAATAATAAAAGCTCTATTCTTATAAAATTACTAAAAGTAACTACTTCTTCTTCTATTTAAATAACCTAAATATTTAAAACCTAAATATTATATAATATAAAAAAGTTTAATAGAGAATTTAGTAAAATAGAAGTTATAGAGATTAATCTAATTAATAATAAAATAGATTAAAAACTAGTTACTTTTACTTTCTTAATATCTAACTTATTATAAGCTTTTAGTTTAGAGATTTATTTATTTATAACTTTTAAGAAATAAAAAGTAATAAAAGAAAGACCTCTAAAGTTAGCTATCTTTAATACTATAAAGACTTAAGTTAAAAGTCTATAAGGGATAAAATATTAATAACTTAAAAAGCTTTTATGAGAAAATTAGGATTTTAGCTACAGCGCTAGCCTACTAGGCCCTCGCTAGGCCTCCACTAAGGATTAACTAGATTAGTTAGCTAGGCCCTAAAAAGGGGCGCTACACACATAAGTAGCTAGAAAGGCTAACTTACTTAGTTTATAGCAATTTACCCTTATATTACTACCTTCTTATCCTTCCTTAGCCTAGCCTCCTAAGCTATATGTTTATAATTAAGCAAGTTCTACCCACTATAGGCAGCTAGCTCTAGAATAAGTAGCAGTATAAGATCTCACTAAGCTATTACTAATAACTTCATAGCACTAGGTAGTAAAAATTTTACTTCAGAAATAACTTCTAGGTTTAGAACCCCTCTAGCTATAGCTACTAATATAGCCCTAATCGCTAAGCTTATTGTAACTATTTAGCACTAAGCTGACTAAAACGACGCACTAATTAAGGCCCTCTCTAATTAACTAACCCTTATATTAGCCTCTAAAGCTTCTAAAATAGCTTAAGCCTATAAATATAAACGCCCACTAGTATATACTTACAGAGTCCTCACTAAAGATAGTACACTAGCCTAAATCTATAATTAGCTAATAGCTATAAGAGATAGTAATACCCTCTATCTTAGTACCTCTAAGGCCTAGAAGATCTATTAGGCACTTATAAGAGTAGCTACTACCCTATAAATATAGTAGTATAACTATTAGGCTAGCCTTATAGTAACTAAGCCTAATAGCTACAGCAGCCCTTAAGACCTTATGTAGGCTAACTTCTCAGTATTTATTCGCTAAGAATATATTAACGTTAGGCTCTAAGAGCGCTAGTTATATAGCCTACTTAATAGCCTCTAGTAGGAAGCTAATTAGTAACCTCTCTAGTTTTTTGCTAACTAGTTAGTAATACACTAAGCCCTTAGCATAAACTTTAAAGAGTCGCAAGCTTATACCTATATATTCTTTTTTTAACTTTTACCCTAGCTCTAATAAGCCCTCAAATAGCAGAAGTTTAATATATAGTAGCTGTATATTATAACCACTACTATAGAGCAGCTATAAGAGACTAACCTAGAGCAGTATAATCACTATAAGAGACCTAGTAAGCCTTCAGCGCTATAAATATAAGAGGCTACTACTAAACTAGCTCTAAAGAGGCTTTATTTTAACTATAGCACTTCTAGTGCACTAAATACTACCTACCTAAAGTGTAATAAAAGTAATCACTATAAGCCTAATTACTAAGCTAATAAGTAGTGCGAAATATACCACAAGAAGGGCTACCCCATAGAAGTATACTAGTATAAAGCTAACCCTTCAGTAGCTATAGCCTATACCTATATAAACGCTATATAGATATAGTAGCCTCTAGGCGTTAATAAGAATAGCTTCACTAGCCCTATCCTAGACTAGTAGATAAGCTATAAGCTAGATATATCAGAAGATAAGTAGCCGCTAAGCACTTAGGGGATAGTAAGTAAAGCTACTAGCGTATAGGTAAAAGACCTAAGGCTATATAGAAGCTAGCTTAGCCTACTAGTATATAAGTAAAAAACCTAAAGCTACACAGAAGGTAATAGACTATCCCTAGTAGCCTAAATACTACTAAAAGCCTATAGTACCTCTAGTAAAGCTAATAGCATATAAGTATAAGACCTAAAGCTATATAGAAGTAGCTAGCCTACTAGTATATAAATAAAAAACCTAAAGCTGCACAGAAGATAATAATAGAGCTACTAAGTGTCTAAGAGGCCTCTAGCAAAGCTAACAGCATATAAGTATAAAACCTAAGGCTATATAGAAGCAAAAGGACTAATAATAGGCGCTACAGAGGGTTTAAATCCCTATACAGGCAGGAGTTTTTATTATTTTTACTATAGATTAATAGACTTAGAGACTAAGCCCTCTAGAGGGGGGGTAATTATAAGAAAATTAGGATTTTAGCTATAGCGTTAGCCTACTAAGCCCTCATTAGGCCTCCGCTAAGGATTAACTAGATTAGTTAGCTAGGCCCTAAAAAGGGGCGCTACGCACGTAAGTAGCTAGAAAGGCTAACTTACCTAGTTTATAGTAATTTACCCCTATATTACTACCCTCTTATCCTTCCCTAGCCTAGCCTCTTAGGCTATATATTTATAGCTTTTAGATAGCTTTAAATATCTTCTAAATAAATAGGTATATAATAAAAAGGTTACTATAGATAGAAAACTTAATAAAGTTAGAGTAAAATAGGTTATCTATAATAATTTTTAAGATAAGGATAGTAAGATAGTTTATATTATTATTACTAATCTTATTACTCTATAAGTCTTTTTACTAATTATAGTACTTAAAGATCTAAAACTTTACTAAATTAATATAGTTATAACTTTCTTAAATACTTTTATAGGAGATTATAATATCTTTATTACTTAACCCTATAGGTTTAATAATAGATCTAGCTAGTTCTATAAATTAAAAAAAGCTCTCTATAAATTAAAAAAATCCCCTCTTCTCTAATATAAATAAATTATTACTATCCTTAAGTAATTAAAGTTTAATCTATTCTTAAAAGAACTTTATATTCTTATTAATAAGGATAATATTATAATATTACTTTATATTAATAATATACTTATTACTATACTTAATATTAAGTAAGTTAATAACTTTAAAAATAACTTATATAACTTCTTCTAGATTAAAGATTTAGGTAAGGTATAATAGTTTCTTAGGTTTAAGATTATTTACTATTAGAAAATAAAATAACTTTAGATCTTATAAACTAAATATATTAATAATATACTAATAGAGAAGGGTATTACTAGATATAACTAAGTTCTTTACCCTTCTAGTAATACTTAGTTACTAGAGATTATAGAATAATATAAAATACTTATTAAGATATATAAATATTAAAGTAATCTAAGTAAATTATAGTAGATTATAAATAGTATATAACTAGATATTATAATACCTATAAGTAGAGCTACTAGAGATTAATAATATACCTCTAAAAAGTATAATAAACTACTAAGATTAATATAGAGATATCTCTATAGTTTATAATAACTAATACTCTACTTTAGTAGTCTAAGTTATTCTATTAATAACTTTAAATTATTAGTATTCTATAATACTAGCTAGTCTAACTATAAAAGAATAAGTAAATTAATAGCTAGTTATATAATTATATATAGAGGAGTNACTAATTACTTAGAAATTAATATTATAATTATTTATAGCTATATTAACTTATAAAACTAAGTAGATAAATCTAATACCTAAAAAGAAAGCTCTACTATATATTATAGATCTCTTTAAAAGGATAAATATCTCTATTTACTTACTTTTCTAAATATATATAAATTCTATAAATACCCTTAATAATTACTTATTAAGTAAATAGTTACTTAAACTATATTATATTAAGATTAAATATTACTA